>NC_133754.1:68290000-68590000 GCF_036562045.2 Rhinolophus sinicus
AGTTTTAGCTATAAAGATATTCACTGTTGTGTTTTTCATAATAAGCAAATTATAAAATAGTATTGTAACATGAAAACAATTAGTTTAAAAAATATGTGTATAGAAAAATACTAGGAAATATATCAAAACGTTAGCTGTTCTTGGAGTGACGGGATTTACAATTAATTTTTGTTTTTTTGAACTTTTATAAATTTTCAAATTTTTCTTTCTCTAGAATTCTTTATTTTAATGTATTTTTTAATTCTATTTATTTATTTATTTAAAATATTTTTTAATTAAAAATATAGTTAGCACCCAGTGTTATATTAGATTCAGGTGTACACAACAGTTATTCAACATTTATGTACCTAAAGAAGTGATCACCATGATAAGTCCAGCAACCATCTGACACAATACCACATTATCACAATATTATTGATTATATGCCCTATGCTGTACATTATATCCCCATGACTTACTCATTTTATATCTGAAAATTTGGACTACTTATTGCACTTCACCTCCCCCCCACCCTTTTTAATTTTCAGTTGCAGTTGACATTCAATATTGTTTTATATTAATTTCAGGTGTACAGCATATGGTTAGACATTTATATAATTCAAGAAGTGATCTCCCTGATTACTCTAGTACCCACCTGGCACTATACATAGTTATTGCAATATTATTGACTATATTCCATATGCTTTACAGTCCCATGATTATTTTGTAACTACCAATTTGTGTTTAATCCCTTCACCTTTTTCACCCTGCTCTCCAACCTCCTTCCTATCACCCTGATAAATCTAGTAACCATCTGACACCATACATAGTTAGGACAATACGATTGAGTATAATCCTTTTGCTATACCCTACATCCCCATGACTACGTTATAACAACCAAATTGTACTTCTTTTTCACCCACCACCCCAATTCCCCACCCATCTGGTAACTATCAAAATGTTCTCTGTACCTATAAGTCTGTTTCTGTTTTGTTTGTTTTGCTCTTTAGATTCCACGTATAAGTGAAATCACATTGCATCTGTCTTTCATTGTCTGACACACTCCACTCAGATCAATACCCTCCAGGTCCATCCATGCCACTGCAGATGGCAAGAACCTATTCACTTCCCTGGCCAAACAACATTCCTTTGTATATATGTACCAGCTCCTCTTTATCCATTCTTTTACCAACAGACACCCAGGCTGCCTCCACATCTTGGCCACTATAAACAATGCTGCAATGAACATATGAATGCACATGTCTCCTCAAAGTGAGTTTAGGGTTTCTTCAGATAAATATACTGAAGTGGGGTTATTGGGTCCTTCTTTGTCTCTTATAGTCTTTGTTTTAAAGTCTATTTTGTCTGGTATAAATATTGCGAACCGCAAATTGTTGCTACCAGTACCAGGTCTGGGGTAGCTCCAAAAAAATCCAGGACACTCCGAGGCCTGCTGCCACCTGCTGGCTCCCTTAAGGTCCAACCACTGATAAAACCACCTGCAATTGGAAAGTTGGGTGAGGCAGGGTCTCAGTGAGTCAGCAGGGTGGAGCAGCAGAGCTCACCAGGCCAATCAGATTCAGATTTGGCCTGTGGGGTGGGCTCAACACAGGAAAGATGGCGCCTGCCTGCTGGCTACACGAGAGAAGGGCTCCACACAGGAAAAATTCACACTGTCCCTCTAGTCTTCACTGCAAAGTTACACAACTCATTCTCTCTCCATACGTCTCCAGTGCCCCCAGAGTTCAACGTTCCTCTGCTGAACCCACGGTGAGTGCTTGCGCGGGCTCTTTAAGAGAAAGTCTGGGTTTCTCGCAGCCTCCTGTCACACCTGGATGGTCGAATTCCCACTGTTTCTCATAGCCAGGTGTTGTGGGGGCTCATTTTCCCAGCACCAGTACTCCGGGCTGGGGAGCCTAGTGTGGGGGCGTGGGGTCCCTTGCTCCTCTGTGGGGAACTTCTGTGGCTGAGATATCTCTCCTGATTTTCAACCACCACGTGTGATGTGGGAGCAGCCTGTTTTGCGTCTACCCCCCTTACCAGTCTCAACATGGCTTCTTTTCTATATCCTTAGTTATAAAACTTCTGTCCCACTAGACTTCAGATAGTTCTCCAGGTTGATTGTTCTATAATTTAGTTCTAATTTTTATGTGTTCATGGGATGAGGCAAGCACAGCATTTACCTAAGTTGCCATCTTGGATTTTCTCCTCTCTAGAATTTTTTTACATTTGAAAAACATTACTTTTAAAAGTTCATGGCCAGTTAAGTTTCTCTATTTCTATGACTTTGAAGTCAAGTCCCATATTCTTATAACACAATTTTTTCTTCCCTAATTGTGAATGTACAGTCTTTTACTGCCACAACTCGGCCTGGTTTTATGTGAAAAGTAGAAGAGCTAAATTATATTTCGATATAACATCAAGTCAATAACAGAAATGCATACAATATAAACAACATTATATTCCAGGAAGTAAATTGAGTGGTATTTTTCTATATTTTCAAGTATTCTTCATGTTTATGCATGATATAGAAACACTCTTTACATAGCCACAATTAGCAAGGGCAAAATTCAATATACAAATCAGACATGAGTCTCAAAATTCACCTTTGGTATCACTGACTTTGAACTTCAAGAATATATTTGCAAATATGTTGCAGACTGGTGGTGAACAGAATAACAGTTTTCTCATTTTTATATTACGTATTCTTTCTAAAGGTCATTTTAAATAATATGTTCATAATCATGGTGAATGCTATTTACTTAGAAACATTAAGTATCATATTTTCTCTTTTTTTCTTCCTGGAACTCTGAACACACTTTCCTGTGATTGTTAGCAGACAACAGAATTCCATAACTGACCTAATATTTACAATGTTGTGCTATGTGAATTCTAAATAAATATGGAAAATGCATTGAATTTTATAACACAGGCAAAAATTGTATACTGTGTGGGGACTAAAAGAAAATTAATGCTTTTCTTCCCACCTTCTAAATTCTTCTAGCTGGGCCAATAATCAGGTTAACAGACACAGATTAACAGGAGAAAATACAATTTTAATTACATGCACATGGGGAATTCACATAAGCATTAACATTCCAAAGGCAGTAAGGCAACATTGGGTATCTAAGACATATAGGACAAAGGAGAAAAGGGGAAGAATAGGTATTAGATTTCAGAAGTGAGAATGGGTGATTTACAGGTAATTGAGGAAGACCAGAACATATAGGACAGCTGGGCAACTCAGAAACAGTTGGGGGATGGAATGTAATCTACCTAACAGGCCCCTGCTTCAAACCGTCCTATTTACCATACTTAATTCAAATTAGGTTAAGGTGAACACCCTAAGATTTCCATCTTGAAGCAGGTTTTTCTATCTGAATCTCTTAGGCTGAATGAAGGGTGGGGTTCAAAGGTTCTTCAGAGTCTTGTTTCTTAATAAACAGCTTAAAATCAATATCCCAAAAGACAGCTTCAACGTGGCAAAACTTTGCTCCCCTTCAACTGCTAGTCCATAAACTTCAATGAGGAAGTTTAAATTAGATTAAGGGGGAAATTTTAGCTTAAAGATATCAAATAGAGCTATGGTGGCTTTAAAGGGAACTATTGCTTCATTCCATAGGATATAATTATTTAGGATGAAGTAAAGTTAATAGGTTTAAGAAGCAGTTGCTTTGACTGATGGATCCTCTGGACTTGGGAATGAGGAAGGAGTATTAAAAATAGTGTCTCCCCCCTTATTTTCAGGGCAAGATAATCCCCCTTTGCCTGGACAGTTGCAAGACATGTTGGTTCTCTACCATTCATTGCTAAAAGTAAAAAACATTGTAGAACTGTGCTGGAAAGTCCTTTGTTCTGTCTTGCTTTGATCACAGTTATGTTTCACATCAATAGACAAAAATAGAATGAATTTCACTGAAACAACTACAACTGAGAAATAAAAGATTTATACATCACTAACCTCTAGATAGTGATCTCACAAGCACATTATACAGACACATGAAAAAATGCTTATTACCCCCTCTATGGTTGGCATGAAATTTGTTTAGTCTAGTGGCTAAAAACTGATCATCATGAAATAGAGACATTTCTAAGTATAAGCTATAGAGAAAGAGCATTTTCTCATCAGTTCAGCATTCTTCTCCAACTCCATCTTGTAGAAGCAATTCAAAACAGAACCTGTTAAACTTGCAAAACTTGTCGGTTGTTTGTGAAGTTTGATGCCATCAGTCAGGCATTTAATCAGTTTTTCAGTTCACCTGGATCAATAGCAACACATCATGTTAGCAACTGAACAGGCATACTTCAGCTCCTGACCCTGCTTCCCAGCAGAGACACCTGGACAAAACCCAAGAGTGCAGAAATGGGCAGCCTCCTGTGGTATGTCCAAGTAAACACATGTTGGGGCTGGAAGGACCATGAGAACATGAACTTTGACCTTCTTATTTTCCTAATGTGAATTCAGAAGTACAGAGAGGAGAAGCGACTTTCAGACTGATGGAGTGAAGGGAATTAGTGGCAGCTTTGACATGGCCCAGACCTGAGTGTAAAACCTGGCCCTGCCACACATTGTTTGCCTTTGGCAAGTGGAGCTCTCAGAATCTTAGCTTTTTTCTTCAAGTGTAAAATGGAGCAGTTTCTACTCAATAGGATTGCTGTAAGGATGAAGGAGATGACCTTTATAAAATGTGTAATATATAGTAGGCACTTGGAGTTAGTGTTTTTAAAAAAATAAATATTAACAAAATGAATTAATCTATATTTGAGTGATGTGAGTTTAAACCTCAGTTTACACTTGCTCAGGTGTTTCTAAAATGTATGACAACTGGAACCTACAAGTCTAAGAACAGTGCGTTCATATCAATGAGTGCTAATGACTTGAAATAAAAGGCAATATTTAGGCATATCTAGGTTTCTGTAACTATGAGACATAAGATAAAGAGCCCACATGTGAGGCGGCATTAGAACAAGTGTGTTCAGTCCACAACCGTAGAGCATGGAGCAGGAACAAGCGCCTAGACCCTTAGCTCTTGCTCCATTTGTCTTTAGAGCTCGATTATTCATTTCGCAAGTCAAATTCAAGTGCTAAAAACCGGGACCCTATTAAAATTGACTTCATTTCACAGAAGTTGTTATATAAAAATCTTAGAAGTTGATTCTGGCCAATTTTGATACAGAAGCCTAAAGCTAATGAAAAATATTTTTCTTTAGTCATTGAAATGTAATGGGGCATTTCTCAAAGTAGAATGTTTTCATATAATTGGACACTTCAACTGTAAAATTCCAAATTGGAATAATACTTTGTGAAGTGGATACAAAGTACCGTTGGTATCATGAGGAAGATGGGGAATCAAACAAAATGAATATACCAGGATTGGAATCTATCTTTAAGAATCCTAGAAGGATGGCCAGGCCATACCCTGTGCTATTATCAGACTCCAGCCACATGTCATTTGTGTTTTGATTTAAATATGCTTTAAATTTTTTGGACAATTGATCTTATTGGCGTGTAACTCATGAACAATTCTGCTCATGATGTTACTTAGTTGCTGGCTCTACTCTAAACCACAGATTGAATTCATTGGAAGATGTGGTCCCTCTTTTGTCTGGGGAGTACCTGCTGACCCCACTGGGAGGAGGCTGGCATTAGGGGATTCATCAGCTGCAAGACTCCCAGGAGAAGTAATGACTTTGGATTCAGAAGTCCTGGCTATAACACTCATTAACCACACCACCTATGAAAAGTTATTTGTTGTAGGGGCAATAAAACAACCTCATGGAGGCAAAAGTGCTTGCTTATCTCTAAGTAGAGAGAGGAGGAAGTTACTTGAGAGACACCTATAAAGTATGTGAACTGCATGATAAGGCAGGTAAAAGGAAGAGAGGACATTGATAAGAAATGACATACTGGTGGCATATTTGACTTGTTTAAAACCCACTTGTAAGAAACTTTAGAGAATTTCGCAATGTAGTTTACATTTACATATCATTAAATTGTATTATGACAATCCTCACTATACACGTATGATTTCTATCATAAAGACTAAAAGTATTGAATCAGGTGGCCTTCGCTATATAAAAGTTATATCAAAATTTCATGACTTAAAACAACATTATTTTGTGTGTGTGTGTGTGGCTTGGCTGGGCGATACTTCTGCTGGTCTTGCCTGGGCTTAGTCACGTGGCTGAGGTGTGCTGGCATTGGGGCTGGGGCTGGGTTCTGCTGGAACAGCTGGGAAGCCAAACACAGCATGCCTTCTCATTCCCTCCGCTCTTATCTTCTAGGAGGCTACCTGAGGTGCCTCACACGTAGTTTCAGGGTTCTAACAGCAAATGTTCTTCAAGTCTCTGCTTACATTAGCTAAGTCACGTGGCCAAGCCTAGAGTGAGTGTGGGAAGGAATTATCAAGGGCCTGAATAAAGAGAGATGAAAACAAATTGGGGCCATAACTGCAACTGTCTATCACAAGTATGTTCAACTATATTTTTTTGAGATTTTTATTAAAATATAGCTAACCTACAATATTATATTAGTTTCAGGTGTACACAATAGTTACTCAACATTTATGTACCTGAAGAAGTGATCACCATAATAAGTCCCCCAACCATATGACAACATACCACTCTATCACAATATTATTTCTTGCCTACATTCCCTATGCTGTACATTACGTCACCATAACTTATTTGTTTTATACCTGGAAATCTGAACCTCTTATTCAACCTTCACCTTCCCCCGCTTTTTTAAATTTTCAATTGCAGTTGACATTGAATATTATTTTATATTAATTTCAGGTATACAGCATAGTGGTTAGACATTTACATAATTTAGGAAGTGATCCCTCTGACTAGTCTAGTACCCACCTGGTACTATACATAGTTACTACCATATTATTGACTCTATTCTCTATGCTTTACTTTATACCCCAATGACTACTTTGTAACTACCAATTTGTACTTCTGAATCCCTTCTCCTTTTTCACCCTGTCCCTCAACTCCCCTCTCATCTATCACACTGATAAATCTAGTCCCTATCTGACACGACACCATACATAGTTATTACAATATTATTGACTGTATTCCTTATGTTATACCCTACACCCCCCTCCCCATGACTACTTTGTAACAACCAATTTTTACTTCTAATCTCTTCCCCTTTATCACCCATTCCCGCCCCACCCCACCCCCAATCTGGTAATCATCAAAATGTGCTCTGTATCTATGAGTTTCTGTTTGTTTGTTTGTTTGTTTATTTTGTTCTTTAGATTCCACATATAAGTGAAATCACATTGCATCTGTCTTTCTTTGTCTGACATACTGCACTCAGCACAATACCCTCCAGGTCCATCTATGCCACCACAGAAGGCAAGAACCCATTCCTTTCCAAGGTCAAGCAATATTCCATTGTATATATTCACCATCTCCTTATTATCCATTCATCCATCGATGGACACCCAGGCTGCTTCCACATCTTGGCCATTGTAAACAATGCTGTAATGAACATATGGATGCACACGTCCTCTCAAAGTAGTGTTTTGGGGTTCTTCAAATGGGGTTACTGGGTCTTTCTTTGTCATTTGTTATAGCCTTTGTTTTAAAGTCTGTTTTGTCTGGTATTGCTACCACACCTTTTTTGTTTGTTTCTTTCCATTTTCATGAAATATCTTTTTCCCATCTCTTTATTTTTAGTCTGTTTGTGTCTTTTGATATGAAGTGAGTCTCTTGTAGGCAGCAAATGTAAGGGTCTTGTTTTCTTATCCATTCAGCCACCCTATCTTTGGATTGGAGGATTTAATCCATTTCTATTTAAAGTAGTTATTGATAAATATGTAGTTATTGCCATTTTATTATTCATATTTTTTACTTTTTTGTTTGTTTGTTTTGTTTTAAAGAAATCTCTCTAATATTCCTTGTAATTCTGGTTTGGTGGCGAGGAACTTCTTTAGCTTTTTCTGGTCTGGGAAGCTCTTTATCTGTCCTTTGATTCTACATGATAACTTTGCTGGGTAGAGTTATCTTGGTTGTGGGTCCTTGCTTTTCATCACTTTGAGTATTTCCTGCCAATCCCTTCTGACCTGCAACGTTTCTGTTGAGAAATCAGCTGACAGTGATATGGGAGCTTCCTTGAGGTAACTAACTGCTTTTCTCCTGCTGCTTTTAAGATTCTCTCTTTGTCTTTAATTTTTGACATTTTGATTGTGATGTGTCTTGGTGTGGGCCTGTTTGGATTCATCTTGTTTGGGATTCTCTGCACTTCTTAGGCTTCTATATCTATTTCCTTCACCAGGTTAGGGAAGTTTTCAGTTATTATTTCTTTAAATAGTTTTTCAATTCCTTGCTCTCTCTCTTCTCCTTCTGGTACCCCTATGATACACATATTGGTAGGCTTGGTGTTATCCCAGAGTTCTCTTAAACTGTCCTCATTTTTTTTCTTTTTGCTGTTCTAATTGGGTGTTTTCTGTTACCTTATCTTTTAAGTCACTGATTTGATCCTCGGCTTCAGTTAATCTAGTGTTGATTCCCTCTAAAGTATTCCTCATTTCAGTTATTGTCGTCTTTGTTTTTGACTGGTTCTTTTTTAATGTTTTCTAGCTCCATTTTTATGTTTCCTATCTCTTTGTTGAAGTTCTTACTGAGATCATTGACCATTCTTATAATCAGGGTTTGGAACTCTGCATCTGGTAGATTGCTTGTCTCCATTTTGTTTAGTCCTTATTCTGGAGCTTTGTTCTGTTCTTTTATTTGGGATTTCTTTGTCTCTCCATTTTGGCTGCCTCACTGTGTTTGTTTCTGTGTAGGGCTGCTACGTCTTCTGGTCTTAGTAGAGTAGCCTTACGTAGTAGACATCCTGTGGGACCCAGTGGTGCCGTCAGTCTCCCTGGTCACCAGAGCTGGGTGTTCCAGGTGTGACTCTTGTGTGGGTTGTGGGTGCCCTCCTGTTGTAGTTGAGACTTAATTGCTGTTTGCACATCAATAGGAGGGATTAACCCTCAGGTTGATTGGTTGTAAAGCCTGGCTGTGACTGATTGGTTGCAGGGACTAACCCTACAGAGAAAGGTTCACTTTAGCAGGGCTCTGGTGCCTGCCTTGTCTGCCCTTTGGGTGTGTGGTCCTTGGAGGTGGCTGGGTGATGCTCTGGCCTAATCCAAAGCTGGCCACTGGGCTGCCAGCCCCAGACCTCCGAGAAGGGGACCTGCTGCAGGCTAAGTTCAGCTGCAGTCTGTGCTCTGCCCATGGCCACCTGGCATGAGCTACAAAGTCATCCACAGATGGCCACTGCCCGTACTGTGCTTGGTGATGCCTTGAGAGGCCACGCCATAAACCAATGCCAGCTGTCACTAGTGCCAGGCTTAGAGCTGTTCAGCCAGAGGTATGGAACATGCTCAAGCCAGATACTGCTTGTTTGGGTTTTATGAACCTTGGAGAGTTTTAGGAAAGTCTGTAGCATGAGCCATGTCTAGCCATTTATATGGAAAAGCCACTGAAAGTGGCTTGAGTATGTCTGAAAGTTGCGTGGGTGTGGTCTCAGGGAATCACTAGGGTGAGACAGATGAAAGGTAACAGCCAGTTTGATGGAGACTCTGATATAGCATCTGCAAGCATCTCCATGCAGGGAAGGGGAGGGCTCAAAAAAGAAACAATGGTTTCCGCCATCTCCTTCCCCCGGGAGAAAACTTCCCCTCCAGCCCTCACCCTGAAGCTGGACAATTCAGTTCCTCCCTGTAATTCCTGGTGCCTTTCGAGCTGGCTGGAGCTCAGAGCCAGTGACTGCATCAGCAAGTAAGTTCATGTGCAGTCCTGTTAAGAAGAGCACCTGGGAGTGCAGCCACCCTCCATCTCACTCAGCCACAATCTCTGCTGGGATTCACAGCCAGAAATTATGGGGACTTCTCTCCCCAGCACTGAAACCCTGGGCTTGGGAAGTGCTGGGATCCCTCACTCTTCAGGGTGGGGACCTCTGCAGCTGAGATATCCCTCCCAATTTTTAATGGTCACATGTGGGTGTGGGGCCCGCCTATTCTGCATCTCCACTCTGCCTATCAGTCTTGAGGTGACTTCTTCTGTATGTCTGTAGTTGTAGGGTTTTGGTTCATCTAGACTTCAGGTGATTCTCAATAATGGTTGTTCTGTGGTTTAGTTGTAATTGATTTGGTCCTGAGAGGAGGTGAGTACAGTGTTTACCTACTCCACCATCTTGACGGGAAACTCCTATGTTCAACGATCTTTGAATAAGAATATCAAAATATCTTAGGAATATTGACAACCAAAAAGTAGAATTCATCTAGTTCAGTGCTGTTCAATTGAGATATATGTAATTATGTATGTATGAATGTATATGTATTTATATATATAAAAGTAATTTTAAATGTTCTGGTAGACACATTAAAAAGAAGTAGAAACAAGGGAAATTAATAATTTTAATACTACATTTTATTTAATGCAATATATCCAAAATAGTATCATTTTAACATGTACTCAACATCCCCTTTTGTCATCTTAAACACACCCATTAACTTCCTTGCAGTAAAATTATTAATGAGAGATTTTACATTTTTTTATACTAAGCCTTCAAAGTCTAATGTGTATTTTACACTGATAGCACAACACAGCTCAGACTTGTTCCATTCCACATGACTAATCACCACTGTGTTGGACAGCACAAGGGAAGTGGGACTAGAAGGTTTAGATGAATTGACAGTCTATATGCAGAGCAGTCATTCTCCTCCCAACCATGCAGACCCCTTGGCAGCAGAGGGTAGGAGGTGGGGAAGGAAGATTTTGTATAAGAAATAAAATGAATGCTCAACAATAGGAACACAATCCATCATAAAAATAAATCCGAAGAAAACAAACAATCATACTAAAAGATTATTTTTGTTAACATTCCACAAAACAAACAGCAAAACCCTTAGGGAAAAAAAAGAGACATTTATTTTCAATGGTAGAGAATATCTCCTTAAATCAGTAGCCAACATTATAAGTGGTAAAATAGCAGAAACATTCCCAATAGAACTATATTTTCAACATTGACCTGGAAGGACTAACCAATGAAATTAGATAAGAACCTAAATTTATGAGTAGAAATATTGGAAAGAAGAAACAAAATAGAAAAAAATAATGTCCCATTCACAACAGCAGCAACAACAAAATTAAGTTAATAGGATTTCTATGACATAGTGGTGGATTAAAAATGACTTCAAATTATTTGCTACTTTGCTCATCCAGAGGTGAGTTTCTTCCCACATCGACTCGGTTTGACCATGTGACTTGCCTTGGCCAATGGGACATTGGCACATATGACATAAGCAGAGGCTTGATAAGTGACTCTTCAATAGAGCCTAAGCTGGTAAGCTAGTTTAGTGTATGGAGGATGAGACGAAGCTTGGAAGAGAACAAGGACCCCAGCTGACAGCTAGCACTAAGGCCCCGGACATGTGAATGAGTCCATCATAGATCTTCTACCTCAGCCAGCTGAACGCAGTTGCATGAGTGAGCCCAGACAAGACCAGCAGAAAAATCACTAATCAAACTGTAAAGAAATAATAAATCGTAAATCATTAATTCTTGGGGTGGTTTGTTATGCAGTGATAGTTAACTGATGCTGAGCACTGCCGTTAAATCCTAGAGTAGTTATTTGAGAAATCATTTAATTGCTTTTCCTTATGACAAAGGGATCCTGGAAACTAGGATTAGCGAGGTTAAATGAGGAGTGACATCAATAGGCTTGTGTTCAGAAGTGTTGTTTCCATCCATGCATTAATTTGTGCATTCTTTTACTAAGCATTCATTGATTGCTCACTGAGCCTGGTGCTGGTGACAGAAAGATAAAATTAGCTCAGTTGAGAGGGAGCACCTAACACAGAATTATAAGTTAATAGTCATGGTACAGAGTGATAAGCACTGTAAGAAAGGTATGTACAGAGTGCTGTTTCTGGGGACATGAGGTCAAGGTGGGAGGATCACAGAAGTGACATTTGCACTGGGTCATAAAGGATTAGTGAGATGTTGGGAGTCAGAGAGGGTTGGGCAAGGACATTCCAGAACAAGACAGGGAGAGCAAAGACCCAGAAATATCTAACTGCAAGCCTGGTCTGGGAAATGGCGAGCACGCTCCAACCTGGTGATGGGAGGATTTGATCTGTTTGACTTTGGCCTTTCATGGGCCAAGTTCTGGGAATCCATTTTGGATTGCCTGATTCCAAAGAATCCTAACTGCAGCTATCCTCTTCACCACCCTTTTTGCAAGACTTTTCAGCTAGTGTCTACAAAGTTAAAAGGACACCTCTTGCAATATTTTGCTAGCGGGTTCAAAATTTATACTTTGTGTCCTTTCTGCTGTCCTCCCTTTAATATGACATAAGTTTCACTGCTGATTAATTTTATTCTAATGGACAGGTAAACATAACTCCCACATGATTTTTGGCGGGAATCTCCATAATTTGAAATGAACTGATTTACTTCCTCCCAGGCAGAAGATAGTACAGGAGAACCCTACGAATTCATACCCGGTCTGCTTTACTGCATCCCCTTTTGTCATCTTAAACACACCTGTTAACTTGCTTGCAGTGTATCTAAGTGTCATTTATTGGAACGTGGCTCAGAGTCGAGCGTTCCTCATTGTCTACATATGTAACTAAGGAAATGCGTTTCTGGGAGTTTTAAGATTCCAGTCTACAGTCTAGCTAATCTTTTTATTCCTGTAGATAAATAGAAAAACAAATGTATCAAGCGTTGTTTTTATTTGTACTGGCCCACATCCGCATTCAGAGATTGTACTCTTGATAACATTAAGGAAATCAGGTTCCTTTCCAATCACATGACAAATTAATTGTTCCTGGTGAATATGGAAATAAATGGCTCTTTTTTTTCCCCCTTAGAGAAAAGGGCTGGATTGTACTATGTCAGTGCTTAAAGTAAAATTGGATAGAATGTCATATCAAGTCACCTGAAATCATCTTGTGTCCTTATTTTTCAAAAGCATGTACACATCACACATGCTTCATTGTTCTAATTGCTATGATTTTTCTAATTCACTTAGTTTACTTTCATTTTTATGATTTTAAAAGTATATCCTCTTGTTTCTTTGATTTTCTTGCATAGCATAAGGCAGCCTCACCCCCTAGCCATCTGAGATACACACATTTATTCTGTCAGGTACTGTGCTGGGTCCTCAGAAGAGACATGACCTATCCCATAATGTGATGAGCCCCCTTCCTGGAGGTGAGGGAGCAGGGGATGCATTGTGGAAAGCTATGGAGAGGACACAAAGTGAGCTGGTCCTTGAAAGATGAGATTTCACCAGGCAGATAAAGGAGAAAGAGATCCAGGCAGAGGAAACAGTAGGAACAAAACTACAGAGGAGTGATTCTTGAGAATCACCAAATGTGTATTTGTATAAGTGTGTGTGTGTGGGGGGATGGGGGGGTACCTCATCATCATCACCGTCGTCATCACCATCACTGTAGACTTAGGTAATGCAGGTAATGCAAGTGACAGGAGTTAGACTTAGACAGAGGTCATAGTATTTAAGAAGAGCAAAGCAAAATTAATGTGGTGAGAGAAAAGTGGGATGTGGTATTTAACCTGGTGACTGGGCGAATGGTGAAAGCCAAGGCCAAGAGCCAAGATGGCGACAGAGGTGTTGGGGGAAGGAAAGAACCAGGGCTTGGCGATGTGGTGTGGATGAATTTGCCTTTGGGTAGTTTGCAAGTTTCGGGAGACAGATGCCATAGATGACTGTGAGATCTGAGAAGACCAGCGTGAGGTGTGTATCCTTTTGTTTAAGCTAGTTCAGGTGCCTCCCTAAGTCTGCCATCATTTTCGGAGTTTTCCCGCCTGTTTGGGTGCTTTTTCCATCAACTTGTAGTGCCTTAGAGTTTTCATGTTGCTTTTTATATGTAGTCAAATTTCACATTGCTTTTTTTTTTGAGGCTGAAATGAGCTGTTCCAATATTTAAAGTACAATTGAATAAAATGTAAGGTCAACCCACTTGAAAACAAAAGAGACTGACTAACATAACTATGCTTTTTATTTTTTTGAGGAGTATAGAGCTGCCATTTTCCCTGTCTCTTGTGCTCTGTTTTTGCCTTTATAAACACATTTCATATTATTTATCCACTTCTATATTTCTTTCACTATTTTTTATTCCCATCTTCCCATTTAGAGGGAAGTAGTAGATACTGTGACATTTTTCCTGGCTGACTTCAGGGAGCATAGGTTCTGGGCTCTGCAGGGTTCGTTACCTACCATCCTAGGAGGCAGTGGGATGGAGGAAATTAACTCTATCCCCATCTCCAAAGGTCTCCTTGAAGTACTTGGAAACTCAGATTAACACCATTTTCATCCCCAGGGCTTGAGACATATATGAAAATATCCCAGGAGTATCCTTAGTCACAGAAGTCAGAAAATGCCTTCCTTAAAAGTAAAAATGCAACAATTCTGCTTTTTGTTGCAGAACTTATCTATAGCACCATATTAGGTCTCAATGAATATTTCTTGAATGAATTATAATCTAAACTATTAAAAAAGAACTCTCGATTCTACAAGAAAAAAGAACTCTTTTCATTACACAGCACTGCCTTGTAATAGAACCATCATGTCCAGTTTGGTCTTCAAACTTGGTTGCATGATGCTGAAAATTCATGATGACTCACACAAGTTCTGCCTCCCATCAGCAACCAAATTGCTTATTTAAAAAGATAAAGAACCCTGTATTAGATAGAAAGAGTCCTCACAGAGAGCGTTTCATCCCAGAAAATAAGTATGCTTTAGATGGGTTTTAACAATGATGGTACATGCCCTCAGTGGATGAGCTTATATTATGGCAATCCAGGTGTCTTTTTCTAGTTGGCATGTAGTAAATAATCAGAACATGAAGCTTTGAACTTCTACATATGACATGATCACTAGGTATTTCTTACAATGTTGCAATATTTTCAGCGTTATTTTAATGAGATCCAGCTAAATCAAGTTACCTGTCCATGATTAGGCACTAAATCAACACCTCTGAGGCAGGTATAAAGCTCGTCTGTGATATTTTCCTTTATTCAACTTCTGCTAGTTCATGAGACGGTCCTGACAACTGTGTCTTTCTGGGTTAATGTCCTTTCAGACAGTGAGCCACTGGATCAGAATCTACTGCGGGAGCCGTTTGCATGCGCTACCAAAAAGCAGATCCCCTGGGCATGACGGACTGTCCTGGGACTGAGATGGGACTCAAGGTTATCATTCAGCATTTTTAATCCCATAGTGTTAAACCACCTTCCAAAAGAGCTTTATTATTCAGAGAGTGGAATCTAAGCTTATAGGTAGAGTTAAAGATTTTGGTGAATTTTAACCATTCTACTCTTTTAAAATTGAAATTGTTTATCTTTCATAAGGGAATAATAATGGCTACTATTTCCTGGGTGCCGTGCATGGTGCAAATTACTTAGCTCACACCAACTCATTTGATATTTTATAACAGGATGTTCAATCAGACTTTTCCAGTGTTCTCCAGGTATTTGGCAGAGGCTTCAAAGCTGGAGAACAATAGGTGCCAGACTGTCTATCCAGAACCAGTTCTGCCACCATCACCCATCACCCACGTCTCGGCAGCACAGGAAAAGTAAAAAAATCCACTAGGAAGCGATAGGCAGAGAGGTTCCTTTAGAGAGAGTCCTGTGCTGTGCTATCTGCTCCACTTACCTCCCTGTCCACTCCCAAAGCCCCGCTTACAAGCTGGACTCTACGGGGACAGAGTAGAAGCCATCTTGATTCTTTCTCAACACTGCGTCGTTA
The DNA here is from genome assembly GCF_036562045.2 of Rhinolophus sinicus. Lineage (NCBI taxonomy): Eukaryota > Metazoa > Chordata > Mammalia > Chiroptera > Rhinolophidae > Rhinolophus > Rhinolophus sinicus. The sequence goes on from NC_133754.1 coordinate 68,305,761, forward strand.
TACTTTTCTATAGAATTGTTCTTCTCTGCCTTTGGATGAATTTCTGAGTCCATAGCTTTTCTTGTCCCTTTCAGATATTAAACGGTCCAGTATCAAAATGCCAACCACACACTCAATTTACGGCATTTCTCCTGCTTAGGTTCTCCCTGCCTCAGATTGGGAAGCCTGCAGTGTGGCTAGGCCAGGGTTAACTTCCTTTCTGTTCCCTCACCTTGCCTTTCTACTCCTTCTCCCTACTTACTGTGCTTCTTTGGGATTCAGGGGAAGAAAGCGCTAAGGGGCTGAAAAGGTTGGATCCGACTTGCACAGTGAAAACCTGCCTACCTAAGTGTGGCATATGGCCAAATTCTGACTCATTACCTCCTGGGGCCTTCTGTGGGGATCTTGGCTACAAACCCACTGGGCACAACCACTTATAATTCCCAGCTTGGCCCCTCTGACTTCTACACATTCTGACTCCTGTGGGTCAGGATTGCTGCCATATCCCCCTTCTTCCCCAGGTGGTCTCTTTCTGTCTTTCAACATAGATCAAGTTTGCCCATGGGAACCATTGGGCCAGGTTGTGTTTCATGCATTGCCGTTGGCTCCCACTGTAGCTCTCTTCTCTCTTCCCTCTGCCTTCATGGAAGCTCAGCAACAGCCTCTGGCTTTTAGACTGTCTATAAAACAGTCTATAAGGCGCAAGTCAGACACCATTTCAGATGTTCTTGCTGTGCTTCAAGTTTTCCAATATGTTCTGGATACTCTCTCCTGAATCATATTCCATTGTCTAGATGGACCACAGTTTATTTATCCATTCACCTACTGAAGGACACCTTGGTTGCTTCCAAGTTTTGGTGATTACCAATAAAGCTGTATAAACATCCGTATGCAGGTATTCGTGTGGATGTAAGTTTTTAACTCCTTTGGATGAATACCAGGGAGTGCGATTGCTGGAACGTATGGCTAAGAGTATGTTTACTTTGTAAGAAACTGCAAACCTGCCTTCCAAAGCAGCTGTAACATTTTGTGTTCTCTCAGCAATGAAGGAGAGCTGTGTCGTTCCAGCACTTGGTGTATTAGTGGTGCGGATCTTGGCCGTTCTAATAGGTGCATAGTGGTATGTCCTTGTTGTCTTAAGTCTTCTATATCTTGAGGGAGAAATGGGGTAACAGGGTAATGGTGGCAAAGAGGTTTGGGGTAACTCTTTGTAAGTCTTGCCGAAATGGCCAACGGCCAAGTTGAGGGTGTGAAGGTACTGGACACCTATTGTTCTCAGTTTCGGATCCTTGGTCCAATCTCGTGTTACACTTACATTAACCGGTGGATTAGGAGTTATTATTTCCTTTTTTGTTTGTTTGTTTCTTTTACAAATTATGAAACTCAGATTCAGGAAGGTTAAATAAGTTGTCCAAGTCTGTATGACCAAGAAATGGTGAAATGGAATTCTGTTGAATGCCTTCTCATTGTTTCCCAGACCCCAGTGAGTATTTACAAAGTGTGTGTGAGGGGAAACCATGACTTGAGTTTGTCATGTAATGTTTGTATTGCTATAATGGAAAACCATGTTCTAAAAGACAACTTCATAAGTGCATCAGACCTGATCTCTTGTTGGGTTCAGGGTTTAGCTGAAGTTTTTGTTCTTACAAAAAACAAGGCCACATGGGCTACAAGTGAGTCCTTTTTGGTTCCCAGAGTTTGGAACAAGGGTCAGGATACCTCACAATCTCAAAAGTTCATTTCCGCATCTGAATTGGTCAATGAGGACATTTAAGAAAGTATAAAAATACGTATATTAATAACACTTCCCTACAGCAAGAAATACAGGACTTTATGAAGCTAGTTTATGATTTTTCCCCCCTTCTACTTCTTGCATTGCTATTGTGCAATGTTGGCATTTGGTGTTTGTTTATTCTTCAGTTAACACTTATACTAATTTCTCAGGGCTGTTGTATCAAAGTAACAAACTGGGTGGCTTAAAACAACAGAAATTTATTCTCTTATAGTTCTAAAGGCCCGAAGTCTGAAATCAAGGGGTTGGCAGGGCCCCTGATACTTTCTCTGAAGCCTAGGGGAGGGTCCTTCCTTGCCTCTAAAAGCTTCCAGTAGCCCCAGGCCTTTCTTGGCTGGTGGCAGCATAACTAATTTCTGTGTCTATCCTTACATGGCCTTCTCCCTGTGTGTCTGTGTCCAGATTTCTCTCTTCTTATAAGGACACCAGTCATATTAGATTAAGAGTCGACTCCATTCTAGCATAACTTCATCTTAACTTAGCTAATTACATCTGAAAGAATCCTATTTCTAGATAAGATCACATTCTGTGGTCATGGGACTTAAGCCTTCAATGTATCTTTTTAGGGGACACAATTCAACTCATAATAACACTCAGTTGTGTTTCTAACCCACATGGTAGCAGAAGCCCCAAACAGGGCACTTTGTACAGAAAACTCAGGTTGTCTCTGACGCCTGCCTCCTGTTCCACTGGAGATGGAGCCTGTTCCCGCACTCGGCAGCCCAGCTTTCTCCGGCCCCTCCAGCAGGACGAGGGATCTCATCCATTGCTAGCCCTGAGTTAGGTCAGTTATCCCTCTTAGAATCTTTACTTTTTAAATGTTGACAACTTGACTTGAGCTGAAAGAAAAGAATTTCAGGATAGAGCAGAGACAGAGAACGAATGGGGTGTGAGGAAGTTGCCTAGGATGCCAAAATGGCACTGGGTACATCAGACACCTCGGCTCTCTACATACTGCTTCATGCAGAGCTGGCTAAACGGACATTGGTTAGAACTGTTCTTTAAGTGCACGCTGTGTAAGCCACGCCTGGAGATCACACTGTTGAGTATTACTGCGACGCATGCCAGCGAGTTGTACAGCGCAATTAGACCTGTGCACCTGGCCTGAGGCCACCAGGTGAGAGAGGCCTGATTTGGTGGTGATGACCGGGAAACTTCAGCTCTGACAGTGTCACGTAGTGCATTTTCTTAAGAATGATTGATTAAACTTATTGTCTAAAATGAAAATTATTTCACACAAATGGAGTTATATAGTGTATATTTATATATGATATTATGTTCTGTGTATTTATATGATATTAATATTTAATATAACATAGTTATAAATATAAAAACTCATTCCATTTAAAAAACTATAATTCTAGGACAATTCCAAGTAAATGAAATGTGTGAAATGAATCTATAGTTTTGCATAGAAATTCAAGAACAGGGTCTTCTCAGTTCGTACCAAATAGGTTGTTATTTATGCCATTGCAGCCTTGGCAGAGTATCTCTGGCCTCACTGTCATAGGTGCTCCCACGGCAGCCCCTTCAAACCACTGCAAGAGCACTGAGAAGAATCTGTCTTCTCTGTCTTCCTCCAGCCTCATCTAACACCGTACTCAGTGTAGAATGGACACACACACACACACACACACACACACATAAGGTTAGACAATTAAGTTCATGAACTCATTGTAGAAAAAGTGCTACATCCCTCACTACTGAATATCACTACGGTCACGTTTGAAGGACTCCCCTTGGGAAGCTATCCCCGGATGCCAGCGCCTCGTCCACACTTCAAAGCAATTTTGGAACTCCTTTCCTGGAATGGCCATCAGAGCTGTCTTCGTGTCTATCACAGCAGAATAAGCGATTGAGTTTCTGCCTTTTAAGGGAAATCTGTCATGGTTAAAGGCAAAATTTGACTTTGCATGCCTCAATAAACATGAAGTCTTGACTATTACTAAGATAACTAAATTTAAGAGTTAAAACAGCAATGCAACAAGGAACTTTTTGATGACTTAAAAACTTGTGTTATTTCCTATAAACATTTGACAGGAGTAGCTAGAATAAGAACTGAATTTGGATCAAATTCAGGCTTAATCAATGTGAACACTGAATTGTGATTAAAATGTGACAAAAACCTTTCTGTGTTTAATGAAAGATTCTAAGTCCATAAACAACATGATGATAAAAATAAGTCCATTTCTACTTGGCATTCAAATGGGTCATTGTGTTGAGCAGAAAAACAAAAGTACTTAATCTTTTACTTTTATATTTTAATAGGAGGTGCCAGGGTCCAGTGGAAATAATTTAGGTCTTGTGTAACATTAACATTTGTTCGTAAATTTTTTTAAATTTTGATGTGCGGGAAATTAACTTTTCATTTTTCTCATGTGTAAAATAAGGACAATAGTATCTATAGCATAGAGAACTGAGATAGTACAGTGCACAATCCCATTGTAAAATTTTTGTCATTTGGTTCCCACACGCCCTTTCAGATACTGCCTCTGAACTTGACTTCCTATCAAAGTGGGTCTCAAATAAATTGAGTTCATACCTGCGTTCTCCCCACTCCTTTTTCTTCATTCCACTCCAAACAGTTCTCTGTTCCTATCAGTCCATGGAAATGGCTCCCACCAAGCTCACCACGGACTTCTCATAATCAGTTTTCTGTCCTCAGAGCAGCATTCTCACCGCTGAACACTCTGTCTTCTGGAAACACATTTTTCTCCAGGCTTCTGGGGTTTTACAGTTGTTGGAATGCCTCCAGCTGCACACTTTTCATTGCTCGTCTCTTTAGTTCACTTCTCGCTGGTGGATTTCTAAGTGTGGGAGAACTGCAGGACTCTGTCTTGAGACAATCTTCTATGTCTTTCCTCCCTGTTTCGGCCATCAGGTCACCTCATGCATATGCCAGTGACTCAGAGAGTCTATCTCTTTAACCTTGCATCTTAGCTCCAGAATTACACATGGAGGTGTCCAGCTTGAAAGTCTAACAGGTACCTCAACCCAAAGTAAACTCTTCACCCCAGTGAACCTCCCCCAATCTTCATCCTGCTTCACCTCTTGACTAAGCTCTTTCTTACGCTACGGGTCTGCCTTCCATTTAGTCATTCAACCAAAAAACTAGAACTCATCCTGACTCCATTCTTTTCCAATCCAACAACAGATTCTATCAGGGGTGCTTCTAAATTTATTTTGAATCCAACCATTTCTCATCATCTCCATGGCTAAAACCATAATCCAAGTCACCATCTCCCCTCACCTGGATTTCTATCTGATGTCTTGTCCCTTTATATGTAATGGGAAATGGCCCATTATCCATACATAAGCTAAGGTAATCTTTTGAAAGCCTAAGTCAGATCATACCACTCTTCTGCTTGAAACCTCCCAAAAGCTCTTACTGCTATTAGGTTAAAATACGTACATCTTGTCCAGGCCTGCAAATCCCACAGCACCTGACATGTGACTGTCATCCACCTGCATCCTTAGTGTTTTCCTCCTCATCCATCCTGGTAGAGGCTCAGTGATCATCTTTCTGTCTCTCTAACCATCCACTGTAGGAAAAAAATCCCATTTAACCTATAGAGTAACTGAATGATGGTATTAGCAGGACTATAGCAAAAAACTATTATTTCTATGGGAAAAGTTTTAGGTTCTAAACCGGAGTGCCCTGAACAGAAATCACCCTGTTAATGGAAGAAATTACACTCTTCTCCCCTTCTCTTTCCTCTCCCCATCTTGCCCCTACATTCCCAGAGAGCTGATGCTTGGGTCTTGCTTTTGTGGGTCCAGAAGCAGAAGCCCTGGTGTGGGTGAGAGACCATGATAATGAGACGGAGAGGCTCATGAATCTAAGTGGGTCCTGATGTGTGTTGCCTGATGTGCTATTGTATGTTTACTTCCCTCTCTGAATTACAGTTTCTAGAGCTACGAAGTAAGAAGAATGACAGCATTTCATAGTGATCTTAAGAGAATTAAATGAGATCATGTATGCAAGTACTCATCATGGCACTTGGCACATGTAAATACCCAACAAACGGTAGCTGTTATGATTATTACTATTATTATCAGGATCAAGTGACAGGTTAAAATGCCTGAAATATAGCAGGTACTCAATAGACATTAGTCTTTCTTTCTTTCTTTCTTTCTTTCTTTCTTTCTTTCTTTCTTTCTTTCTTTCCTTCCTTCCTTCCTTCCTTCCTTCCTTCCTTCCTTCCTTCTTTCTTTCTTTCTTTCTTTCTTTCTTTCTTCTTTCTCAGCAAGGTTAAGGTGGAGCGTCTTGGTATTTTTAATTTTAATACCTTGGTTTGCCAATTTTAGGCCTGAGAGACAGATGGACCAGGGGAGGACAAACAGGAAGGAGGCAAGGTATGGGAGTGCTGAGTCTCATCTACGCATAATGAGGTTGTTTTGATGGAAGAGCAAGTTACAAACAAAAGGATGGCTGATGTGGCAGGAATATGAATGAAATGGATGTATACGGGCTCCCTATTACCTTGTTCAGTGATCCCAACAAATTTAAAGCTTGTCAAATGCTGCAAAATACTAGAAAACACTTGTCAAGGCCAGGATGGCAGAATGGCAATGTACTTCACCTGGTCGTTTGGTTCCACCTAATGGGATGAAATAGTACTTCATTCTCCTAAAAGCTCAGACACCATGGTTGTCTTTAGACCCCAGGTGTTATCAGCAAAAGGCATGATTGTGTGTGTGTGTGTGTGTGTGTGTGTGTGTGTGTGTGCGCGCGCGCGCGCGTGCGCGTGTGTGTATTATGAATCTAAACAGACCTAATATCAACAAGAATTTAGTTGGGATAACTCTAGAATCTGTCCCAAAGGAGAGCCACAGGAAAGCAGAGGCAAGGAGTTGCGGTAATTTGCTCAGAGTTACCCAGTGGGTTTTATTACTTGCATTGTTAGACATTAATCACCTATTACATACTTCCCAGAACACAGACTGTCTGAAGCCTCATGTCAGACAATCCCATGGGGCAATAGAGTGTTTGTTTATGTGGCAAGACTGGGAGTCGTGTGGCTCTAACTGCCTGGTCTGAGACCTGGGCATGCTCACCTCTCCTGAGCTCACTAGTGCTCACTGCTCTCATCTTCATGGTCTCCTTCAGCGAAGTTCATGTTGGATCCTTCTGTCCTGCAGCTTTGCACAGCACCCCAATAGCCTTTTAATGAAAACCTTTCTCAGTGCTATCCTACCATTTGCCAGCAGGTGTCAGCAAATCTCAGGGAGTAAAATACGCTGTACCAAGATGTGGTCTTTCCTGGCAAAGAGGGATGAAGAAAATGGATAGTGATTTACAAACAGTGCCTACATCAGAGGTTGGTAGGGCTTCCTTAAAAGAGGCAGAGTGTCGTCCTTGAGAAATCCCTTGACATTTGGGTCTAAAAATCAGGTTAAGTCTTTCAGGGGCTCTGTCACTTTTGGCACTTAAGTGACTTAAATTCTCCGAGCCACTGCTTACTCACCTGTAAAAAACAAGAGAACAAAACCCTGCCTACCTTTCAGGATGAAGTGCAATACAGTGAGTGTGCTCATTTTTTTTGTTTGTTTTTTAAGTTAGCTGTAGAGTACACTAGAAGGCGTGTGAGTGCAGTGGTTTCCCATTACCTGAAGGTTCCATTACCTGGTTACCTCCGGTCTGAAATGATTACATGGACAATTCCAGAAATAAACAATTCATAAGTTCTAAATTGCACACTGTTCTGAGTAGCCTGGCTACTCAGATGAAATCTCACGAATCTGGCTCCATCCCACCCAGGGCCTGACTCATCCCTTTGTCCATCGTCTCCCTGCCTGTTGTTCACTCAGCAGCTCTCTTGGTGATCAGGTTGACTGATCGAAGGGCTTGTGATCAAGTCACCCTTACTTTACTTACTAATGGCCCCGAAGCGCAAGAGAAGTGATGCTGGCAACTCAGACATGCCAAAGAGGCGTCATAAAGTGCTGCCTGGAAGTGAAAAGTGAGTGCAGTACAATAAGCTATTTTGAGAGAGACCACATTCATGTAACTTTTATTACAGTATATTGTTATAGTTGTCCTATTTTATTATTAGTTATTGTTGTTAATCTCTCACTATGCCTAATTTATAAATTACTCAAGTTTACCATAGGTGTATATGTATATTAAAAAAAAACAGTACATATTGAGTTTGGTACTGTCTGCGGCTTTGGGCATCCATTGGGTATCTTGGAACATATTCCCTGCAGATAAGGGGGACAGAGGACTACTGCATGAGTAAAAAAAAAAAAAAAACAAAACTGGTAAGAAACATCATTGACAGTCAGCCCCATTACAGAGGACTTCAAACAAAGTCATGGGAGGAGAGCTGCCCTGACTCATTGCTTCTTCTTTAGCTGGCACCAGCCCAATTTGTATTAAAAACTTGATTTATAGCCTCCACACAGATAAAATTGGTAATTTGGGAACAAGAGAAGGTACACAGAACGTAGATTTCTTGGTTTGCAGAAAGGTATCTTGTACCTGCACGAATAGGTTCTTTTGCAGCATCAGGGACATTCACTTTGTCAGTTACATGACATGCAGCTCATCCCTCAGACACCTCTTGTCTCAGGAAGCCAGAGAACTCAGTAGAGATTTATTCCTTCCAATGTGCATCTTACCTGGGGTCAGGGAGTTCTTGTGAAGGTATTTGGTTCTATTGGATTCAGATGGATATAACCTCTGATGGATGGACATTTCTTTGCTAGTATCTCAACAATTTAATGTAATTTAGCTTCACCCTATGTCCTCTAACGCAGTGCCCTCAAACTTTAACGTATGTACGGCAACCTGGGAATTTTGCTAAAATACAGATCCTCATTCAGTAGGTTTGAGGTAGAGTCTGAGATTCTGTATTTCTAACAATCTCCCAGGTGATGCCACTGGCCCATGGACCACGCTTTGAGGTATAGGCACTGGGTTTGTTTTGCAAGAGGTAATGGAATTACAATCATTTCTCCTTTAATGAATATGCACTTCACAAATAACAACTATCTGCCCCCCTGCTCTGCCTCCTGGCCTTTCCGAATACACTGTAAGTTTCCTTTTCAATACTGAATCGTGGCATAATCTTTTTGAAGAGATTTTACACAGCAATTAAATCCAGCACATGTAGTACCAACACTGCACATAATCCTGTTGAAGTGATGACAACAGCCACGGCTGTGAACAAGTTTGCACATGCAGGCGATGACAACTAGGTCATGTTGATACTGGAGGACAGTGATTGTAAGGTACTTTGGATCATAAGATGTATTCCCATTTCAGAGAGTTTGGAGAGGTGAAAGTGTGGGGGGAAATGTGCATCTTAGAATCAATGCAAAATGGAAAATAATTGATTCTCTTTGTTTCTTATGCTTCCCTCTTTCCTACTCCTTCTTTGCTCTTCTTCTTTTTTTAAAGATTTTATTGGGGAAGGGGAACAGGACTTTATTGGGGAACAGTGTGTACTTCCAGGTCTTTTTCCAAGTCAAGTTGTTGTCCTTTCAATCTTAGTTGTGGAAGGCGCAGCTCAGCTCCAGGTCCAGTTGCCGTTGTTAGTTGCAGGGGCAGAGCCCACCATCCCTTCGTGGGAGTAAAACTAGCAACCTTGTGGTTGGCAGCCCACTTTGAGAGTCCCTGGCCCATGTGGGAATTGAACCGGCAGCCTTCAGCCTTAGGAGCACGGAGCTCCAACCGCCTGAGTCACTGGGTCAGCCCCCGTCTTTGCTCTTCTTGACTTGAAGAAATTTCCATCTGGGGTTGATGTAACCTAATGTCTGCAGCAAATTGGCTTTGCTTTTGGGAGATGAGTTCTCTACCCCATCCAGGCCTATCTAAGACCCTGCCTCAGCGGTCAAGGCAGCTCTCACTCCATGAACTTATTTGAGATTCTCTGTACTGGGGCTGACCGTCCCCCTCCAGCCTGGCCACTCATCCTCTTCTCTAGAAGCCTCAGGGGGATCCATAAGTTACCATCCCTCCTGAATACCTCCTTAGCATGGCCACACCTTCTGCGGGCTGGCAAAACCAGTGTGCTGCGAGTATGCTGGTCATGCACTGAGCCTAGCACAAGGCAGGTCTTAGAAAGTGTCTGTTGGATACTTTGGAGGAAGAAGCCATGCCTGATCAGTGATGCCTGAAATTCTTGAGTTACAGAGGATACATTCTATCTCAGGAGACTGTGGACTGCATTAGTGCTTCACATCAGCTTCATGGGAGGTTGGGGCGGCAATTTCTATTTGAGAGTAATTTGCTAGGAATTTTTCTCACCAGTTCACATGTGATCAAGCCTTGACCTGGAGTGGAATATCACCAGAAAGAGAACAGGTTAAATAAACACACAATGAATTTAAATCTCTATATCCACATTTGCCCAAATATTTTCCGTGCAAAAACATTTCCTTTTCCAGAGATTAATAAGTGTGCCAAAGAAATGCCTGCCTACGATGTGAAGTAAACACATATCTCCGTTTACCTCCCACTGAACTCAACTATAAAACCTGGACAGAACACATAGTAAATAAGTTTGGGAAATTCTGACATAAGCCAAGTTAAACAGGTTTCTTTGCTGCACAAACCTGGGTTTTCTTTTTTAAGTATTGTGCATCTATAAGAGTGACCCATTTGTATTTAGTGTTTCCCAAACAATTTAATTAGAGATTTTTTTTTTTTTTCCTCTCAAGGAACATCTCAAGAGATATGCTGCCTTGTTTCTATGTGTCCTATGTCTCCACATGTGGATTAGATGGATATGACACTTCTCATATGTCACCTGGAAATCGTGCTTTCTTTTGACAACTGTCATGTCCGGGTAAAAACAAACTATCAGTTCACGATGACTTTCACGTGACTTATCTGATGGGTTGCTTCTTCTAGTTTACTAATTATACCAGGCTTGCTATTTGCCCCGTTGAGTGATTCATTTGGCAGTAATGAATGCAATAACATAATAAGATTAACTTTTCTTCCTTAAAACTTAGCTTGATGAACCAAGAAGGGCTGAGGAACTAGAAGTAATGGAGCAGCTTATAATTGCACGGAGATGAGTTGCTACATTCAACACTACTGGAAAGTTGATGTTGATCAGATTTGAAGTTTTGGGATATTTCTAATACTATATTGGGAATTCAGAGGAAGAAAACCCAACAAATTATCAGAAACATAGAGGCTTAAAAGGTAGTTTCTGTAAGTCAGAAGTCCAGGCCGGACTCAGATGAATTCTCTGTTCAGGGTCTCACAAGACTGCAATCAAGTGTCACTGGGGTTAGGGTTCCATCTGAGGCTTGGGGTCTCCTTCCAAGCTCATGTGGCTGCACGAAGAATTCATTTCCTATAGCTGTTGAATTCATGGAGGCTGTATCTTCAAGGCCAGCCAGAAAGCCTATGTGGCCTTGAATCTCTCAGACTTCTTTTAAGGGCTCATCTGATTGGATCAAGTGTATCTAGGATTATCTTTCTCTTGATTAATTCAAAGTCAACTGATTAGGGCCTCCATTACATCTCTAACATCCCTTCTGCCATATAAAGTAACATAATCACGGCAGTGATATTCCATTATAGTTACAAATCCTGCTCATACTTAAAGGGAGGAGATTATAAAGGGCATCTACATCAGGGGGCAGGAATCTTGAACCCCAGCTTAGAATTCTGCCGACCATATGAACTAACACACATCTTTTATTTCCCACTGAACTCACCTAATAAAACCTGGGCGGGATACAAGGACAGCTACTTGAGAACTCTGAAAAATAAATATCAGCAGGCAGATCGGGGAGAAACACCAGAATTCTAAATATTAATACTATCAAGCCAACAGATATAAACAAGACCTAGTCTCAGCATGATACGCAAAACGTTCAGGATACAAAGCCAAATTACTTGGCTTATAAAGAACTACAAAAACCTTCACTCATATAAGGAAAGACAAGCAACAGACGCCACTGATAAGATGACACAATATTGGAATTTTCTGACAAGGACTTTAAAGTAGCTATCATTAAAAAAAATATGTATATGAGCACACTCAAGCACTATTGTAACTTTGCATCCAATTTTGTCTTCCTTTTTCTAGTTTCTTAAGGTGGAAGTTGAGGTAATTGATTTAAGAACTTCCTTTTTTCTAGTGTATAACATTTAATACTATAAATTTCCCCTAAGTACTGCTTTACGAGTATCACACAAATTTTGATGCATTCATTTTTGTTCAGTTGAAAATATTTTCTTATTTCTTTTTTTATTTCTTATTTAATCCATTTAATATTTACAAGTGTATTACTTAGTTTCTATCATCCACACATCTGTGATTTTTCCAGAGATCTTTCCACAAGTGATTTTTAATTTAATTCCAGTGTGATATGAGAACATACTTTGTATAACTTGAACATCTTAAAATTTGTTGTAATTTGTTTGGTAACCCAGAATATGGTCTATCTTGGTAAACACTCTGTGTACACTTGAAAATAATGTGTATTTTGCTATTGTTAGGTAGAATGTTTTGTGTCAATTATGTCAAGTTGGTTAACAGTGACTTTCAAATCTTCTATATGCTTGCTGATTTTCTTTCTACTTGTGCTATTAATGATTGAGCGGTAATTATTGAAATTGCTGACTATAATTTTGGATTTGTTTATTTCTCTTTGTGGTTCTGTCAGATTTTGCTTCATGTAGTTTAAAGCTCTGTCATTACCGTGTTTCCCAGAAAATAAGACCCAACCGGAAAATAAGCCCTAGCATGGTTTTTCAGGATGACATCCCTTGAACAGGCCTAAATTGTCTTTTGGAGCAAAAATTAATACAAGACCTGGTCTTATTTTCGGGGAAACACGGTATGTGCCTCTCTGTTATTAATACTGCCACTCCAGTTTTCTTTTGATTAGTGTTAACATAGTGTATCATTTTCTATTCTTTTACTTTGACCTATCTGTGTCTTTATATTTAAAGCACAATTTCTTATACACAGCATTCATTGGGTCTTGATTTTTTTTATCCAATCTGACAATCTACCTTTTAATCAGAGGTGGTTAGATAATTTACATATAATATGATTATTGACATAGTTAGGTTTAAGTTTATTATCTTGCTGTTTGTTTTCTGTCTGTTCCATTTGTTCTTTATTGACCTTTTCCTATTTTTACCATCTTTTGGATTAACTAATTTTTTTGTGATTCTATTTATTCTTCTTTGTTTACTTATTTAGCCATGAATCTTTGTTTTGTTATTTTAATGTTTCTACGATATAGTGTATAGAGTGTAGAATATATAATGTATAGCATACAGCTCTAACGTATCCCTGTATTTTTCTGATAATCAGCCACTTCATATATAGTATAAGAACTTTAGAATACTTCCCTTTCCCCACTCCCGGTAGGGCTCACCTCATTTGTTTCCTGTCTTTCAGAGACCAGTATCCTTCGTGGTCTGAGAGCCAGTGTCTTGAAAACTTGTTTCATACATTTTGCTGTTTCTGTTTGTGTCTATGTTTGTTTCAGGAAGCAAGGCAAAAATCTGTCCTTGTTATTCCACCTTAGGCAGAAGCAGAAACCCTCAACCAGTACACCTTTACCGTGTCTGCTGCATAATCACACAGTATTTTGCTGATGGCAGAGATGCTGAGAGGTTAAAGGCCACAGAACCAGTCTATCCCTTCATCATGATGCTGCATCCTGCTGAAGCAGCGAGTGCTTTTCATGTCGTCACAAGAGAAATTTTAGTGCAACCTTTTCAACATAGCCCAGTATTTGGTTCTAGTTATATTTATAAATACTAATAGAAGTTACAGTCACAATTATGCTACTCTCTGTGTTTAGTGCCTGCTGTTGCAAGCAATTACGGTCAATGAGTTCAACTTGTAAGTTGGAATTTATGAAATCTAGCCACTTAAATATACCTCTGTTTTAGGCAGACTGTCTCTACCCTTTAGGCCTAATGCTATTTACTTTTTAAATGTCCTAAGAAGACACAAATACTTATAAAAAGGTTGTTCGCCTTTATTTTACTGTGATAGAACAAGAAAGGAAAACATGCCTAGATTTTTGGCTTATCTATTAGATAATGAGGACTCTGTGAAGCTCTTCAGAAATATTTCAGAGAACGTCTTCTGAAGAAGCTGCCCAGCTCTGGCTCAGAGTCTGTATAAGAACTGTGGAGACCTTGATTAGGAGAAACCGCACATCCTGGATGGTGGCAAGTAAGAGCGTTGGCAACATGGATTGGCTGTGGAAGACAATTAGGGCAGGAAACTAAATGTACGTAGGATCCCTTTATATTTATTTTTTCTACATTCATTTGGGCATCTGTAACACGCAGACATGTTCATTGGATTTAGAACTAGATTTAGGCAAGATTCTGAAGTGTCAATCATTCTCATTGGTAAAATGAGAGATGAAACTGAGATGGTGTTGAAGGCACCTGCTCTTTCCAAGAGTTTATGATGCTCTGATTCCCAAGCCCAGGTCCTCTAAGGCTCTAGGACCTCATGCTGGCCTTGGCTTCCCAGAACCCGTCTTGCCGTGCTCAGCAAGACCCACCACAGTGGAGCTGGGCTTCTACCAGTATTTAATCTTCTCTTCCAGTGGCCAATGTTTACCTTTTCTGTGGCCCATTTCCTTAAGGCATGATCTCCCCCGGCTATTCTGATCAACTAATACCAGGAAGTTCTCTCTTTTATTAGGGTTGCACTGTGGGGTGCCAGCAGGAGGTGTGTCAGATATTCACTGAGGTGAGGTAAGAAAATAGAGCTCTTATTTATTTGTTTTTACTTCATCCTTTTCTTATTCGTGTTTTGTTTTATACTGTGTTTAATATATTAATTACAATATCTTCTAACCTGTGTCACTCTGGGTTACTGGTTCTCTAGGTTTGCTCCATGCCTGTCACCTCAGGCTTCCCCTTGGCCATAATGTTGGGACTTGCCATTCCTCTGTCTTCCATTGGTTCATCTGTTTCCTGAGTCTCTTGTCTCCCTTTTTCTGGGTATGTTTCTAATATCTCTAGCTTTCAAGAGCTCCCAATTGCTTGCTGAGAAAAAAGTAAAAGGAAGGTAAATCTTTAAAGACGTTGTATCCGAAAATATCTTTAGTGTACCTTTACAATTAATATATAACTTAGCTGGATATGGAAATCACTTTTCCTCAGAAATTCGAAGGCATTGCTTCATTATCTTCTAGCTTCCAGTTGCTATTGGGAAATTTGATACCGCTCTGGTTCTTGATTCTTTGTATAAAACCTGTGTTACTTTTATTTTTGCATTGGAAACTTAAAAGAGTTTCCCCATACCTTCCCTCCAAAAAGTAACTACCATCTGACTTCTAACACTGTAGCTTTCTTGTGAACATTATATAGGCAAAATCACAAATATGTACTTTTTTTGTGTCTGGCTTCTTTTATGCGATATCATGTTCGTGAGCATCAGAATAATTATTCAGCCTCATTCCTGTATGGAATTCTATTGTGCGAATAAAATACAATGCATGCATCCCAGTGTTCATTTTGTAGATCACCTAATTTCACTTCGTGGATCCAATATCTTCCTGAGAATACTAATATTAATTACATTCGATTCTTTTTCTTACCCCCTGTATAGTCTTTGCTTCTTCCTAGTTAGTACTTTAAAACATTGATTTGTTTAAGTCTTTGTATTTTATTTTATATGATTTCCTGTAATGTCTGATGACCCTTGGATTTCTGCTCATATTTACATATGAGGTGCTGATTGCTAGAGATCTGAGCCCATGGGTGGTCTCTGTGGTGGGGTGATCTTGCTACACTCTTTTCTTGGGGGAGATTCCTAATGTTATTATAGTACTTTTAGTTTTTCCTCCCCTGTCTTGAGCTACTCATATTCCAGAGAATAAACTTCTAAGCCAAGGTCTAGTCCTGACTGCCGGTATTTTGGGAGCCAACTGAGCAAAGAAGCTAGAGAAGGTCTACATTCATGTGTGACTGCGTTTTTAGTATGGCTCCCCTCTCAATGCCATCTCCTGTTCAGAGACATTCTGCTTTCCCCTTTTTAGAGAATATGCCTCTAATCTTCACCTAGTGAGATACTGTGGGATCTCAGCAAACTACTCGATTGCTGACACAGCCACGTTGGGATCAAAAAGCTTCACTAACGCTCACATGAGTGGTTCCTCACCAGGTGTTATTAAAGGGGTCCCTCCACCACACGGTATTTTCAATACCAGAACAAAGAGGGCAATTCAAGATGGAAATGTTATTGGTAAGTCAAGTAAATTAAACATTAATGACTCTAAATGGCGCAATTCTCTAAGCAAGAAGCCCCAAACCTACCATTTCACCTTTCTCATCATGGCCTATTGGAGTACCATTTCTGGTGAGATCTCCAAACACCCCTAAACTTTCTTTCTTGACTCTTCCTATGTTTTTCTTCAGATTTACATTACACCCTTCTCACCCTCACTTGAAGAGATTCCAAAGGAGCATTGGCTGCAAAGCAAACACTTTTTTCATATTTAATATGAATACTTACAAATAATGGTCACTTTGGGGCTGATAATGGAAAAATACATGGGACAGATAATTTTGATACATATTTTTAAAGACACAAAAATAGTGGGATAATAGATGAACTATCAAACCTTTTCAAAAATAAAGTTTTACCATTATGGTAATATGTGCCCTTTCTTCTGCCTTTTTCTCCTTTCCTTTTTTTGGGTCTACATTGTCATTGATTTCTGTCTGCAGAGTTCACCAAAGTTTAAATTTGACCACTTTCTCCTAACCCTGCCATAAGTTTCCTTAGTTATTACTATAATTTCACTAGATTGGAAGCAATTGATGCTCTAAAAGTGATTTCTGATGACGGAGTATTTTCCAGCCATGAGAAAGAAAACAATTCCACTATTTACAACAACATGGCTGAACCGAGAGAGCATTATGCTAAGTGAGATAAGTCAGACAGAGAAAGACAGATACTGTATGACAGCACTTCTATGTGGAATCTTAAAAAGTTGAACTCATAAAAACAAGAGTAGAATGGTAGTTAGCAAAGGTTTAGGGGGTTAGGGAATTGGGAAGATGTGGTTTAAGGATACAAACTTGCAACTAGCAGATAAATAAGTCCTGAAGACCTAATGCACACCATAGTGATCATAGTCAACAGTACTGTGTTATAAACTTCAAAGTTGCTAAGAGACTAGATTTTAATTGTTTCCATCACAGAAAGGAATGACAATTACATGACCTGATAGAGGTGTTTAGTTAACACTCCAGTTGGGAATCATATTGTAATATATAAATGTATCAAATCAATGCATTCTATTCCTTAAACTTACACAATGTTATATGTTAATTATGTAATAATAAAAATAATAATATAGAGAAAGAAAAGCTGGGTATAGAAGTGTTAACTCTCTTTGGTCCTCCAATATTGGGAATGGTCCATGAAGAAGAGATGCTTTTTTCCAATCTAGGTGGCCAAAAATGAGTGCAACTAAAGAACCACTTCCAGTAGGATACTAAATAAATACATAATCAGACACTTCCCATGAGAGCATCAGAAGGAAATGGGAGGGTTATGACCTGACCATATAAAGTTAGAAATGTCCAGGCAGTGTGAGATGCATCTGCGTTCCTGTAGTCATATTAACAAATGCAACAAATCAGGCTTTCTATTTCCAAAGCCTTCAAGCTGGCCATTTCTGCCTGGAATGTTGTCACTTCAGGTGTGGAATGCTTTGGTCTTTTTACAGATCAAGCAACATTTCAGAACTTGAAAGGTCTGACACCTTTTAGGGTCAACTGGACACTCCTGGCTGATGTACATTCCAGAAGACTGAAATAAAGTTGTCCTTTTGATGGAGCACACAACCAAGGGAACAATTCCTGGCAACCAAAAGCATAATGAATGTGACCCAGCTCTCCTGGTGGTAAAAAAAAAAAAAAAAAAAAAAAAGGAAAAGAGAAGAAAAGAAAAAAAAAAAAAGAAAGAGGAAGAAAAAGAATTGAATCTTGGCCAGTTAATTATGCAGTACATTGGTTTGTACCCAAGACATGGGATCTGAGAGTAGTGGCTGTTTCCTAAAGATGATCTGTGCAGGAAGGAAATGCATAACCTTTTTCTCCCAGTTTGTCTTTTAAGGCTTGGTTACCTTGGAGTCACCTCTTTTGCCAGCAGCAACACCCCCAATTAGTCTCCATTCACAAATTATCTCTGATGCAGTCTCCCTGGGAAAACTTAAAAGCCTGTTTAACTAGAGGGGCGCCTGCTGCCAAGCAGTTGGCCTGGGAGAATGGCAGTAATTAAATGATGATAATATTTAGGATCTTGCAGGTATAACAAAGGCTCCTTTCTTTGTCTCAGGTGGGGACACGTTCGCACATTGCCTCTGTCTGGGAAAGGAGGTAGGCAAGGGAGGAATGAAACCGTGGTGGGGGTGTGAGAAAGGGGAATTGGAGAGTGAAGTTGCAGGGGAGGGGAGGCTGACTCCTGAGGTCTGGAGGAGTGATTGATGCTGGGAGGAAGACAAGTTTCATATTAATATTCATCAGAGATGGGCCTGTGGCATTTCAGCCTAAGATATATTAGAACAGGTGGGAGATGAAACAAAGCCATGCTCTTTGTTAAATGGCTCATTGTCTATGGGAGGAGGGACAGGGAAGGGTGCCAGGTTTAGGGGGGAGGGTAAAGGAAAGCAGAATATAAAGAACTGCCATTGGGATGGTTTGTTTTAACGAGTCTCGAGTCTCGCACTATACACTTGGCCGGAGATGTGAGGCTGCTGAAGCTCTCAGCAGAGCCTTGCGTCATGGTGTCTTAGTGGTGGGAAGATGGAAATCTGAGTCCTAATAACCAGCCTTTTCTCTCTAGTTGTGTGATCTTGTGTACATCGCTAAACGATCAGCCATGCATCTGGGAAAAGAACTGGCCCAGCCAGCCAGACCATCCCCCAGATGCACGGACAGACGGACACCCACCCAGGGCTGTGTGTGCTCAAGTGTGTACTTGTCTTAGGATTCAAGCAGATCCAGACGTTGGTGTGATGGATGTATCCTGTGAATCTAATAAATAAGTAAATTCACCCACTTCCTTCAGCTAAAGCAATTTCATCTGTTCAACCCACAGAGAGGATAAATGGACTGCACAGCTCAGGGCTCAGGGCCAGAGTTCCAAACATGGGGAAGGGGCCTGCGTTCCTCATTCATTGCTGTCTGGACTGGACAGATTCCATCCAGGAAGCCTGAATCCCAGATTTCTCTCTCTCTCTCTCTCTCTCTCTCTCTCTCTCTCTCTCTCTCTCTCTCTCTCTCTCTCTCTCTCTCTCCCCACCACTCTCTCACAGATTTAACGCTGACTAAGACAATCCGAACCTTATGGGGCCATGGTTCAAAGACCAGGTTGCTGTTTACAGCATTTGTCAAGATTCTCTGTGTTGGAATCAGGAGTGTGAAGGGCAGTGGGAGGAATGGAGGAGAGGAATTAAGACAGAGCTTCTTCTCTTACTGAGGAAAAGCAAGTTTGCCCTGGGCTAGGAATCAGATCCAGCACGCTTTACTTGTTAGGTGGGTATAGGAAACAGAAGTCAGGGAATGCCACCACAGGAGGACTCGGGTAGGGATGGGAGGGCATACAGGAAAGAACAAGACGTGGCTTCTTCCTTCTGCTTCCAATATTATTGTTTTTTCTGTTTATAACTATAACACCTTCATTCATGAAAACTTATAAAACACAGAAGAGTCTAAAGAAGGAAATTGAAACACTCATAATACTAAAACACAAGGATAAACACCATTTAACTTTTTGGAGAATTTTATCATTTATTATAGTGTAGCCACATAACTTACTTTTCTCTTTTAATAATTATCAATATTTTGTGGGTATTTTCCAAAAGCATTGCAAAATCTCCAAAAATATGTTTTAAAATCAGTGGATTCATTTCATTGTATGGTAAATATAAAATTTTAGAAACATTTCCTAACGTTAGCCCTTAGTTTTTTAATTTTTCGTATATAAAGGAGAAGCTCCCATGAACACCTGTGTGTGTGTGTGTATGGGTGTGTGTGTGTGAGTGTGTGTAGTGTTGTCTATAAGATATTTTCTAGAAGCATTTCTTACAAGTAGAATTATTAATTCTTGACATTCTTTCAAATCCAAGCAGGCAGAAAGTTTTTGGAGAACAGTCTTAACATTCTACATAGGGGGCTCCAACATCTCAGCTTTGCAACAGATGGCAGCTCATATACTGAAGGTCTTCCCGGGCTCAATTGAATGCCAAAGTGTGTGTGTGTGTGTGTGTGTGTGTGTGTGTGTGTGTGTGTGTGTGGTGAGACAATGCATTTCTGTTTGAGCCACTCAGTTTGTGGTCCTTTGTTTGGCAGCCCAAGGACACTAACGCACTCAGCATCACTCAGGAGCTCAGAAGTCTTCTGACCCTGGGAGAACTTTGTCCTCTTCATACCTCTGCTTTATACAGAGAGGCCAGAGTCATGCCTGTTTTACAGATGGGGAGACTATGTTCCAGACAGATGAGATGAGTTATTTGAAATTGCTTACTTACGAAGTGTTTTAAAAGAATGAAGCAGAGAAAAGTTAACTCTGGCACCAAGTTCAGCTCACATCCAGTGCTCCTGCCACCTTTAATTTTAGCCTTTGGGGTGCCCTGTTTTGGGAGGTGGTATGGCCACAAATGAGTCACTGGTCAGGGAATATTGAAGAGTAATGCCAAGCCAAGACTCATGAGGATATTGAAGGACCCATTTATGTCCAACCTGCCCATAGAGAAGGGTGTGTACACCTAAAGTATTTATTTTCATTCCCATGCAATTCCAAAGAATGCTTTGAATTTTAGAAAGAAAAAGGTAATTTTTATCCTGAAGGTGGAACTCCCTGAGTTCCCCAAGTCTTGTGTAAATATCTGAATGAGAATCACATTTGAAGTGCCCAGTCATGAAGGATTAAAATATGACTCTAAAAACGAGCTGCAAGGTATGGAGGACAGAGCGGGGCTCTGGAGTCAAGAGATGGAACTGGATTTCCAGCCGCACTTTCACGAGGGGTATGACCTCAGACAAAATGCATGAACACCTCTGGGGCTCGTCTCTAAATGGAATGACTGACCTCACCAAGTTCCAGAGGGTTCCAGTAAGAAGAAAGTGTATGAAAGTGCATTATAAAGGGCAGAGTTCCTAAGTAGCACAAGTGGCTGGGTCTTAGGTGTGAAAAGAGGACAGTTCAGAATTCTGAGCCAGCATTGCACCTGGGAATAACATGTTAGTGTTGATTGATGGCTGAGTTACCTGGAGAAAGGGCTAGAGGACACCTCCTTCTCAGGAGCTCTGAGGCGGATTTCTGACTTGAAGAACCACATTATTGAAAAGATTTGGGGAGAAGCAAAACTCTTCTTTGTTTTGCAAAAATGTTATATGCGTGTTTATTTTCTGGGGAGAGAACTTATGGCTATAGGGATATGTGACCACTGTATCCTTCCTCCCAAAGATTTCCTCCATCCTTCTTTAGCAAAAGTATGTATGGGGGGCTCAAGTGGAATGGTGGGGAGGAAAAGAGCTGGGGCTCCTTGAAAGAAGTGCAGACAACAAAACTCGAAGCCTGTATTCATCAAATGAAATAAATGAAATGAAATGAAATCAATAACTCCCTCTTTCAGACTTCCCCACCTTACTGAAAACACAGCCACACCCTTCCCTGAAGCAGGTAGCCTTTCGGGGACTCTTTTTTCCCCCTCAAGACTTCACCTGTGTTTTGGGGAGGGAAGGAGAGGTGACACTAGAGTATGTAGTGTCATTTATCTCATATGTCCACCCTCCCCTTACTGGAGCTGGGTGTTCTCTGTATACCTATAGGAGGCTCTGATGTCAGAGTGGCACTGGGAGGGATCCGGCTGCAGCTGCCACCACCCCAATCCATTCCCATAGGAAGATGTGCAAGAAAGAACCAGAACACAAAGGGATGATGCTGCCACGCTTTGTGTGCTTGTCAGTGAGTTAGAGGATGCAGGCTGGTGGTGGAGTGGGAAGGCGGAGTGGGGAGGGGAAGGAAGGTGAGAGGGCTGTGACTCACTCTGAAAGAATTGGGTTGTCGGACTATAAATTCTTAGGGGCTGGGAAAGCGAACGCAAATGACCTCAAATTTAGCTAATAGAGAAATTGATTTCCTTTATGCAGGACAGCCAAATGCATTTAGCTTCTACTTAAATATTGCTAGCAACTATTTTTCAGTTCTTACAAGGAAACCCTCTTTTTAGGTCACCCTTAGAATTTCTTAGCTGTCCCTTTGAGGAGCTGTATTCAGAAATGACGTCTCAATTCAGCAAGACATTTGACTGTTAACTATTTTGCCAATATGCATTTTTTCCTTCTTTTTTCAGAGATGTAAAGTGAAAAAGACAGACACTCATTCTTCTAGTGTTATTTTATTGTCCTGTGTTTATAGCACTACTGTATGTATATGATCCCTTCTCTGGCAATCTGCCTCTAGACCTACCTGTCTGCCAATCGTGCAGATACGCCCAATGATGGTATTTATCAGTAGCAGGAAATCAGTGGCGTCATAACAGCAACAACAACAACAACAAAAATCCAGAAGAAAGTGTATTTTTCTTTGTTATCTCTCCTGGCTGCACAACATTATAATTATTTCATACTGCCTCTATATTCCTTTAGTCTGACTTTAAGTGACAATACAGAAAGCAAATGATATTTTACTCCCATATGCCTTAATGTTAAAATGCATATAGAGTTTGTGAACCAACAATTATCAGGAACTAAAGAATATTTTATTATCTAAACTAGTAATCATTGCCATATTTAGTGTCACATTGGAAAATTTCAACATCCCTCTTCTGTGGAAGCTGTCTAGGAAACACATCTCAACAGTTTGAGAAATTCTCATGCCACATGTGTTCCTGGCTTCCTGCTATTTTCTCACTCCTGCTCCCCTCCGCCCCCATACTAATGAATATTCAGCCTGCATCCTTCAACCAGGATTTTGAATAGGATGCTTCCTGTTTTTCCTATTAAAGTTGTCCTGGGTAAAGTGGTTTGTTTGGTAAGACCTTGCAGCTGGGGCTTCCTGTTTATTTTTTATTCTGACCCTTGTTCTAGGGACAACATATGTTCAAATAATGCCCGTAGTTTCAAATAATGCCTAGTATGTTCCAATACTCTGTTAATCCTGACTCTATATTGCAAATACATGAAAACCTGCCTGCCTCTTCCATCTCAATTTGAATCTGCCTGCCTCTTCCATCTCACTTTGAATCTGGCAATTCAAAGCCAGATTACTAGGTCGTATTAATTTCTGTTGCCTACCATAGTGCCCAGAACAGAGCAGAAGCCCAATAAAATTTGTAGAATGGATGAAACAGCATAAAGATGGTAAGTTCCAGAGAGAGGTGGTCATAATCATCCATCACTGTCCTTAGGCTAGCAAAGGATAAAGAGAGATGAAGATTTATTTGTGCCTATTGTGTGTACCTTTTGGCAAAGGAGTGATTACTTAGGCCTGTTGTGGCATGACCCATTGGGTCTTGGAATTGGGTTTTATTCATCTGGCTCGTCCATGTTTCTCTCCAGTGCTTAGGAGCTGTACAGCTTGACCCGGAATCAGGAGCTCCTTGGATCATGGCTGTTGTTCCTTGTTTATTGTGTGTCTTGGAAGTCAGTCACTGAGGCTGTTTTGTGATCCTTGGTGGTTGTTACTTAGGTAGACTGAGGATGTTCCTGAAAAATTAATTCACAAGCAGGTGATGGTTTGTCACTTCACAGAGAATTTTGAGCAAAAGCATGTTTAGAAGTATGATTCTACCAAAGCTGCTTATAATGTGTAGGTATTTGTCATTTAAAGCACATAGATTTTTTTTCAGTTACAGTTGACATCAATATCATTTTATATTCGTTTGAGTTGTACAGTGCAGCGGTTAGACATTTATATAACTTATGCTGTGATCACCACGATTAGGCAATACACCCTTGGCACTATACACAGTTGTTGTAACATTATTGACTATATTCTCTATGCTGCACTTTACATCCATCCCTGTGACTATTTTGTAACTACCAATTTGTACTTCTTAATCCCTTCATCTTTTTTATCCAGCTCCCCATCCCCCCCTCCTCTCTGGCGACCATCAGAGTTTTGATCTATGATTTGGGCTTCATGGGATTAGCCCTGAGGAAATGTCTGGGAACCCCTTTCCAATTAAAAGGAGATCCATGAGTTTCTTACCTGAAGACCTTATGATGTTTTGCATTTGCCATCTGGGGGAAGATATAGAAACACCTTGGTATTTCCTTCAGATTTATTTTTAAAGTTTGCAAATGTACTTTACAAATATGATTTCATGAATTCTTAAACCAAGCCTGGGAAATAGTAAATACAGTTAACATTTACTGAAACCTTTCAATAGCTGCCTCTCGCCCGAGGGACAAATTGCTCCACAGCTGGCCTCCACTCTCTGAGCTTTTTCTCAAGCACTAACATCCAATTATACTAAATTTCTAGCCTTCTATGCACTATCTTGTATTTAGTTCTTTGTGTCATGCTCCTTCTTCCAGGAATATCCTTCACCATTCTTCCCTCCTCATTCTTTCCCCCCTTCAGCTGAGATACTTAAATATCACCTCCTCGTGACAGCTTCCTGAGTCCTGCACCAGGTTAGTTCCTCTTGCTGTTTGCTTCCTCACAGAAGGAGCTGCAAAGAGAAATTAAGAGCCTGCCATGCACACATTTTCAAAAGCAATCACAACGTTTTCAGTTATTTTAGATGTCAATAGGAAATGTTTGAGCTCAGGGCTGTTCTCTTTGTGATAATCCATGGGCTTCTATTTATGTATTTGAATTGATGTCCTGTAAAAAGTTGCTGCCAAAATTGCATTTTAGAGGAGCCAGGAAGAGCTTGTCAAACATCTTGACTTATAGTTTGGATGGTTTAGTTTTGTCAGATTACTTTGGCTGTCCAAGGAAAAAGTAAATCACACCTCAATCTTTGACTTCCTCCTCTGGATAGTTTAACATATTATTATTAGCTTGACCATAATTCAAATTTCTTTATTAGGAACACCCAAAGATTATGTGGTTACGTTAGAACATTCTTTTATTTAATATGCCTTAAAATAAGTAGTATGCAAAGGCTTAGAAGCCCTTTGGTTATATAAGCTGCTTTGTGATAGTATTATTTTAATTACATTAGGTAATTGCTATTCTTAATAATATGCAGAGCAGCAGAAGGGTCAAGAGAATCGATTTTAAAGAAGATCATACAATTTGTGATGCATAAATTAATCTCTCCGTGGCTTAGTTGCTTCATCTGTGCAGTGGAAATGACAATGGTATCAACCTCATAGGATTATTATGGGGGTTAAATGAAATAATGTATATAGAGACTTTAGGATTATATACAGCACAGGGCCAGCTCTCAATAAATGTTACATATTTTATTATAATATATATCAATATAAGTATATATATATACAAATACACATACACACATACACACACACATTCATATACATATATATGAGCAAGTGCCCCTTACATTTCCTGATGAGTGAGTTTAGCCATTTCCTTTCTCAAACTGATGACCTGTAGGTGTCACAAAAGTTACAGCAGTTATGAGACAATGAGTTCTAGGTTTAGATCTAGTTTTTCTCTTCCTGTAGTGCTAAGAAGCTGACCTAAATTCTCAGGTCATGTAAGTCTCATGAGTTCCGTGAGGGTGAGAAGTACAGCTTCCTCATTTTGAACCTCCTTCGGCCCGTAGTTCAGTGTGGTACAAGACTGTCCCTGCCATATGCCTCCAGTATGGCACCTTCTTTCTGTTTTCTCATCAGTATTTAGATGGTGAGCTCTTTCCATCACTGGGCCATGGCCTGACCCATCTAATATCCTTAGGCCAGCTGTGTCTTGCCCACAGGTTCACAGTAAATGTTGGGAGGACCTGCAAATGACAAACATTATTTCCCAAAGTGAATAGATGAGAAAATAACTGCCTTATTTTAGTCTCAATTTTTTTTTTCATTTACCATCATGGTAAGAAGGTAAACAATCCACTTTACCCATTCTGCCTCCTTTGTTACACTCTGAGTTTGTTTATAAATCCTGTTTATTAATCCATTATAATCCAGTTAATAAGAAAAAGGAGATCTCTGACTTCAGCGTACATGGCAGTTCCTGAAAACAGCCCAGAGTTAGTAACTAGATGGGTCCCAAGTAAAATCTATGCAAATAGGAGTGGTGAGGACCTCTGGAATGTCCTACCTGTCCTTTTTCACTTAGTTATTTCTGTTCACGTCACTTCCTTAGGACCATGTCCTTTTGAGATGGATCTTTGTAAGAATATTTTTATTGCAGCACTTTTGGGGGAGGAATGTTTTACAATTACATAACAATTAATGGTCCCTAGCCTAGGATATGTTATATTTGCCGTGAATAAGTGCTTAACTAAGAGTTAGTGGACTCTGATAATATGAGGAGAAACCATAATGTTTGAATAGAAGAGTTTAGCCAAACTGCAACTAAAGCGCTTCTTTAGAAATCGATTTATCCATTACAGTATGTCTGGTTTTGACTACTGGAGATATGAAATGGCTAATAAAAACAGTTAACACAAATGGAGTTTTCACTATTAGCCATTGGTAAAATGAAGATTAGAATGTTTTGTGTCTTGCAGGGTAGGTATAATGGTTAATGGAGGTAATCTGTGTAAAGAATTTTGAAGAGTGCCTGGCATGTAGGTGGTTCTCAAAAAAAAAAAAAAAATGTTAGGTAGTATTAAATTGTCATCATTAATAAATAAGCTTGAATCCATGATCAGTGCTATATGTATTTAGTAGTCAATATAAACTTACATCTACAGAATTGTACACCTGAAATCTATGTAACTTTACTAACAGTTGTCACCCCAATAAATTTTAATTGAAAAAAAAGAAATTAAAACTGTCCACTATACTCTAATGTTTTGACAGAATCTGCAGAAACACTTATTTTCTACTCTTTTCTCTCTTAGCACCTTAATTTAAGAAAACCATTTGGTTTAAATATCTAACAGGGGCCTGTTGGCAAGATCTAAAGTCACTTTTTTTTGTTTTTGTTTTTGTTTTTTTAATCATTACAGAAGCAGGTTTCTGTGGGCTATTTTTATTCTTTTAAAAAAAAAAGGAAGAAAGAAAGAAATCATGTGTTTTTATAACCATTTAAGAATATGTATTGAAACTTAGAGGATTGCAAGGAGAAAGCAAGGACTGTGAAAAAGCATGATATTGGTAAAATGGCACATGAAATACAAATATTCTCTCTCTGCTAGAAAATATCCTGAGTGCTTTGGGAGACTTCAGGAAACTTGGGAAAGCCAATTCACTGATCGTTCGTTTCTGAAGAAGGTGTCAGGCCCTTCCTCTTGCGGCCTTAAACTATGTCCCAGGCTTGCCTTTCCTCCCTCTAGCCTGGTGGGCCAGGGCCCTTTGCTTTATTCCTACGGTTTCAGCTCAAGCATAGCCCTTCCTGTGACCCTCCCCTCTGACTCAGATGTGATCACCTTCCTTTATGCCCACACAAATGTCTGTCAGCACCTACAACTCTTATTTGATAAAGGTCAAATTTCCTTATAGTTTCCTTCATGGTAAACACTCTTGTTATTCACTTTTATATTCCTGATATTAATTAGGTACTCAATCAAGGGTAGCTGTGTTTATGATGACCCAAAATATTTTATTCCCATGCGTAACATTTCTCAACTAATATCTGAAATACTATTTTAGGAGATCAAGTTTAGCCTTATGCATCATATTTTTTTAAAGTTGTCAAACAACAGAAGCCTAAACATACAGTTGAGTTTCTCTTATCTGTTAAATTCTCCAGAATATGCTCCTGAACATATTTCCTTTACAAAATAAATTTTATTTTTTTCTCTTATGAAAATGTTAGACATTAATTATAATAATTTTTAAAATACAGGAAAAAATCACGCCAGTTCTATCATCCAGAAATAAACACATCAATGTATAAATATTGTTTCAGCCTCTTTTTCTATGCAAGCGTCTTTTCCTTTTTTAACATAGTGGTGATTCATTCCTTTATTCATTTAACAAATGTTCACTGTGTGCCAGGACTGTGCTTATATTCTGTATATTGTAATTATATAGAGAATATAATACTGTATCCATTTTTTTTGTTAATAGAATATCAAACATTTGCCATTATTATTAAAAACTCTTTGTAAATATAATCATGCTTTATTTAATTAGCACCTTCTTGTTGGACATTTAAGTCCTTTTCCATATTATAATGCTGCAGTGACTTTTTGGATATTTAGGATGCTTTGTTTAGGAAAGATTTCCAGGTATGGATTTACTAGGAGGAAAGTTATGAACAGTCTAAGACTTTTGATACACTTACCAACTTACTTTTCAAAATGAGGTTAACTGAATGGACAGGCTATTCATAGATAGATACAAATATAGAAATATATAGAAAATATGTTTTCTATATATGGAATATAGCAAAATATAGTAAAAACAAGTATACCTCCATATCAATGATTGAGTGACAAAACAATGACAAAACGGTGAAGCCATGCCCTTCAGCACAACTTAGTTCTTCAAATACTTGAAATTCATGTGGAGTTGCCAGCTTGTCTGGAGGATGTGACCATTCTCAGAAAGAGCAGGAAAGGTCTAGTTGAGGCGCCTTGTTCCTAATCCAGTGTCTCCTCAAAGCACAGAACCTTGGTAATTTAAGCCAGCTGTCTCTTTGGTATGCCTAGAAGCGCCTAAAACCATGACAAAGTGAGGACAAATATAGCAGATTGTACGCACACAAGAGTTTCATGTAACAAATAAAACCAAGATTTCTTTAAAGGCTTACGATTTCTTTCATGTTAAATATACTGATTTATTTTTGGATAGGAGGAGCTCCAGGCAGAAGCAAGCCGTGTAATATCATCTTGTATTGTCTTGTCTTGAAGGAAATTAGCCAGGAATGTGATTCATTTTTAGCCATGACATTCCAGGAAGCCTTTAAGCTGACTATAGGGAAGTAACACTTTCTGAAAATAATTTTGGCCCAAAGAGACACACACACACACATCTAAAGTAGAAGATGCAGACATTGTATGCATGTTTCAATTGAAATACATTCTCTTTCCTTTCTTTCATTCTCTCTCACTTCTGTCTGACACGTGATATACACATTTAGGAAATTAAGGTGACTTCAGTGATATTTCAAGATTTTCCTTATAATTGATAACTGAGTGTAAAGCTCAGAAATTTGGCTTTGAGTTAATAATTATTTACCTATCCAGCTCTTGTAGCCCTTCCCAAGTCATGTTCATAAGTATTTAGAAAATTTTTGTAAATGCAAAGATTAATCATCTCTTCACTGGTTACAATTGCTATACACATGAGGTCATGATTTTCTTCCCCATATGACACAGTTAATTGTACTAATCTGTTTCATAACCAGAACGATTCCATCTTCCATGTATAAGGTGTGTGTAAGGCAGGTGAGAGGAGGTAGTCCCTGGGAAGGAAGAAGCATGGAGGTCGAACATAATTTTATTGATCCACTAGTATGTGCCATTCATTTTATGAGGAAGATCAGACAGAAGAGTAATGGCAGATCACTCACTACAAATTCATCACCAGCATTGGAGGAAATAACTGCAATAATGGTTGAGCAATAGCATGTTTATGTGTATGAAGGACAGTTCAATTCAGATCATAGTATATAAAAGCACTATATGTAAATAAAGACATATTATCATTATCATTAACCACTAACAGCTTAGATCCCTTATTTCTTATCTATTAATCGCTATTTCACTCATTTATTTAATAAATATTTATGAAGCGCCTATCATGTGCCAAAGTTCATTCATGAAAAGCTAATTTCTTTTGTCTAGAGAGGGTTATATGATGTGACCTTTAGCAAATTATAAAATCATCTTAAACCCTGGTAGATCATCTGAAGTAGGAATGACTTAAGTATGTCACTATATGGGTATCTTGCTTAGGGGAGTAACTGCATTGATATACGAGCAATCTATACATGGTGATTGATTCCCTGGGAATAGACAAGGCCAAATAAAATGATAGAATAAAAAGAAAAGAGGGCTGAATATGGGAAGTTAGAGAACCTAATATTCTAGGGTCTTCAGAGGAGAAGCCATTGGAGATGGTTTAGAAGGAATAGTGGAAACCTAACACTTTTTCTCTTTAAATCAAACCAAGATTTTGCCATATTAGAAATGGAGGGAGGAGTTCATCCTGTGAAAGGGCAACATGACCACATCAGAGATTAGACTTTCCCTGGGGACTCTGTCCCTAGAAATCAGTGTGCCTCTTCTGCTGTCTTAGGGAGAATTTTCTTATAGAACTTTGGTTCAAATGTGGACATCTGACACATTAGTTCCCATGGCATGGCTGAGACAAGGCTACCGTGTTTCCATACATTCCTAAGTTCAAGGGCAGCTTCTCTTAACCTCTCTTCCGTCTATGGTAATGAACATGGTGGGCGATGTTCACTTGGGCCATCTAGGTAAAATACAGTCAAATGCACAGAAAGAAGTAAATGATAACACTTGTGTGACATGTTAAAGTCTACCGTACACACAAGGAACAAAAATTCCTTCTTGAAAATAAATTAAGTTTATTTTTTTCTGTTATAAGACTAACACATGCTCATTATAACAAAGTTCAGGGAAATTTCAGGATGTCCGAGACAAAGATGACATTCCAAATACACACACTTGGCTTTTGTTCTCTCCCAAGTTCTTAGTGAAATGTTGAAACAATGGAATTGTAAAAATTCCACAGATTACTGAAGACCAGAGAAGGAACCTGCCCTATCGGGAGACAATTCTTGGTGGATTTCCTGCATTTCTGAGCATGTTATGAGCAGCGGCACTGACTGCATTTGTTCTGCACTATCTTTTCCAGAATATTTGTCTAGAAGACAGTCTTGAAATACAGAGATGATGTCTCTCCACAGAACAAAGGGCAGGCATGTTTACTGACCATCATAAAAGATTTGGATTCCCTGAGCTCAGGGTTCCTCTCCTGTAACTCAATCCACTGCTTATGAAGGAGATGCTTGGCTCTCTCATGTCACTCTGGGATTTGAGACTCGGAGAATCAGTGCATGAAAATGCTAATGCTCAAGCTACTGCTATTGCTGTAAAAGTGTTCTTTGTCTCTGACCCAGGAGTCTCATGTCTTCTGTCAACATCCATGAATCTTGTTACAGGTTAACTTGTTACAAGGAAAGTAAAATCTCAGACACTTTACCGTTCTTGACAGTTTTGTGGACATGGATGAAACGCCAATAGAGACATGGCTTTCTGGAAGGGGAAGCATGAGGGCCTCCAGTGCTAATAAAAGGGATTTGAAGGAAGTCCGTGGGAATCAGTAGTGAACATATGGAACACTTTTTCTTTTCTTTTTTTCCATTTCTTTTTTCTTTCTTTCCTTTTTTTTTTTTTAACTAATGCCTAGTTCCAACTTGCTTTTAGTTTATTTAGTTGTTTCTGCTCTAGATTCTTGAGTGACATTCATAGTCATTTTCAATATTTTTTAAATAATAAAAACATTAAGACTGAGCATCTCTTCCCCTAAATCCAAGAGCAACATCTGCCCCACTGGGAATGGCCATGGAAGTTACCTCACCTGGTGCAACAGGGAGGATGGAAGAAAACTGGCTGGAGTTTGCACCTAGCCATGGGTCTCCTCATGCTGTGGCATCTGCTGCTGATGTCTGTGGTCCCACCACAGTTTGTGGTTGCAAATTCCATCTACTCTGCATTCTCCTTAACTGCTAGAGGTTGCCTGAGAAGGGTGTTCCTACACTCTGTTGGCCCATGGAGGAGCATCAGAACCCCAGAAAAGACTAAGGGATTCCAGACAGAAGGGACCATTGCTTGGTTTACTGGGAGTTAGCTGGGCACTCTAGAAGCCTTGTAAGAGAAGTTCCATGTGTATGTGTGCAATGTCTGGCAGTATGGTGAGTAGGTGGGTAGGTCTGAGAGCAGCCCCTCAGCACAATGTGCGGCAGATGGGGGGGCGGTCCCCTGTCTGCCAGGACGTGTTTGATCATGGAAGTCCCAATGGGGCCCAGTTAAGGAGAATGCAGAGTAGATGGAATTTGCGACCACAAACTGTGATGGGACCACAGACATCAGCAGCAGATGCCACAGCATGAGGAGACCCATGACCAGGTGCATCCACCTACACAGCAGTGGATGCCCAGGTGCCAGGACAACAGACAAACCCCCTAAAGAAGAGAGAAGAAGGAGGACACTCTTTAAAATTCATTGCCTGAGTTTAAATCTTGAGCTGACCCTACTTTAAACCAAAAGTAACAGAGATACTGCATTGAAATGAGGCCATTACGCTAAATTCGTTTCCTTTACAGACATGGAGATAGTTACGTGTTTAAACACCTGAGATGTAAGTTTTAAACCTGCTATATCTTAAACCAGTGTTGTCCAAACTGCGGCCCGTGGGCCAACTGCAGCCTACGATCCATTTTTTTATTGGCCCGCAGCAAATTCCAAAAATATATTTAGCTTACTTAAATAAACCAGGTGAGGCAATACGTACTTCACCTCGAGTGAGTGGCCTGGCTGTTTGTGTATTTTGCCGCATATGGCCCTTGGTGAAAAACGTTGAAAAAAGTTTGGACACCCCTGTCTTAAACAAATTCTGGATCCTGTCTCTTTCTGTCTGTTTTAGTGCAATGTTTTGCCCCCTTTCTCTCTGGTACGTCTGTCTACTGGCTGCTCTGGGTTAGTGGTGCTTCTGTAATTCATTACCCTGCTCACCAGAAAAAAACCTTTCCTTGACTTCTAATGCGCCTTAAGTTACATCTGCATTTCTTATCTCATACCTAAATTTCCTATAAACTTACC
The DNA here is from genome assembly GCF_036562045.2 of Rhinolophus sinicus. Classification (NCBI taxonomy): domain Eukaryota; kingdom Metazoa; phylum Chordata; class Mammalia; order Chiroptera; family Rhinolophidae; genus Rhinolophus; species Rhinolophus sinicus. The sequence goes on from NC_133754.1 coordinate 68,338,390, forward strand.
CACTATCTTCTTATTTAATTCCAGTTCGTTTCTAAAGCCACTCTGTTGACTTTGTCACCATTATTTTACCAGCACTGAGCTTATAAAGTTCAAAAAAAGTAATTGCTTCTTTTCAATTCCTTTAGTCTCCCATCTCTCGGTGATATTTATCAATGTTGACCAAGCTCTCATTCTCCTTTATTCAAACACTTCCCTTTTAAAATTCTTTTTTATTCTACTTTATCTTAACATTTTCCTGATTCTAACTTCTGCAAGCCTGGCTAATTTCAGACACTGAAGATCCCTTTGTGGGTTTACTTATTCAAGTTAGATGTTCGATTGAATTGTGCCTGTTTATTTTTAAAGGTAAAGAAACAAATTACTATGGTGAAATTTAGTTGGTAGCCCAGGTACATTGCCACCAAAGTAAAGAGCTGGTGTCTGGGAACTCCTTCTGTGTAGAGTGGAAAAGTACTAAATCACCCTAGTGATTTGTGCTATCTGGCAGACACAACCTGATTTATGTTGCATATATTTGCATAAATTAGTCTCATTTTCCTTCTTTCTGCTTAACTTTCTCAAAAGGAAGACCTCTCTCCCAGCTGTTGTGAAGATGGGAGCCAGAGGCTGAGGTGTGGTGACCATCTGACACTGGGGAGTGTTGACCTATTATTAACCATGGTAATGACCATGGGTGTAGTGGCCTTTGGACACAGAGAAGGTTAGACCCTTGTTTGCTCCCCCAAGAGGCCATATTTTAGGACCCTCACTCACTTTTGTAGAGATAGCAGACATTTAGGGATGCTGAACGCTTACTCCCCTGTAGACTTCTGCTTTCTGATTTATATCATGTGATATAATGTCATATCTGTTTGCTTTTTGTTTATGTGTTTAACTATATTTTATAGTTAAATAGAAACAAATGCATGTGCTCCCTGAAATGACTTCAGATGATGTTTTCTTGAAATACTGCTAGTGAAACTAGGGGATACCATGTAGAAATGTGGCTTATCAAATGCAAGCACACGGGGTTAGGGGGTCAGACCCCTCCACAGCATGTTTCCTTGGTGGACCCGAATACTTGTTTCTATCCATCTCTGAGTATTTTGAAATGAGACATTTTACTCCAGGCCCTTTTGTGGTTGTGCAAATCTTCTTAAACTCAAGCTGTAGCGTTTTCTTTTTGATAGAGTGAAAAGCCAAGTACCTTGGCTTAAGGATAAGGTACTGAGAGAAAGATTTAAATTGTAGTGGATCCAATAGGATCCCCAAACTGCTATCTCTTATTTAGTGTATTCTCTGTCACTTTGGGTTTCATTATGATAAATAGTTGGTGCTAATATCAGTTAGGAATCACCATGAAACAAACCACCCAACATCTCAGCGACACAGGAGAAGAAGCTGTTGTCTTACTCACGAGGCTATGGGCCAGCTGGGCAGTTCTGTTGGTCTGCACCAGGTGCACTCACACATCGGTGGGTAGTGGCTGGGGGCTGGCTTAGCTAGGAGGGCTTCTCTTACATGTGTGGCTGTTGGTTGGCTGTTGGCTGACCCTTTGCTGGGACAACAAGATGATTGAATCACTTGTTTTCATTATCAGGCAGGCTGGGCTAGGCTTGTATTCACCGTGACTGGACAAGATTCCAAGAATGAGAGCAGAAAGGAGGTTCAGAACCAGCCCGACATCATTTCCACCTCATTCTATTGGTCAAAGCAAATCACAAGGCCACCCCCCGATTCAGGAAATGAGAAAACAGACTCCACTTCTTGATGGGAGCAGCCACAAAGCCACCTTGTGAATGAGGAGTGGGGGTGGATACATGGAAAAGAGAAGAAATTAAGGAAACTTTGGCAATCCATGTACTACAGGGACATTTCTAAATTGCTTATTATTTTTAAAAACTTTGCAAACAGACTTACCCAAGCAATGTGCACCGAAGGATATACTGGCATTCAGATTCACTACAAGTTTTGATAACACATGATTAAGACAACATCTTCACAGTGTTTCAGAAGAATATGGCATAATTCTGACTTACGAGTTGAACCAAAGGGTCTTTCTGGAAAGAAGTGAACATCACAACAAAACTTCTGAAAATAAGTATTGTTGAAAATTCCTTTATTTTGAACAGCTTCTCCTTCATACAGATTAGTCTTTGTTAGCTTTTTACATAAACATGGCCTATTATCTGGGAGGTAACCTAGAAGTTATCTAGTCTAATAGTTTTCAGATCTGCTCAGTTCTGTGCTCTCTGAGGTCTCTATGGAGGCGTCCCAGAGGCCCCCTCCTGCTGGGAGGAGGTGCAGGGTGGATAGAGGGGACAGAGTTGGCCTGTGAAACCCTTGGGAAGGTCTGGGTCACAGCTCTAGGCCCTCCCCATGAATCTAATTCAAGCAGAGCAGCATCGCCTTTTCCTATTTTGTATATCGGGTTTTGTCATACAATTTCATTAAAAGTGGGAGTCTCCACAGCTTTTTAAAAAGGTTGGAACTGAACAACAACCAAAAAAGCCAATTAAAATATGGGCAAAGGATTTGAATAGATGTTTCTCTAAAGAAGACATACACATAGCCAACAAGCACATGAAAAGATGCTCAACATCACTAATCATTCGGGAAATGCAAATCCAAAGCACAATGAGATACCACTTCGCATCCATTAGGATGGCTGTTACACAGAAATAGACAAGCAAACCAACAAACAGAAAATAGCAAGTATGAATACACAGAGAACAGGGAACCCTGATGCACTGTTGGTGGGAAAGTGAAAATGGTACAGCCGCTATGGAACACAGTGTGGGGGTTCCCCAAAAAGTTAAAAATAGAATTACCCTATAATCCAGTCATTCTACCTCTGGGTATGTAAGAATTGAAAGAGGAGGTTTGAAGAGATATCTGTACACTCACGTTCATAGCAGCATTATTCACAATAAGCGAGAGGTAGAAGCAACCCAAAGTGTCCATCAACAGATGAATGGATAAATCAAATGTGGTATACACATGCACAATGGAATGCTATTCTGCCTTAAAGAGGAGTAAAGTTCTGACACGTGCTACAACATGGATGAATCTTAGAAAATATGATGCTAAGTGAAATAAACCAGTTACAAGAGAACAAATACTGTGATCCCACTTATATGAGGTATCTAGAGTAGTCAAATTCATAGAAACAGATGCCAGAATGGTGGTTGCCAAGGGCTGTGAGGAGGGGGCATGAGGGGTTAAGTGTAATGGGTGCAAAGTCTCAATTTGAGGAGATGAAAAAAGTTCTGGAGAAGGATAGTGGTGATGGTTGTACAACAATGTGAATATACTTAACTCCATTAAACTGTACACTTAAAAATGGTTAAAATGGTAAATGTTATGTTATGTATAGTTACTGTAATTTTTTCTTTTTTTTTCTTTTTTACTTTATTGGGAAACAGTGTGTACTTCCAGGACTTTTTTTTTTTTTCAAAGTCAAGTTGTTGTCTTTTCAATCTTAGTTGTGGAGGGTGCCATTCAGCTTCAAGTCGTTGTCCTTTCAGTCTTAGTTGTGGAGGGCGCAGCTCAGCTCCAGGTCTAGTTGCCATTGCTAGTTGCAGGGGGCACAGCCCACCATCCCTTGTGGGAGTTGAACCGGCAACCTTGTGGTTGAGAGGACGCCCTCCAACCAACTGAGCCATCTGGGAGGCAGCTCAGCTCAAGGTGTTGTGTTCAATCTTAGTTGCAAGGGGTGGAGCCCACCATCCCTTGCAGGACTTGAGGAGTTGAACTGGCAACCTTGTGGTTGAGAGCCCACTGACCCATGTGGGAATCGAACCGGCAGCCTTCGGAGTTAGGAGCATGGAGCTCTAACCACCTGAGCCACCGGGCTGGCCCAGTTACTGTAATTTTAAAAGAAGTTTGGAAAACCACTGATCAAAACCAATTATTTTACATTTGAAAGATATAGACTTTTCTTCTTTTACCCAGTAAGACAACTTGAAGATCTTTGCACATCTGTACTGCACATCTGCCTAAGATTATTTTAACTAGTGCTTGCTATTCCACAATATGGATATATCACAAGTAATTTAACCATTTCCCTGATGATAGGCAGTGAGGCTGTTCAATCTTTCGCCATTGCATCTATCTTTCTGCTTCGGCCTCCCCTTTTGGATGGTGAGCACCTTCCCAGAGCATAGATTGTATCTTATTCATTGTTATCTCTTTGGAACCCTGCACAGTGCTCCAACCTTAATATTTTTACTTATTAAGAAAATGAATGAATATAGACAATATGTGTCCCAGTAAATATAGAGTGTGGTCTTGATTCACTATGAATGGGGTCTCAGACATTGGGCAAGTCCCATTACTTTTCTCGGCTTTAGTGTCCCTATGGATATAGATAGATAAAATGAGATGGTGCTTCCCACTCTGAAATCCCATGATTCCTAGTGTTGGATTACCCAGGACTTGATCTGCTTTTCAGCCTCAAGAATGGAGACAGGAAAGAGTCCTTCTCTTGCTGTTGACTAGAGCCTCGGCTTCCCTGGGCTGCTGCTGACAGCCCAACCTGCTCAAACCTGATCATTTTCACTTGGGAGTGGAGACATGTGCCGTCAACCCTTTAATGTCCTGCGGGCCATGTGAGGTGACTGCACTAGAATGAAAATCTTTTTGTAAGGGGTATTTGCACTGACTGACATAGAGCAGTTTCACACAGTCTAACTGCTATTTGCATAAAATGTTCCCATAATGCAAGGCATTGTGCCTTTTCTGCAAAGAAAAAAAAAAAACCCTGCATTACAAAAGGCCTCACAATGATGGGAAAATGGATGTTAACATTTCTGCCTCACTGATAATCTCTGATGTTACCCTTGGGAAGCCCCAGCTTTCAGAATGATTTATTTGTCAGGCTTTGGAAGGTTTTACTCCTATAAATGGGTTATCTGGCGAATGCAGCACTGAGCAGTGGAGGGAGGCTCGGGGCTGGGAGCAAACTGAGGAGAGTTTTATATGTTTTCCAGGGATTTTATTTGTTTTTGATTGCTGAGGTGAAATTTTCATTTCAAACAAAGAAATAACAGAAAGGGACAAAGAAGCAGTGGGCTGTTTTTGTTTTGTTTTCTTTACATGTCCTTTTCTTTAGTGCCAAACTCTGAAATTGAATGTGTGGCCCTCAGGGGTGAAGCTGAGGGTGAGGTTTTTCTGACTTCTCCTGTGATATCTTTGGTTTTATATTTCTTTGGTGTACAGAAACCTTGTAGAGACATTATTATGAGAGAATTCACGAGAAGAGATCTTGCCAAGGGCCAGCCAAGGGCTAGAGCAAAATCTGGTTTTGTAGCACACAGCGGGCATTGTGAGTGGGAGATGCCGAGAGCCCAGGGCTCCTTTTGGAGAGAGGACACAGGAGACTATCTGTGGTAGTTGTCTGCTTTCCTTTCACTCGTGCATTTGAAAATCATCTAACCTGTGTGAGGTGCTTCTCTATAATGTCCACGCATAGAATAGCTTTCTTTCCACTTGCTCCTTAAAATCCCCTATTATTTTAAGAAAACTATCAAACATATGGCCTGGAATTTGATTCCAGGATTCAAATCAATACTTTTTAGCGATAGTGCTAACTTATGGTCTATTGTGGGTTCTAGGAGTTGTATGGAGTCCTAATTGTGTAGAGGAAGGGCCACTTACTACTCAGCAGATACGTATTTATGGTCCGCATTGAAATAGGTGCTCTGGCTAGAGCGCATGGTTTCTTCTCTCACTGGATTTACAGTATAAGAAAAAGAAGAAAAACTAACAGTATAAGATATATCATAAGGCTGCTGCTTTTGATTAAATACCAAGGGAGTAGAAGAAATAGGAATATATGCTGAGTGTGATATCTAAGATTATCTGAGTCAAGGGGAATCAATATTTTATGGTTATGTCAATAGAATAGCCTTATATCTATAACGTCAAAAATGTGACGTAACCTGGCAGGCAGCTCGGAGTTTGAACTTCAGTAACTCCACTGGCAATATTCTCCAACCTTGAACTGAACTGTCCCACATATTAAAGGTTTTCACTCCAGGAGGGGAAAAAAATTGCTACCGTGACCTCCATCAGTGGGATATATCATCTAATTCATTAATTAAAGGAAAATTCTTCGGGGAGCCTTATACATTCCTTGTGATAGTAATTGCTGCAGCCTCCCTTCTGATTTGCCATGAAACAGAATTTGAGGACAAGGCTTTGGCACAGAAAATACAATTAGAATCTCTCTTGCAAGAAGTGTAATTACAAGGGGCTTTAAATTGACAGTGGTTGACAAGATTTCCACCAGCACTTTAGAAAATCAATGGCAGACACACTTTCCAACATCAGGGAGCTGCAATGGCTTCCCCTTAATTGACAGCCAGGGAGAAACGTGTAACTACTTGTGCTTTACCTAATATTGGCTTATATATTTCTTTAAAGGCTAACAACATAGTTTCTAACCTCCCTCTGCCTTCCTTCTGCCAACTCTCTGCAGAGGAGATTAAACTTAATTTTATTCATTATGATTCCATCACAAGGGGAATTCAAATATATCACTTTGAGGTCCAAAAAAAGAGTCCCTGTTCAAGTGTAGATAAATGAAAGAAGTAAAATATGGTTCATAAAACTGTTCCCCTGTAATGGTTACAGCCCTCTGCTAAATTAGAGAGAGATGTGATTTTAAAGTTTCTCCCTCCACACTTATAAAAGTTACCACTGTGTGTGGGGTGGGGGGGTGGGGGGGGTGGGAGCAGGACGGAGGTGTCCTAACTAAAAATGAGAATTTTCAGTTGGCCTTATGATTTTTTAACAATATTTTTATTACAAATATAGTTAGCATACAATATTATGTTAGTTTCAGGTGTACACCATATTTATTCAACATTTATATACCTAAGAAGTGATCGCCATGCTAAGTCCAGCAGCCATCTGACACCGTACCACGCTAGAGCAATATTATTGACTATATTCCCTATGCTGTACATTACACCCCTGTAACTTGTTTTATACCTGGAACTTTTGACCTCTTATTGCCCTTCACCTTCCCCCCCTTTTTAATTTTTCAGTTACAGTTGACATTAATATAAAACATTATTTTATATTAATTTCAGGTGTACAGCATATGATTAGACATTTATATAATTTAAGAAGTCATCTACCTGACTAGTCTAGTACCCACCTGGTACTATACATAGTTATTATCATATTATTGACTATATTCCCTATGTTTTACTTTACATCCCCATAACTATTTAGTAACTAGCAATTTGTATTTCTTAATCCTTTCATCTTTTACACTCTGCCCCCCAAACCACCCTCCCATCTATCACCCTGATAAATCTAGTAACTACCTGACACCATATGTAGTTATTACAATATTATTGACTATATTCCCTATGCTATACCCTACATCCACATGACAACTTTGTAATAACCAATTTGTACTTCTTAATCCCTTCCCCTTTTTCACCCACCACCCCAACTATCCGCCCATCTGCAACCATCAAAATGTTCTCTATATCTATGAGTCTGTTTCTGCTTTGTTTGTTTATTTTGTTTTTTAGATTCCACATATAAGTGAAATCCCATTGCATCTGTGTTTCTCTGTCTGACACTCCATTCAGCACAATACCCTCCAGGTCCATCCATGCCACCCCAGACGACAAGAACCCATGCCCTTCCATGGCTGAGCAATATTCCATTGTATATATGTACCACCTCCTCTTTATCCATTCTTCTATTGACAGACACCCAGGCTGCCTCCACATCTTGGCCATTGTAAACAATGCTGCAATGAGCATATGGGTGCACACGTTCCTTCAAAGTAGTGCTTTGGTTTCTTCAGATAAATACCAGGAAGTGGGGTTACTGGGTCCTTCTTTGTCTCTTCTTATAGCCTTTGTTTTAAAGTCCATTTTGTCTGGCATAATTATTGCTACCCTAGCTTGTTTGTTTGTTTGTTTCCATTTTCATGAAATAACTTTTTCCATCTCTTTACTATCCATCTGTGTGTGTTCTTCAATCTGAAGTGAGTCTCTTGTAGGCAGCAAATGTAAGGGTTTTGTTTTCTTATTCATTCAGCCACCCTATGTTTATGATTAGAGTGTTTAATCCACTTATATTGAAAGCAATTGTTGATAGATATTCTAGTTATTGCCATTTTATTATTCATATTTTTTATCTTTTTATTTTTTTCTATCTTCAAGAAGTCCCTCTAACATTCCTTGCAATACTGGTTTAGTGGTGATGAACTCCTTTAGCTTTTTCTTGTCTGGAAAGCTCTTTATCTGTCCTTTGATTTTAAATGATAGACTTGCTGGAATGCGTACCCTTGGTTGTAGGACCTTGTTTTTCATCACTTTGAATATTTTGTGCCAATCCCTTCTGCCCTGCAAAGTTTCTGTTGAGAAATCAGCTGACAGTCTTATGCGAGATCCCTTATAGATAACTAACTGCTTTTCCCTTGCTGATTTTAGGATACTCTGTTGTTAACCTTTGCCATTTTTATTATAATGTGTCTTGGTGTGGGCCTATTTGGGTTCATCTTGTTTGGAACTCTCTGTGCTTCCTGGGTTTTTATGTCTATTTCCTTCAACAGTTTAGGAAAGTTTTCAGTCATTATTTCTTCAACTAGATTCTCAATCCCTTGCTTTCTCTCTTCTCCTTCTGGCACCCCTATAATGTGAATGTTGTTATGCTTGATGTTGCCCCAGAGATCTCTTAAACTATCCTTCTTCTTCTCCTTCTTCTTCTTCTTCTTCTTCTTCTTCTTCTTCTTCTTCTTCTTCTTCTTCTTCTTCTTCTTCTCATTATTATTTGCATTCTTTTTTCTTTTTGCTCTTCTAATTGGGTGTTTTCTGCTACCTTCTCTTGCAAATCCCTGATTTGACCCTCTGTCTGCTTCATCTAGTCTGCTAGTGATTCCTTCTAGTACATTCTTCATTTCAGTTATTGTATTCTTCACTTCTGACTGGTTCTCTTTTATGGTTTCCATATCATTTTTTGTGCTTGCTGTCTCTTTGTTGAAGTTCTCACTAAGTTCCTTGAGCATTCTTATAACCATTGTTCTGAACTCTACCTGATGCTTGCTTACCTCCATTTTGTTTAGGTCTTTTTCTGGAGTTTTTTCCTGTTCTTTCATTTGGGATGTATTTCTTTGTTTCCTCATTTTGGCTGCCTCTCTGTGTTTGTTTCTATATATTTGATAGAGCTGTTATGTCTCCAAGTCTTTCTGGGTGGCCTTATGTAGTGAGGGTCCTGTGGGACCCAATGGCACAGTCTCCCTGGTCACCTGAGCCGGGTGCTCCAGGAGTGTCCCTTGTGAGTGTTGTGTGTGCACTCCTGTTATAGTTGACACTTGATTGCTGTTGGCATGTTAGTGGGTGGGATTGACCCTAAGGCTGACTGGCTGTGGGGTTTGGCCACAGCCACAGCTTATGGGCTGCTATGTGGGGCGCTTACCCCATGGAGTGGGATTTGCCCCACTGGGCTCTGGTAACTGTTGATGCTGCCCTTTGTGTGTGCCTCTTGTAGGGCTAGTTTGGTGATGCCCTCCTATGGTCTGAAGCCAATCTCCAAGTATGTTTGTGCTGGGGCCTCTTGGGAGGGGTTCTGTTGCAGGTCCAGATCAGCCACTGCCTGTGATTGGTTGGGGACTACCTGATAGGAGCTACAAAGTGAACTGCAGTTTGTCGCTGCATGTGGTGTACCTGGCGGCACATGGGAGAGGCCACGCTGTGTACCAAGAATGGTTGCCACAAGTACTGGGTCTGGGGTACCTCTGCAAAAATCCAGGACACTCCAAGGCTGCTGCCACCTTGCCACCTGGTGGCTCCTGTTAGGTTCAGCCACTATAAAGCCTCCGGTGATATGCAAGTTAGGTGAGGCAGGTTCTCAATGAGTCAGCAGGGTGGAGCAGTGGAATTTACCAGGCCAATCAGAGTTAGGTTTGGCCTGTGGGGGCAGACTCAACACAGGAAAGATGGCACCCACCTGCCAGGTGCATGGGAGAAGGGCCTCACACAGGGAAAATTCAGACTATCCCTCCAGTCCTCAGCTCAAAGTTACACAGCTCAGTCTCTCCCCATATGTCTCTAAGACCCGCAGAGTCATCGTCCCTTCACTGGAGCCCAGGGTGAATGTCTGCATGGGCCCTTTAAGAGGATGTCTGGGTTTCCTGCAGCCTTCTGTCCCACCCTGATGGTCAACCCCTACTGTTTTTCAGAGCCAGATTTCATGGGGGCTCCTCTTTCCAGCACCAGTACTCTGGGCTGGGGAGGCTGTTGGGGGTCTGGGGTCCATTGCTCCTCCATGGGGAACCTCTGTAGCCAAGCTATTCCTCCCAATTTTCATCTGCCACACAGAGGTTTGGGGCCGACCTGTTTCGCATCTCTGGTCCTACCAGTTTTGACATGGGTTGTTCTTTACATCCTTAGTTATAAAACTTCCTTTCCACTAGACTTCAGGTGGTTCTCCAGGTTGATTCTTCTATAATTTAGTTGTAATTTTTATGTGTTTTATAGGATTAGGCAAGCACAGCATTTATTTACTCTGCCATCTTGGATCTACGGTATTAATCGGCCTCATGATTTTTTTAAAGTGTTTTCTAGTCACCCGTTTGGTTCCTAGAACTTAAACTCATGACACTAGTTTTTTTTTTGTTTTTTGTTTTTTTTTGTTTTTTTGGTTAGACCTTATGAAATTGCCATTATGTGGGACAAAAATGGAATATTGGCAATTTCATGAGGGTAAAGCTAATAAATGAACTAAAAGCCTGATGATTGCTTGTGCACTGGGACATCAGGAGCTCTGCAAAGGATTCACAACCTTAATATTAGATAAAATTTCCTATGTCATAATTAAATAAAAATAATAACTATATAATAATAAATGGTAAACAGTATGTAAATAAGTCATTAAGAAGAAGAATGCATGCTATAATTTGAAATAAAGTGACCAACATATGAGCAACATCGGAGTCTTTCCTTCAAGCTAAGTGAGGTGAGACAGCAGCAGGCCCAGGTGGCTCAAAGGGGGTGGTACGAAGTGACGGAGGGACATAGAGATGGAGGCCAGGCTTCTGCAGAGTTTCTGTGCTAATCCTCTGGCGCGTACCTTTAAAGACCATCTTTCCATTACAGTCAGCATAATGGTTGAGAAAGGGGATTCTAACATTGATGCAGATCCACTGAACTCTCACTGACCTCTGCCAGGGACAGGCTGGGGTGTTTCTCATCTAATCTCATCACCACTAAGACTCGACTGGTCCTATGTGGCCATTTGGGTTGAGGTAGAAAGAATGAAGATTCAAATGGGCAATGGTCAGGCTATGGATAAAAACAGAGCTCTGACTCATGATCGGCAGCAACCTGCCCAGGAAGCCATCCCCTTATCTGCAATAACCAGCCCAGGAAGCCAGCCTGCTATAAATCGAACTTGTAGGGAGTTAGACTATTATCTCTAGTAATAATCTAGGAAGCCAGATAAAACCTTCCATAAATAATAAGCACCAAATGGCCAGGACTTGATTAAAATTTAGCTTCCCTAATTTTTGTCCTTGCTTCCAACTTAGGACCAACAAGAGAAAGGCAAACATTCACCCCCTAACCAGTAACATAAGATGACCCCCTTGTCCCCGCCCTTCTGGTTAGCCGGTCTGCAGCACCCATGCCAACAGCCTCCAATCAGGGCACACCCGAAACCTTCCCTTTTTCCATTATAAAGCTCTCCCACTCCTCTGCCTGCTCCCCAGCCTCTGCCAAAACCCAAGTGACTGTGGCTGACTCTTGCTATAGCAAGTTCTAATAAATAGCTTTTGCTTTTCCCAGTTGGGTGGTCTTCATTCATTTCCACAAGGTACTGTCTCCACCGCCCATGGTTCTGAATATTTGCCCCACATCCTAAAAGACACACCTCCGTCAGCTTCTGTTTGCTGAAGTCAGGCCCCTGCCAGTCCTGTAGCACTGGAGGTTCTGGATGCCTTCTGGGCCTCCTTATACCACAGAGGGAGGCAGGAGTGCTGCCTCAAAGCTAATTCACCCCCTTCCTTCCACTGCCTTCTCCTGACTACTGCTCCAGTGCTCCCGAGGACATGCCAAGGCTAAGGTGGGGAAAGCAGAGAAAGCCCCTTTTACTTCAGGCTTCACTTTACTCAGATGGATGTTTCTAACAGGTGGGGTGCGGATGAATATTCCGGCTTCCACATTCCTTGCTTTCCCTTTATGTCTCCTGTTTCCTCCCCTAAACCCTTTGGACTAGAAGGGTTGATCTTCAGGCTTTTTCCTTCCTTCAATACATCTTATTGTTGTCCTACTCTAGCAACACGCTTCACAGCTGAGACATCCTCCACACTGTGAAAGAAAATCCCTCTGAATCCTGTAGACTTCGTTCTCCCCGTTGAGAGAAAAAGTCAGAAAATCGTATTTCCTTCAATCAATTGTGATTTTCAAGTCTATTGTCTTGCTTCAAAACACCATTTTGAATGTTAGAAGCTGAATATTTACTTTCTTTCTGTTAACTTTCCTTGTATTCTGTTATAACTCTCTTAGTCTCTCTCTCTCTCTCTCTCTCTCTCTCTCTCTCTCTCTCTCTCTCTACACTGGGTATAACTTTATCAGCTGATCAATATTAAAATGCATCCCCACTGGTGAGTGACTAGCTGCTGCCCTAAGCCACCTTAATTTCCTACCACTCGGCCCTTCCCTCAAGTGGAGCAGGGGAGGGTAACACCTAGCACAATAGGGGTCTCCAGGACTCTGCTGTCTGTACCCCTGGCCTGGACAGTTATCATTGGCTGGTGGCTGGTCTGTACTAGTTGCTGGATACTTTAAATCTTGACCCTACCACATCTCCCTATCTCAGACTATCTGGGGAGAAGGGAAGACACACAGTAGTACATGAAAGCACATGAATATTTTAAAAACAAATCCCCCTCTGCAAGCAGAGCTCCCTTTCAAGCTCCTAAACAAACTTCTCGTGAAACGAGGTGAGGAGAGGGTGAGTCTTACTTCTCTCTTGCCAGCACTCAGCATGGTCGTTGAAGGCACACCTTCTGGCTCTGCCATTGACAAGCAACGTAACCTTGACTCAGTTATCGACCTGCCTGAACTCTACTGTCCTGACTTGTGAAACAAATCTAACGACACACGCAGAGAGTGGTGTGGGGATTGAAAGAGATAATTCGTAAAATACATAGCACAGGGCTTGATACACAGGGAGTAGCAGTTATCGGTATTTTTTCAAAAAGTAATTTCTTCCAGATTTTTGAATTTTAACAGAATCCTACAAGGTTCTGATGCAGGGTACATGAGAATAACATCAACTTTATGGATTTGGGTTTAACAGCAAGGGATGAGGTGTACTTATCAAGGTTCGTGTTTACAAATATGCGAGACTGACTCTGGTCCCCACAGCAGAAGCGGAATAGACCACACGCATTCTCAGTGGAGGCGCTCTTTCCAGAAAACAGGTGAACATTGTTTTTGGAAGAACAAACAAAAGCTTAGGTATTACAGTGGTCTGTGGCTCTGCAAAAGGCCATAGAATATAAACTGATGTACTGAATATCTGTGGTATTAAAATTTCATGGCTGGAGGAGGTGGGAGGTGTGGGTTGGGGAGGGATGATCAGAAAAAAAAAGTCTGAAAAGGTACCTTAGAAGTGAAGGGGGAGAAGCACTGGTTTAAAGGGTTGAGAAGCACTGGTTTATTAGACAGAAGCAGCTCCCAGAATCTGTCTATGAGCAGCACAGATGCCCAGGTCAGATAAGAGGACAGCTGGCAGCCAGAACAGTAGTCTAGTTAGGACCTCCCATTATTGCCACTGGTCATTGGATGCCCCAGCATGGGGTCAGGGAACAAATTCCTGTTGCTTTGTTTCACTTGCTCCAACCTCAGAACCCTAGGACCTCAAGACTTATTCAGTGGTAAATTCCCCACAGGTAATCGGATGGTAGCCAGGCAAGAACGGGGCACTGTCAACCCTCTGATTTCAGGCTATTTTTGAGCCCCAGGACAGGACTAGCTTTTGTAGCTATTTGTTTCATGTTGTAGGCTCTTTGATGTGGGTTCCCATCCATCCTAGCTCGCTGTTACTCAGGCTAGTGTTTGCCCATCTGTATATTTTCAAGCAAGTGTGTTTTTTATTTTCTAATCTTTGACTTATCCTCCTGAGGCAAATGGAGACGCCTCTCATTCCTAGCATGTTATCACTTTCCCACCAGGGGATGGGTCTTTGGATCCTAAGCCCTTTCTAACTTCTGACCAGAGTCCATGGATTTTTTTTGACCCATCCTTTCTCACTCATATTTCTTATTTTTCTCAAGACCTCCCTTCATCGGCTGTGCCCAGCTTCCTTAGGTGGGAAGACTGATTTTTTAAACTCAGATTTAGGTGGGGTGAGGATTTGGGGGCAGGGAAATGCAGAAGTCAGCTGGATGACTCTGGAAAAGCTCTCGTGGCTGCCGTCATCGGGATTGCCTGGTGTGCTTCTTGGAGAGAGTACAATGTCGTCTCCCCTTGCATAATTAGTGCAATCGTGCATTTTGTACAATGCCTTACTGTTTCCAATTTCACATACATTCTCTTATTTGACAGTACCAACACTGTGACAAGACCCTTATTATGATATCTATTTTCTAATAGGATATGCATGTACAGGAAGTGTATACTTTATCAGGATTTAAATGTCCAAAAGCAGAGAGTTAGGAAGAACCCAATCTTATGTATTGCACTTTCTGAGGCTAATCCAGATCCTCTCTGATTTCAGCCCCACAGATAACTGGGTATCTCTGTCTTTCATAAGTTGAATGTTCTGTGGCTACAGAGCAACTCTAGACATTTCCCCCTTCTGTTCTTGGCTAGCTGGCTTCAACACAGTATTATTTATATTCATAAAGTCTTGAAACAGAAGGGCCTCTGTCTTCCCAGTCAGATCAATCTCCCCTCTCCCTGTGTGCTACTGAGCTGTACATGACCTCGCATTCCTGGCTTGCTTAGTATATATGCCTGGTACTGGGCTAAGTGGCTTTAAATGGAAGATTTTATTGAGCCTGCACAACCCTCTGATCTAGGTTCCACTCTCATCCAGATTTTACAGATGTGGAAACTGAGGCTATAAATAACCTAAGATCACAATACCAAGAAAGTGGCAGAACTGGGATTCAAATATCTGTCTGTCTGACTCCTGCACCCAAGTTCTTCATCCCTACACCACGTTGCCTCTTAGTTGATACATGGGCTTCTATCAGTGGCCTCTAAACTCTTAAGGGCAGGGTCATGACTTCTGTGTTCTGCACCTAAGAATAGTGCGTGGAACATAATAGGCCCTCAATAAATATTTGTTGAATGAATGAATATGCTCTGGGGCATTTTTTAAAACTTAATTTTCAGGTATCACGTGAATATCCTTGCTGAAAATGCTCAGTGGGCTGAACAATATGTTGGCTCAGAACTGTGAACTCTCCTCTAATTTCCTGAGCGATGAGGCTCTTTTCTTCAGCCCGGGTGTGGTTGTTTCCCTGCTGATGTCTTGTTTTTTTCCTATTCAGTGGGAACAAATGTACTAGCCACCTATATCATGAGGACATTATTTTTTTAAAAAACCCCAAAACTAGAGGATTATAAGAATGAAAAGTTTTAAGCAAATTACAGAAAATGTGTGTTACATGTGGGTTGACTTGTGCAACAGGAGTTTTCTGTTTTTTCTGCAGGTAGTCATAATCATAATAATTAGCAGATCATTAGATACTTTAAAAGATGGATCAGAAACTAGAAAACTGTGATGAATATCATGCTTTGTATTTCTTTAAACTCTTCATCTCAATTTTGCTTTTAAAATAACTTGGTTTCAGTTGTTTTAGTTTGCTTGAATGAGCCAACTTCAGAGAAAAAAGGCTTTTCTCTTCTTAATGGTTCATCTATTTGAAACCCTGGTCTCCCGGTGCTGTCAGCTCCCTGGGTACCTATAAGGGTTGTGATTATTAATTACCTGAATGTTTAATTGGATTTTTGTCTTAAAGTGCTTGTACCTTCTTGAAGAAAAAAAAAATCGTTCATTTCTTCCAAAATGAATCAGAGAATAGGTCCATAAGATACAGAAATGAAAGGTAAAATCCTGAATGAATTTATGCTATAAGTCCAACTCAGAGAAATAAAGGAAACACTCTTCTAGCTCCTCTATGAACTTTCTTCTACTGGAGTGTCCTTGAATTGACCTTCTTTTCGGTTTCCAGAAGAGGTGACTTCTCTTTGCAAATAGGTTTCTGAGTGATTATTTCCAGCTGACTATCAGGTTAACATTGAAGGCAAAGAAAGTCCCAGACTTAAAAATGTCAGCAACATAGATTGGAGCCAGACTGCTGGGCTCTTCTCCACCTGCCTTATCCTCCCAGTGAGTGACCCTCAGCCTGGGCTGCATATAGAATCACCTGGCTATCTTTAAACATCCTGGTCACACCCCCAGAGATTCTGGTTTCGTTTTACTGATGTGTGACAAAGGAACACATATTTTAAGAGCTTCCAGGTGATTGCAATGTACAGCCAAGATCGAAAGTCACTATGCTGAGAGCCACTATGGAGAAATTCCACATAACATAGAACAATGGCTAATGAAGAAACAAAGAGGTGACAGTTGTCACTGACTTAGCTACAGAAAAGCATCCTATGAAATAAGAATCAAGTGGAATCTCTGTCCCAACCCACCAGGCACTGGGTCTCTAGCCCCTGCTATGGAAAGTTCAGTCTGGGCCAGCAGCATCAGCATCAAATGGGAGTTCGCTTGAAATACAAAATCTCAGCCTTCACCCCAGACCTACTGAATCAGTTTGCATTTCAACAAGATCCCCAGGGACTCATCTGCACAGTGAAATTTGAGACGCCTGAACTAAATAGCCACAAGCTGGAACAGAGTAACAGCGGGTGGGGAAATACCACCTATGGGCCTCATACAGAGGCCAAGTTCAGCTTTTTAAAATTTTTTTTAAATATATATATATATATATATATATATATATATATATATATATATATATATAAAATTAGTTTCAGGTGCACAAAACAATATAATAGTTAGACATTTATCATTTATATCCCTCACACAGTGACAACCCCCCTACCCTGATCCACTACCCCTCTGACATTGCATACGGCCATTACATTTCCACGCTCTCTCTCAAGTTCAGTTTTTGTTTATAACTCTTTTAGCTGGCACCTCTTCATAATGAGTCTTGATTCTCAGTGCTGTCCTAGAAATTCTCCCCCTGATCCCAGGGTTGTGCCTTCCTATGGTGCTTTTCCTGCCACCCACCTTACTTTTCCTTAGGAAGGTGGTTGTGAACCTGTTTGCTGCTGGTGGTGGTTGACCTGATCAGGCTCACCTTTACCACACTTCATGTCTAACTGTACATTATATCATTACATAACTATGCTCTTCACATTCCAGGGATTGCAAGGCTTTATTAGAGAAGGGTTTCCCTCAAGATGTTACTCCTATGGTTCAGAGAAGGGCTGATGTGGCTCCTACATGTGGGCTTCCCATGGATAACTAAGAGCAAAGATGGCCCCAAGATGTAATCAGTCAAGCTTTTCCATCAGAGTCAACTCTGTATCACAACAGACCTCACAATAAATGCCACTAATCCATGAATTATTATAAAAGAAATTTGGTACTTTTAAAGAAATTATAAAACTTGTGAATAAATTCAGAAATAACATCTGCCCATACTACTGTACCTTACGTCAACATTGATTCTAAGACACACCATCAATTCAAATGGGGAAGGGTAGGGGCAGAAAGAAAAAACTCTAAATTACATGTAGAAATGGATTAAAGGCAAAAATTGATTAAAAGCAATATTGATTAAGGCAAACTGATCTATAAAATGATAAAGTATTTTTTCTTAAAAAAATATGCCTTCGGATTGAGTACCAAGTAATCTTTAGCGGTGATGGATCAGTGCTTAACTTATGCCGAGTTTTCTTTACCAGAACTCAGTGGAAAGCTCATCCTGAATCATTTGGAAAGGGCTGAACTCTTTTGGGAACTCTTTGGCCCTTTGACTTCAGTTCTCTGGGGTTTTAGAGCAGTTCTAGAATAAAAGCCTGTGACCCTCACCATAAAGTGATGTGATATGACTTGAGTCACATTGTACGTGACTTGTTGAGATGAAAGGAGAAACACTATTCAGAGACTGTAATTGTCCTGTCCTCATTTTTAAAAATGAATAGCTAATATTTATTGAGCTCTTGCCATGTTCCCAGCACAACCATCTTCCTATTTAATCCTCACAATAAACCAATGAGTTAGGTTCTGTTGTCTTTTCAGTTTACTGCTGTCTTTCCTTTCCTGTACGAATGAGGCTCAGAGAGGTTAATTAAATCACCCAAATGTATTCTACAAGGGCACAAGTGAAAAACAAATAAAAACCAGCCCTTTGTTTTCCAAGTATCTTGGTGTTCTCAGTTATGTTTCTGTGTGCCTTGGATTCTCTGCCTCATATTGCCAGTTTCTGTAAGTATCAAGACAGACTACTCTTTCCTAAAGTAGGCAATGTCTATCTTTTCATAGCACTAGGTACTCTAAAAGTAATGTTGATTAGCAGTAAGCCAGAAGTTCCAGTTTCAATAATGATAATAGGTCGTATTTCATAGCTAAACTTAGGCTGCTATTTGGACTCAATGAACTCTTCTCAAGTATAGAATAGCCACTATTTTAAAACACTGCTTTCTACACAGTTGGCCTTATTTTCCCAGAACATGGGTCACATGTTGCAGGACTTTGGCTCAAGCCTAATGTCTGAGAAGATAATAAGATGCATTTGACTTAGATTTCTAGAGATTGATGTTTTTTCCCCCTCAATACATAGGCCACTTGACAAGGAAATAGTTAAATCAATTATAGTCTAACACCAATTACTCTCATTATATTAAGAGAATAAAGCAATGGCATGAGCTAGTGTAGATAAGCGAGGATGTATTGTGACCAAATTCTTGTGGACATTGTCTGGCCACAGCATTGAGAAGGAAGAGTTGATCACATATCCAATCAACCCACACGAATGCGGAAAGGAGTCTGGTCCTCACGGAAATACGATAAATCAGGACCAAGCCACATGAGTGAGTGCTGAACTTGGCTTCTCACCTGAGAATAATAACAATGTGGTAATGACAGCTGAGGAAACAATTTAACACAATAGAAGCCTACGTTAATCAGATATTTTCATAGCCATCCCAGGATTTCCACCTTAAGGCAATACGATCATGTTAGAGTGATTTTCACCCACGATCATTTTTTGTTTATTTGCTGTTCATTTACTTAAGAAAATAAATTAACTTTAGTAAATAACTTAAGGAAACTTTCAATTTCCTTAGGAAATTACTAGAAACCTCATTTCCTCTAAAAAGCAAATCCCGAGATTCAGATTTTACATCAAAATCTATTTTTAAACACAAGGAATTTACATCATTATCTACATTTTGAGCTGAGTCAAAAATTGTCAAGGAATAGGATTAAGTATGGCTGTTATTACTTTGGAACACCAGGAAGGCAGAACAGGAGGACACACTTTTTCCCTTTGTTCTGTTTTCTTTTTTGGACAGCATTCAATTACCTGAACAGTTCTGTAAATAGAGGAAAGTGGCACCATTTTAAGAAATACAATAGAGGTGAACATAGATAGGAACAATAGGGGACAGGTGCCCGATGGGGCACGTCAGCAGCCCTGTGTGTCTTCCATCAACTATTGATGGAAGTTCAGATTCCTAAGTACACATCTAACAGTAATAGTCATATAGCTCAGGGGCAATGAGCAGATGTCCTGGAGAAATACTTGTCTGTAAGCAGTTGCCAACACCTAAGTATAAATTAAATATAATCCTGACTAAGCAGCCCTTGTCATCAATCGTTGCACAATGTCATACCCATGACCTCCAGGCTGCATTCATCTCCAGGAAATGTTCCTGGTTACGTTCTAAAGGCTTGTGTCTGGGCCAGGAGATTGTGGGTTATAGTCAGCTTCTGCCCAGAGGACGGGGCAGGTCGGGTATTCACCCCGTTGGCCCCTTCAAGCTCCAGGAAGTGAGACATTTGCATGAGCTCTGGATCTGAAGATGACTAAGTCATTGGACTAGTTTGTCATGCTGTCTCCATGCTGTCAATTTACAAGGAATCCACAAACACTTCAGCGAGAATTCCCTGTGAAAAGAGACACAGGCACGTGCTTGAAAAACTAGACTCTGAAGAATCTAAAAACAATATGTAGAAATCATAATATTGGCTGCTTCTGGGATAGTCTTCCACCTACAGCTTCAGCTTATAAAGAGTGTTTGCAGACCATTATTAAGGACCTTCAAGAATCCATAATTATGCCTTGTGGTAAGATCATAAGATTTACATCAGAAACAGCATGATGCTAAAGTCCCAGCCCAGGAGTTCTCTATCTAGAGTGTACTCAATGAGTTCATGTTCTCTTTTCTTTATCACCCGCTGAGGGAAATAGTTAATAAAAATAATAATAATAATTTTAAAAAGGTTATTCTCTAGTCAGAGCTGTTACCCTGGGTTCCTACTTGTCCATGCTCTCTGGGATTTCACATAATAACGTTGTCTAGCAACGTAAAGTTGAATCAGCATGACTTGAACTGAAAACCTGAATTTTGGTTCTCATCTAAACCTTGGGCTCGGACCTTCACTCCACTTGGCACCTGACTATATAGTCTTGACACTTGATGCATAATATTTTTCTGTGCCCTTCTCTCTTCGGCTGGCTTTGATGTTTGGCTGCTGCCCCACTTGGTAGTGACCTGGGGGGTGGTTTCACTGGGCTCCACTCCATAGGTGGTGTGGGAGGAAGCACGAATTTATCATACATAGTTCAGAATGTTAACTCCAGGATTAAGAACGTCCCATGGTGGCTCCTGCCCATGCTGGTGTAGGCCGTCTGATCATATTCCTCACCCACCACCAATTAGGGTTGGGGGTTGGCAGTAAAGTGGTCAGTGTTCCTGGGACCAAAGATTGGATTGGATTGTCCTCAGTGAAGGGAATGTGTTCTCAGAAACCTAGGAGTGAACAAAGCAGGGAAACTTTGCAAATGCACTGAATCTTGTTTCTGAGCATCAGAAGGTGGGCCAGAGATGGCACTAAAACAATATTACAGAGTCAGTAAGATCAGAAAATGGCAAAAGCTAGTTTCAGAGTAAAAACAGAAATGCATTTGAAGTGTTTCAGGAAAACTCATCTATTAGCACTCAATAAACAGTAGGGTGAGGTGAATGGCTAAAGTAATAAGAGTTCTAGAGAGTTCCTCTACCTGTATCCCTGTGATCATTTTCCCATGAAAAGCTTGCCTTTTTTTTTGCCTATCTGCTTTCCATGTTAGGACATGGGTAGTTGAGCATCAAGATTAGAAACAAATGTTTTAGGGTCAGATTGCCTGGGTTTGAATTTCAGCCCTGCCATTTGCCAGCTGCCTGGCCTTGGGCAAGGTAACATGTCTGAGTCTCACTTTCCTAGGGTAACAGAAGCCACCTCAGAGGGATGCTGTGAAGCTTCAATGAGACACTTTGTGACAAGTCTTTATCACAGTGTCAGATATTTTTTTTGGATATTTCTTATCTCTACTATTGAATTTCTATTTTGAATTGGCCCTGGCAGTCCTTTCTCCTTTATATTAGTGAAATAATGTATGAGAAATATCAGGCATACTTCTACATAAATATCAGCAGGCATTATTATTTATTATTATTATTATTATTATTATTATTACTATTATTATGCATGATTAATTTAGGATCACAACTTAGTGACAAAGCTGAGATT
Organism: Rhinolophus sinicus; assembly: GCF_036562045.2. Lineage (NCBI taxonomy): Eukaryota > Metazoa > Chordata > Mammalia > Chiroptera > Rhinolophidae > Rhinolophus > Rhinolophus sinicus. The sequence continues at coordinate 68,360,170 of NC_133754.1, forward strand.
AAAAACCAGATATCTGAAGTCCCAGTCTAAAGAAGTTTCCATTTAGTTAGTTCCATGAAGTTAGTTCCTATTTATATTAACTTGAGATAGATTTAAAAGCAATTCTCAAGGAAGAATTGTGCACTGCTGGTGGTATTGTAAATTGGTACAGTCAACAATGAAAATGATACGGAGGTTTTTCAAAAAAAAAAAAAAAATAGAACTACCAAATGACCCAGCAATCCCACTTCTGGAATTGGAATATTCAGTGATGAGAATATTATTCCATTATGGAATACTATTCAATCATGAGAAAGAAGGAAATCTTCCATTTACGACCACATAGGTGGACCTTGAGGTCATTATGCTAAGTGAAATAGGTGAGAGAAAGATAAATACTGCATGATCTCATTATTATGTGGAACCTGAAAAAAGTAAAAAACAGAACAACAACTCAAACTCATAGAAAAAGAGATCAGATTTGTAGTTACCAGAAACGGGGGTGGGAGATGGGGAAACTAGATGAAGATGCTCAAAGGTACAAACTTCCATTGTAAGGTAGATGAGCCCCAGGGATGTAATGACAGCACCGTGACTCTAGTTAGCACTGTGGTGTGGTAGACAGTTGACCTTTGAACAAGGCAGGGGGTTAAGAGTGTGATGCCCCGTGCAGTCAAAAATATGTGTATAACTTTCGACTCCCCAAAAATTAACTACTAATAACCTATTGTTGACTGGAAGCCTTACTGGTTGTTGCTTGTATAGATGGAAACATATGTCAAAACCTCAAGGAAAATGAACCCTTGAGTTGTTGCTTTACTGTATGTAACAACTTTAGGAAGATGTGGGACCAAGGCCTAAACCTGGTGACCCCAGGAAAACTGAGATGTGTGGTCACTCTAGGTCTAGAGGCTGGCAGCAGAGATGGGCAAGGTGACAAAGGGCTCCCTCTATGTAGGAGAATCAATGAAAACATCAGCTAACCACTGAGCAGAAAATGGCCTCCTTCCTAGCTCCCCAAGGTCCAAAGAAGAGGGACGAGAATGGAAGGTCAGTTGTGGAGCAGGAGCTGCACAGGACACAGACCTGCACTGACTTGGGTCTGCCCCGAGGCTGTTTCCTCTGCTGTAATTACAAAAACAAGACGTCCCCAATGCCTGACCATCTGGTATCCTGCTTGTCACTGAGAGTGGGAAGGAGCCCTGGGAGGACAGCTTTTCTCTGTAATGTTGGCAGTGGGGCTGATTTTCTGGGTCAGAGACTTGAGAGAGAGCGAGAGAGAGAGAGAGCACTCGCCTACAGTTTATATACCACCCTTATATCTCTGCCTGGACTCTCACTTTATGGACTCTATTTGCAAAGTTTCTGCCTAGCAGATTGGTTTTTGTAAGCGATTGTGGATCAATGACTTCTTTAACATACTTCGATTACCTAATCTCTAGGCTGCATTACACTTTTTTCATCAATTAGAGGATCCCTGGAGCTGAAGGGAGACAATCAAATCTCCTGAGAGTCTCAAACCTGGTTCATAGGTGGCAATAATGTTTGGAAACTACTGACTGCCAATTATTCATTTCAGCTTCCCTCCCTAAAAAAAGGGACCGTAACCAGGAAGTTATCAGTGTTTGAACACTGCATAGAATAAAAAAGAGAAAAGCAATGGGATCGATGGTTTCAGAACTCTGTTCCTTTTAAAAGGTCTTCCTCGGCTGGCTACACTTGATTGTTTTAATACTGCAAACAGGTTCTCCCTCTGATTTTTCTGTCAAGGCTGATGGCTACACCACCTTCCCAGTCTCTCAGCTTGGAGTCACTTTGATTCCTCAGTCTTCCTTGCCCTCCGCGTACAGTGATGGTTTCCAAGTCCTACACACGCTACCTCTCCTGGGCTCTCTCACCCATCCTCTCTCGTGCCCAGGAACACTTCCCTCATTTAGACCTTTATTTCTCCTCACCTAGACCACAGCAGTTGACCTTAACTGACTTCCCTGCCTCCCTCCAATCTATCCCATATTTATGTCCAGTTATTTTACCTAATGTACAGCTCAGATCACTGCATTTCCACGCTCAAAAATCTTCAACAGTCTCCTATAATTTATGGAATTAAGTACAAACTCTTTACTCTGAATCTGCTTTTCAGCTCCTTTGATTAATCTTCCATTCATACCCAGTGGCCTGACTACTGCCGTGCTTTTTCAACTCTCACTTTGGCTAATAACATTCCTCCTTTCTGGAGTACCTTACAGGGGCGGTTGGTTACCTCAGTTGGTTAGAGCGTGGTGCTAATAACACCAAGGTTGCCGGTTCGATCCCTGCATGGGCCACTGTGAGCTACACCCTCCTTAAAAAAATATATAATAAAATAAAATAAAATATATATATATATATATATGGGAGTGCCTTATATAACTGTTTATTTCATCTTTCAAAGCTCATTCTAATTCTATTAGGTTAGTGCAAAAGTAATTGCGGTTTAAAAGTTTAAAAATAATTGCAAAAGCCACAATTATTTTTGCATCAACCTAATAATTCCTTTGAGAAGTCCTCCCTCAGCTTCCAATTGGATGTGTTCTCTTCCTCCTCTAAACCATCTTAGCACAGTAAAGAATATCTTATATTATAGTGAAGCCTATCTTTGTCTTATTCCCATTATTAGATTGTAAACTCCTGAAGGACAGGCTACATTTTACTTATCTTCGTACATCTTTCTACATTTTATACGTTACTTAGCTCAGAGTAGTTATTAAATAAATATTTGTTGACTTCAATTCAATTCCCACAATTTGAAAACTATATTCATATCGTTTGAGGTTAGGAATAGTTACTATAGTTTAGCCTGAGCCAAGATTTTTAAAAGTATCAACTTTCCTCTTTCAAATAATTGAACTCTGCCTTCAGCTTGTATAACATATTAAAAATGAGGAGAAAGGCCAGGAGGCAGGCAACACTAATGTCTATTAATAGTCTTCAAACTATCATACACTTGTCATGGCCTCAATTAAAGAGATGTTGTGTGTCCCTAAGGCATAGTACATAGAAACTACAAGGACAGTGCCCCTTAGAAGTTGAGAAGCAGAAGAGGAAAGCCAAGTGGCCGAAGGCTGCTGGCAGGGAGCTGGTGGCAAGAAGCTTCCGTAAATGACCTGAGTTGTGCCTGCCATCTGGGGCTAGAGCAGAGTTATTATCATGGCCTCACTAACCCACGTTGGAGTCATGACCATTATTTTCTCTGGTGAACTTCTATAAAATATTATTTTTGCTAGGTGTTAATATTTGGGAATGTTGTTTTTGTCAATGTCAGGCTGTCTAGGCTATGTTGAGAGGACCAAACAAAGGGCATTTTGTCTAAGTTTTAACCAGGGGTTTAAAGGAAGAAGAGTTGAGTTTTATGGTAGCAGGAATAATTGAAATTCTTAAGGGAAAAATAAACCATAGGCTGGAGGGGTAGGGCAGAGCGGAGGCTGTCTGTACATGGTTTTCTCTTTACTTGGAGATTTCCTTCTGGAGCTCTTCTCTGATGAAGCCATGGAGTTTTCATTAGTATTTTAAACAAGAGAGCCAGTTCCTGTCCAAGATGCTCAATAAATATTCACTGATTGATTGCTGATAAATGCCCTTGACCATTCCAAATGGATTACCTCTGCTTGAAGTGAGAACCATATGGAACTCCCATCGAAGACGATTACTGGATCTCAGCAGCCCACAAATGGCAGGAAAATACATGTGTTCTTTTTGTTTTGATGGGCTTCCAACATCTTTGACTTAAGCCCTGGCCTCCTTGACTGCACATTAGGTACTTCATTAGAATATGAGCGGACTCAAAATCTGATGAGAAAGGCTGCGTTATTTTTCATGTTTCCACCGGCCTCCAAAGACCCATCCTTATTTTAAACACGCTCTTCATCCAGTTTTCTCATTCTGCTGGCTTCCTCCTCTTTCATCATGAAGAACAGATGTTGTGGTAGAAGGGCACTTAAATCAAGATGTTCACTGGGGACTCTGAGGAGCGTGGAAGTTTATTTAGTTCTCAGCAGGGAACTGCAATCCTGGAGGAGAGAGCAGGAAGAGAAGAACCCGGACCAAAGAGGCCACTTCTCCTCACTCCTTTGGCAGTGATAGGGATTGTAGCCTCTTGGTTTCAGGAATCGAGTCTGGCTTCTATAATAATAATGACAGTAGTGCTGAGACAACTATTTTTTTTTTTTTTAGATTATTATTTTTTTAAAGTTATTTTTCAGTTACAGTGAGACAACTCATTTTTTTGTGTGTTTTTTTTTTTCAATTAAAGTTTATTGGGGTAACAGTTGTTCGTAAAGTTACATAGGTTTCAGGTGTACAATTCTGTAACACATCTGCTATATATCACATTGTGTGTTCACCACCCAGAGTCAGTTCTCCTTCCATCACCATATGTTTGATCCCCTTTACCCTCATCTACAACCCTCCTCCGCCCTTACCCTCTGGTAACCACTAAACTATTGTCTGTGTCTATGAGTTTTTGTTTCTTCATTTGTTTGTCTTGTTTTTTGTTATTTTCAGTTTTATTTACCACATATCAGTGAAATCATATGGTTCTCGATTTTTTTTGTCTGACTTATTTCGCTTAGCATAATAATCTCAAGATCCATCCATGTTGTCTCAAATGGCACTATTTCATCATATGGCAGAATAGTATTCCATTGTGTATATATACCACATCTTCTTTATCCAATCATCTATCAAAGGACACTAGTTGTTTCCATGTCTTGGCTACCGTAAATAAATCTGCAATGAACATCGAAGCACATATATCTTTATGGATAAATGTTTTCAGATTTTTGGGGTAGATACCTAGGAGAGGGATTGCTGGGTCATGTGGTAATTCTTTTTTTTTTTTTTTAATTTTTTTTTATTGGGATATATTGGGGAACAGTGTGTTTTTCCAGGACCCATCAGCTCCAAGTCAAGTCATTTTCAATCTAGTTGTGGAGGAAGCAGCTCACTGGCCCATGTGGGAATCCAACCAGTGACCTTGGTGTTATGAGCACTGTGCTCTAACCAACTGAGCCAACTAGCCACCCCTCATATGGTAATTCTATTCTTAATTTTTTGAGGAATCTTCACGCTGCCTTCCGTAGCAGCTGCACCAATCTGCATTCTCACCAACAGTGTATAAAAGTTCCTTTTTCTCCACAGCCTCTCCAACACTTGTTATTACTTGTCTTGTTGATGATAGCCATTCTAACTGGTATGAGGTGATATTTCATTGTGGTTTTTACTTGCATTTCTCTCATGATTAGTGATGTTGAACATTTTTTCATTTGTCTATTTGCCGTTTGTATGTCCTCTTTGGAGAAATATCTATTCAGGTGCTTGTTTTTAAAATAAGGTTTCCCCTGCCTCCTTAGGAAGAAGCCAATTAGGGGGGACCACCTTCAACTGGGTTGCTAGTCTCTGATTTCAGATTGTAATGAACTTTTAAAAATTAAACACAAACATAGTTAAAAGGCTAGAATATTTTGATAAACATTTAAAAAATAAAATTTGAAAACCCACCATGCAGAGATAAACATATATATATATATATATATATATATATATATATATATATATATATGTCATGTCAATCCTTCTAGATATTTTTCTTAAGCAAATATATGTACACATGTATTTTAAAAATAGATTCACACTAATTGCTCTGCCATCTGGGTTTCATTTTTCGTTTTAGATTTTCCCCCCAACATTGCCTTGTGTAGTTCTCTGTCAATAAATGTAGATATACACAAACATTTGTAATGTCTTCCCGGATTTGATTTCAGGATATTTTCTATTATGTATGTGTCATTGTTTCAGTACTGAATTTGAACAAAGCTGCAGTCATCAGTACTGATGATTCAGCCTAATTTTATGTTTAAATTAGGATTCAAGTTTCCTTGGCTACCATATTCCTATTAATATTTTAGGCAAAGAACTCTGGTTTTTGGCCTAAAATATTTCTTAATGTAACTCATATATTACTGCATATCACTCGGGACCAACTTGCCACTCATGAATTTAGGTAAAACTGGACTCTACTTCTTATTCTGGGGTTGGAACAGTTCAGAGTCCTTCCCACAACTTCTGCACCTTCCTTTTGCTTTCCTTTGGCTTTATTTCTGAGCCCGTGGATTTGATTCTCCAGTGTGTCACCTTGAGTCAAATTTGGCCATAAAGCTAAACATAGAGCTTTGTCCTTTCTTTATTTCCCACCAGCAATGCATGTGTGTTGTGGTATTTAACTGAAGATGTGAGATGTTGTAGAGAAGAACCCCAACGCATAGCACACAACCTTCCCACAAGCCTCTCTGCCAACACCTCCCAAAGCCCACTTGCCACATGAATGACTTTTCCCACTGCATGTCCACCCTGCTCTCAACGCTCACTCTTCTCCCACTTGGGGAGCAACTCCATATAATCAGTTTGTTCAGAGGAATCCCCAGGATTCTAGTGGACAAAAATAGCACAGACAAACATAGTATTCATTTTTGGTTGATTTGAATGGAATTGGCTACATTTTGATATAACATTCAAATAGACTTTTTCACATAACATAGAGTTATGAACTTTGAAGCATGCAACAGCTTGGAAGGATGGAGCTCAGGTCCCTCACTTTGCAGTGTGAGAAACTGGGGCCTAAAGGCTGAATATTCCCAGCCACATTCCGCCTCGTAGGGCCAGAGCCCTGCTCAGAATTCCAGGTTCCTGGCCCCTGACCCCACTGCTTCACATTTTTTAGGGGGGTAAAAAAGCAAAAACAAAAAATGGAGCCCTTGCCCCTTCATTCCTTCCCCTAATCTTTCTGGGTCAGAACGATCTAGGACTAGAAGATGCAGATGGAAGAGGGAGTTTAGATTAAAAAAGAAAAAAAAAAAAAGAAAAAAAAGGCAGCCATTAAAGAAGATGAGTTTTTAAAAACCAGAGAAAACAGTGAACTATTAGCATTCAAACCAAGAAGTCTAACGTTGCTGTGATTTTTCTTCAGATTGTCTCATAAATCTGCCTAAGCCATAATGACCAAAAAGATGACCTCAATTTGGGGTATCCTGGCCTGGGATCCAAGATTTTGAAGATTTGTTCCAGGAGTTGCCCTCTGACTTTTTCTAGAATCCCTGGGAATTATCTTAACCTTTTTGTGACCTGATCCCCTCTGGAAAGGGAGATAATATTACTTGCCTTAATTCAATGCCTTTAAAAAAAAATCTATGAGATTCCTTGGGGAAAGCTGTGTTTTTTGTCTAGAAGGAAAAATGATACCTTACCCCTTCAGCAACATTTAGATAATTATCTGAGATAAACAAATGCAATTAAGTTTATTTTTGTGTGTGTTTAGTACTTTTTAGTTGAACAAAATGTAATTACCCCAAGAATGTTTTACCTTTAACTTTGTTTCATCTTGGAACATTATAGATCACGTCTCATAGGAAAAACTGACCTTGGAGGAGGAAATTTGAAAATTACAGTTGACCCTTGAACAACAAGGGTTTGAACTGTGTGAGTTCACTCATACTTGGATTTTTTTCAATAAATAGAGTAAATGTATTTTCTCTTCCTATGATTTTCTTAGTAACATTTTCTTTTCTCTAGCTTACTTTCCTGTACGAATACAGTATATAACATATACTATATACAAAATATGTGTTAATCAACTGTTTATGTTATCAGTAAGGCTTTTGATCAACACTAAGCTATTAGTAGTTAAGTTTTTTTGGGGGACGTCAAAAGTTTTACTCTGCTTTTTCACTGCATGGGGGCTGGCACCCCAATGCTTGCATGGTTCAAGGGTCAACTGTGTAGATAAATTTAGCCATCCTCTTTGCAAACAGTTCTCATGTGTGCCTGGAACCTCTGTCATCTGTGCTTATAACCAAATATACAGATCTCCCTGGCTACTGATAAGTAGGCCTACAAGCCAGTTAGGGTGTCATTAGTTTATTTACAAATCAATATGCCAATTACTCCAAGTTCTACAACCTCAGTTCTCACATCACCAATGAGGTTTTGCTGGATTTATAACTTGAGTTATATTTTGCTGGGTCACAACTTGAGTATTCCACAGCCAACTGCATCTCAACATATCCTGAAAGGGGCTCATTACTATCTTCTCTTTCCCCTATATCAGGTTGCCCTCTGCCCCAGTTATTCATCCAAGCCGGATATTCATTCCAGGCCATTCTTTTCTCTTGCCCAGAATTTTTAATCAATCAGAAAGTCTTCTCAAAATACCTATAGTCTTTCTCCTCTTTTTTCCCATATCACTATCCTAGTTTAGTCCCTTATCATCTCTCAGTTGACCTATTGCTAATTACTGATCCAACAAATATTTGTTAAGGATATACTGAAGGCTAGTCCCTTTTCTAAGAACGTGGGATACTGTTAACAAACAAAATACTTGTATAAAAAAGTTCCTGCCTTTGAAGAGTTTATACTCTAGTGGAGGGAGGGAGCAAGCTGATAATAAGAAAACAATATAGGGTTAAATTATATAGCAAATTAAAATATAATCATTACTGTGGGACAAAAAGAAGTAGAGCAGAGGTGGTGGGAGGGATTGAGGTGGGGAGGCTGTGGTTGGCTGTTTTAAATGGGATGCCTCTTTGAGAAGATAACATCTGACCAAAGATGCGATTGTGACCCGCCCTGCAGTTACCTGGGCAAACATCCAGCCTGAGGGAAAAGGCCCTAATGTGGGAGCTTCACTGGTGTGTTCAGGAAGCAGCAAGGAGAACAGAGCAACTGGAGTGGATGGAGCTGGGACGTGGCTCGAAATGAGATCAGAGTCTGTGACAGGAACTTTAGCTGTCCCTGAGTGGGAGCAGGGGTCTATGCTGGGTTTTGAGCAGAGGAATGACGGGATCTGATACAGGTTTTAAAGGGGTCACCTTGGCTGCTGCATTGAGAACAGACTTAAGGAAACCAGAAGAAAAATGGAGACCAGGTAATTAGGCTGCAGCAATGATGCAGGTGAGATACTGGTGGACAGCGTGGTGGTAGTGGACCTGGTGAGGAAAGGCAGATTCTCGAAATATTTTGAAAGTAAAGCCAATGGCATTTCTGGAAGGACTACAAAGACGGCTGGGTTGTGGTGAGAGAAGTCAGAGATTGGGACTTAGGCGACCTGAGTGACATACTTGCCCCGGGGTTCTCTCTGCCCAGTACCCACTCCTGGAAATCCATTCTCCTGCCAGAGTAAACTTTCTAACCTGTGAACCTGATTTTGTCACTCCGGCTAGCTTCCCTTTACCTACAGCTCCTTCATTTAGTACAGGAGGTCTTTTGTGATATGGCCAGGCCTTTATTCTCCAACTTAATTTCCCACTCTTCTAGCTTCTAACAATTTCAAACTGTCTACAGGGGCCTGCACTCACCATGCTGGATCGTGATTCTGGATCTTAAATAATGCTGGTTCATGTTTTCTGACTTTGCTCCAGAAACCCCCTTCTCCACTGAGTTGACTGATTGATGGGAACTCAATTTCCAGTCCCACCTCAGACACCTCTTCTCGAATGTGAGCTGAGTGCCCTCTTGTGTGTACTCACGGTTTCCTGAGCGGAACCTCCACAGCGATCGTCACATCATGCTGAACTGTCTGTCTCTTGTAACTGAATATAAACGCCTCACTTTTCTTCCTCCAGAAGAACTTAGCACTTTACCAGGCACATGAAGTAATAAGGGTTCCGTGTTTGATGCTCTGATTTGAAAGCTCAGAAGTTGGGTTTGCATAAATCTAAATTAAGCCAAATTTCTCCCCAGTCCATAGGTCTCCTGGTTGTATCTCAGGAGACAGCATTACTTTGCATCACTGGAGACCAGAAGAGGTCAGATGAAGTGAGTGCCTTGTGTAGTATCTGCCTCAATTCAAGTTCTCTCTGCATCACTGCAGCCAACCTGGGTTCTAAGCAGTCCTCCGGCACCCTGGGCGTTCCGTAACGAGTCATCTATGTTTTCCAGTATTTTTCTCCTGAGCATAAGAAAACGAAAGTACAAGCAGCATTTTCTCTTGTCAGTACTAGTGACTGCTCTGTACAGGGTTAGTATGGCGGTGAAAATCCCAGCCCGAGGGGAGTAGCAAAGGGACATCTTGGGATGGCTGACATGGGCCCAGGACAGTCTTAGAGAAGCAGATGGGCCATTTGGTAAGCTTTCTATTCAAAATAAATCAGGAACAGAACAAAAAGAGGTTTTGGACACAAATGCTAAATGGAACAGAGCAGATGTAGGAAGCATCAGGCTGGGCCTTCAGGGAGGGGAAAAATGAAATGAGAACCCAAACAAGGCATTCCCCCTGCAGTGAAATAAAGACTCCAATGCTACTTTACACTGTCTGTGCAGCTCTCACTACGGGGGTCCTGGGATTCCAGCCAGGTGCACAGGGCCACAGGCTGGGCAGCTGAACGGTGCCAAAACCATTTGCTAAAATACAATGGTGTTACCCAGACAGCCCAGCAAATGTGCTTGGGGGAGCAGAGCCTCAGAATGGCTACAACAATGGCAGCTTGGCAACCTCACGTTCTTGGGAAGAATGGAATGGTTGTGGGGAGAGGACTGGGGAGCGCTTGGCAAGGCCAGTGGTTTTGGGGCTTTAAAGAATCTCAAATGTCCTGTGACTCTCTAAGTCTTTGGTAAATTACCTTTTATATTAGCTTTGTTAGGCCTCAGCAGCCTGCAATTGTCTCCTCAAGACTCAGCCATCTGTTCCTCTCCTGTCTAGAATTCTGACCATAAACACACAAAAAAAAACAAGTTTAATTTCAGCAAGAGATTATTATTTCCTTTTAAAAAGGGGAAGGGAAGTGGAGTGGGGGAAATGAATGAGGATGACAGCTTCAGAGGGAGTTACACAGAAAAGATGGGTATTTTCTGGAACAGAACCCTGACAATGTGCATTATTAATTTCTTGGTGACTGGAGTCAGGACAATTAGCACATTAGTCAAAACATTGTTGAATAATTAATACATATGTATTAAGCTACTTTTAAATTCAAGGGACTGGACAAGCTGCTCTGAAAGAAAACACGCTTTTCTAAAGAGTCACTACACTCAAAGGAAACAGGAGTAAAAATTTAAATCACAGCTTAAGAGAAAACTCAGCTCAAAAAATACCGCAAGACAGATGTATGGTACAGGCTAGAAGTTCCGTATTTGTTGGGATGAGGATGCAAGCGCTCTGAGCTAGAGTTTCAAGGAAGGGAAAGGGAACTTAGGGAGATGGGAAAGACCCACAGAACTACCAAGTTTACCTTCCTTTCCACAGCATACAACTTCTTTTAAAATATTTTTGATAATAGGCACTCGTTTACCTCACAAACTGACCCCTATTATTGTGAGCACTTTTTCCCCTAGAAAATTCTCCTCAACATGTATCTGTTATCTAGCTTTCCTTAACTTATCTTTTTCCTTCCTAACAAAAGAGAGTTTCTTCAGACTTCAAAATTCTATATTTCAAAATGTAGAATGTCTATATATCAAATGTAAAAAATATAAATATATTATATGTGTACACACACACACACACATATATATACATATGTACAATTATGTATTTGGCAGAAAAGTGTCGGAGACCTCCAAGGCCTCTGTGTCATATCACATATAGGAAAGCTGTCACCTGTCTCAGTGCAGCTGATGAACTTGAGAGAAGTCTTAGAGGTATAGGAAAGAACTAGATACAACAGATGGTGAGACAGTTTTCCTTAGGAGGATTCCAGGCATGAGGTAGAAGCTTGGAAAACATGAACGAATGACTGAATGAACAAACAAATGAAGGGCCAGTAGTTGAATGGTTTTTTAAGCTTTTGGTCTTACAGTGGGTGAGTAAGAACCCATCATAAGGCCTTGAGAAAAAACTGACATTATGGCCTTAATCCTACAGGCATGTGACAAGATGGACATTTTGACTCCCTTTAATGTCTGGCTCACTTGTTTTTCATCAAGTTCTCACCTGTGACAATACAGTGGAAGCTATAACTTACCTGAGAAGGATCATGTCTAAAATGACCCTAATTTCAAACACAGAGGCAACTGATACTGAAACTTGTAAATTGAACAAGAAGAAATCATGGAACATAATCATATAAATACCTTGATTTTGCCTTACAGCATCCTGTTATAACCCTGCCCCTGGGATAAAACGTTGACTACCCCTCTGACTTGTCTGTCACTCTTAGGTAAAAGAAAGTCTTTTAATCACTGTGAGACACACAATATAATTTCAACAATGGAACATGTCTAGTCCCAGGTAATAAACTTCAAACTGGAGTCGATGTTAAAACTTGCCTCCCTGGCTTGGACCTACTGTGAGCTGCCTAGCTGCTGGAGCATCCCAGGAGGAGAGGGGTCTCCTTTTCCTTTTCCTGCCTGGTGATGGTACCCTCCTCTCCCCCTTGTCACCTCCCACTGCCAGCTTGCCAACCAGGATCCAGGCAGGGAGAGGGCGAGGAGGCAGGAGCACTACTTGCTCAATTGGCACTGGTCTAAAACGGCTCACCCTCTCTGGACCTATAGGTATTCCAGACATTTGAAATTTACTCTTTTATAAGCCATTTCATGAGTCTAGAAATTCCCTTGCTTTGTACCTTTGACTGCAGTTTCTACAGTCTGAGCAATAATGCTTCATGGGCTGGCTCTTCCTGGCTCAGCCATTTTTTTTCATTTTTTTTTTTTAAACTGGTTAAGGTCACTCAGAATTCCGCCACTGATCTCCTCCTCCTTCAGATAGGCCTCTACCTGGATTTTAAACGGATCCAGGATAACTCCTCGTTCCCTAGGACCTCTTCTGTTCTACAAGAAACATGCAATCTCTGCCCAGGGATCACTGGGGGCCATTTTGGAGGCTAGCAACCACAGAAAACAAGTTAAACAGATGAATCTTTCCAAAATCCTTGGCCTGGCTCTGCCCAGGCAGACGCTGAAGGTTCAGGGCAATCCCAAATTGGCAACTCTTCTTCACAAAGAGCCTGACAGTTCATCAGCACATCTCACTAGACTTCCAGATTTCCTGGGCAGAGTCAGACATCTGTCCATTTTGCCCTCCAGCCACAGAGAATACATTTCAAGCTCTCAAAACAATCCCATTTAAGCAACTCTTACTGGTCTTCTTCAGATAGGACTCATAGGAATAAATTACTCTCTCCAACAAACCCTCCTCACATATTCTCTCCAATTTCACTCTTCTTGACCTTTTTATATCTCTGATCTGTGGGAATAGCCCTTGGGTGAGAAGCTCAAGACTTGTGTAACCAGTTTTCAGATATTTCTTTTATAAAAGTGATGCTTCCCTGTCTCACAACTACTTTTGGTATTGGGTACTTTTCTTATTGTTTGCCCAAATATTTCAATTTAATGTATTTTTATACTAGTTGATCTAATGTTACTTTTTTTTTTTTTCAATTTTATGGGGAAGGGGAACAGGACTTTATTGGGGAACAGTGTGTACTTCCAGGGCTTTCTTCCAAGTCAAGTTGTTGTCCTTTCAATCTTAGTTGTGGAGGGTGCCATTCAGCTTCAAGTTGTTGTCCTTTCAGTCTTAGTTGTGGAGGGCGCAGCTCAGCTCCAGGTCCAGTTGCCATGACTAGTTGCAGGGGGTGCAGCCCACCATCCTGTCATCCGGGAGCTCAGTGGCAGCTCAGTTCAAGGTGCCGTGTTCAGTCTTAGTTGCAGAGGGCACTACCCACCATCCCTTGTGGGACTGGAGGAATTGAACTGACAACCTTGTGGTTGAGAGCCCACTGGCCCATGTGGGAATCGAACCGGCAGCCGTCGGAATTAGGAGCACGGAGCTCTAACTGCCTGAGCCACCAGGCTGGTCCGATCTAATGTTACTTTTTGTCCCAGGTTGATGGCTCTGATTCTATAGATATCTGGAGAACTCACTAGGAAAATTGGCTTGTTAATCTTAATATGAATGTATTAAAAAGCCACAGGACAAGGATTCTGGAAAGATTCATCTATTTAACTTGTTTTCTGTGGTAGCCAGCCTCCAAAATGGCCCCCAATGATCCCTGCCTCCTGGTATTCACACCTTGGTGTAGTGCCACTGTCTCCGCACTGTCCCAGGGTTGGTCTGTGTGACCAATAGAATATAGAGAAGTGATGGAACGTTACTTCCAAGATTAGGTTATACAGTACTTTGGCTTCTGTTATGCCAGTTCCTTCTCCATGTAGATATTCTCTCTGGAGGACCCATGTTGTGAGCAGTCCCACATAGAAAGGAAATGAGTCCTCTTGGTAACAATTGTAGAAGTGAGCTTGGAAGTGGATCCTCCAGCCCCAGTTAAGCCTTCAAAAACTGCAGCTCCAGCTGATAACTTGACTCCAACTTACTGAGGATCCTGAACCAGAAACACCCAGATTCTTGACTTTCAGAAACTATGAAATATAATGTTTGTTGTTTTAAGCTCCTAGGTTTAAAAAAAACAAACAAAAAAACTTAACTTCTCTTTTTCACCCTTCTTAAGATATTAAATTGCTGGGTTTGGGGATAATTTTTCAGCAGCAATAGATAACTAATATGCTATCTATACTCTCTACAAATAGTTGGACTAACAGTTTCTTGCATTTGCAAAATATTTTTCACACTGATTATTACATTTATCAATGTAACTACATCCCAGTTTATATTCTAAAGTCTATCATAAAAATACAATGTAAATTAGAGAACTATTTTATCAAAATGCATTTTGTAGGATTTAAAAAACAAGCAGACTAATTAGGTATAATGAAAATATGATTTAATCTATAAAATTCAATTTCCACATAATTTTCAGAAATATTTGCATAAATATGATACATCTGTAAAATCACAGTTTAGAGATTCAGACAGGACTCAAAGAGATCGGCTGAATTTTCATGCTAGTTCTGGGCAGCTCTGTACCCTAACACTCCCACACACAGCACATCTATTTATTGTTTAACAATCTCTAGAAAAGGAAACAGATATGCAATAGGGAGCTATGGGGAAAAGAAGCAGTATTTTGCCATCTTTGCAGTCAGAAAGTCCTTAAAACTAACTGAGTTATTTCATATTCGAAATGTTCATTATTCTTAATTTTCATTATCTCCTCCTGAGACTAAGTGAGGTTAACATTCAACATCTGGAGAACTAACGCAGAGAGTAGAGGAAGAGATTTTCAAGAGATGGTGTAACTAACATGGGAAGGGAGAAAGATGGCTGACCTAGACCTCAGCCCGCAGGCTGTGGGTGGGTTGTATTCTGAGCACAGGGACCTGAGAGCTTGGGTAATAATGTAACTGAGTCTCCAGAGTTATAAATGCCTTTCATATTTTATCAATACTAAAGCAGCTGGAAACATCAGTCCTAAAAAAAAAAAAAATGTGTTGAAAGGGTGGGGGCTAAATTCATCAGTGGCAAAGAGATAAATACATGGTGCTATATGGGAAATCTAATATGGCTTATTAACGCAAAAATATCTTCCAGAAGCAACTTTTGGGGTGAGTAGGAGGAACTACACACAAGCTCCCCTTCCACTTCTTCCTCCCTCTCCTGCAGTGGAATCTGAATTCAGAATGTATCTCCCTTTCACATTTCTACCTACCTGCACCAACCCCTGGAAGTTTTTGCGTTTAGGGCTGCAGTCATTTCTGTTACAGGGGTGAGATGCTACATGGTGAATATTCCTATCTGTGTGAGGGTTCTATTTTACAGTCAGCCCTGAGCAGTCTCAGGAATAGACCCTCCTAGAACGGTACAGCCTGCCCTTAGTCTTCCTATGCAGTTAATGGAACGGCAAGTGCTAGGACAGCTGCCCACACTCACAGGTTAGGTCTGCTAACCCCACCTTCCTCCTTATCTGGAGGACAGTTTGTACAGGAACTCAGAGGACTATAAGGTGTACTCAGGCACGCGCCACTACTTCAGGTACACTCAGGTACACTCAGTGATACCTTTCCATGGTTCTCAAATGGAGATTTTCAGTTAAAAAGGATAATTTGAGACTGTATCTGAACTATGGAATAAAAAATTTTAAGCTTCTGCAGTGTGACCGCAGGGCCTGAGGCCAGGGAAAGAAGAAAGAGCCAATTTGCTGGAATGTTACAGGTCTGTTGTTCACAGCACGGCCCAAGGCTAGAAAAGACAAGGAAGAAACTGACCGGATCAATCCTGTAATTGTATTCAAAGAGGAACAAACAGAAAAAAAGAAGAGAAAAAGGAAAGATGCAGGAGAGGAAGGAAGAGGGAGACACAAGATGAAACCCTGTCAAACTGAAGGAAAACCAGAAAATGAGAGTGAACCAAAGCTTGAGGCAAAGCCAGAGGAGGAGAAAGAGCCAGAGGAGGAAAAAAACAGAAGAAACTTAGAGAAAGGCTGATTCAGTCTCTCCAGGAATTTAAAGAAGATACACACAGCAAGCATTTAAGCAAAGATGCTGTTTAGAGAGTGAATGAAATAGAGGTGATAAGGAGAGTAAGAAACACATTTATTTACAGTGATGCGTTGGAAGGTTAATTGAAACCATCCTTACTCCTATTAATGTAGTTTACCTTGATTTTTATTTTTTCTGCTATCAACATTGATGTATAGCTTTCTTTTGATTTGTATTTTCCTGATACACCTTTGTCCATTTTTCTACTTTTAACTTGTTGCTTGCTCTTAGTGGTTTTAAATGCATCTCTTCTTATCTGCATTCCCATTGTTTATCATATTTTGAACCAATCTCCAAGTCTCTGCCTTTTAATAGAACTTTACTCATTTGCACAAAAAGAAGTTCCTGACAGGATATAAAATGAAAAACAACGTTACTAAGTAATATGTGAGTATCGTATTTTTAAAAGGGAAGAGTACATTTGTATATTACAGATATGCACAAAAAATGTGTGAAGGATAAAAGACAAAAAGATACAGTCAGTGGTAGGATTATGAGTGATTTTTAAAATTCTGCTTATTTGTATTTTTGTTTATTCCTAGAATGTACATACATTGTGTTAAAATAATAAAAGTTTTATATAAAAAAATTTTAAACCATATGATGTACTAAACAATTAAATATAGAATATCAGGTTTATATTTTACAGCCATAGATATGAATTGAGTTTACAAGGATAGATTCTAAGTTCGGAATCCATATTCCACTCTCTTTTTCTTTGATCCTCTTAGTCTTCCTCTCTGGCCCTCTTCTTATCTCCAAGCCATCATCAGTGATCTTGTTTCATATTATGCCCTCTCCTACTGTAAATGTGTTGCTGGACTCTCCCCAGATTTCCTTTATAAATCTGTTTGTATGTCTGTTTGTACCTGGCTCTTGGGTCCCCTGTAACCAATACACAGCTCTGATTTGAGACTTCCTGTTCTACTTAAGGATGAATAACTAGCATGTATTTCATTTCCATCTATGAATAAGCTGTTGACACCCAGATCTATTTATTTGTCCCCGTGCCCTTTCTGAGTTTCAGGACCACATATCTAATTGCCCACTGGAGCCCTTCCATTTCCTTCTCTCCCATATCCAATCAGTCATGAAGATCCATCAATTCTGCCTCATGATAGCCTGTGAATCATCTTTGTTTCTACCCCCGAGAGCCACTACCCCACCTGGACCCCCGTAACATCCTCCTGTTGGTCTCACTTCCAATATCACTCCTGACTAGGTTATTTCCCATTCAACAACCAGAGTGACCTTTCTTAATTAAATATCTCACATGCCACTCCCTTCAGTGGTTTCCACTAAAACCCTTCAGTAGTTTCCCAATGACTTAGGATGAAATTCAATCTCTATACATGACTTAAAAAGTCTCCATTCACTTGTCCCATTTCATCATTCACCTTTTCCTGTTTGCTCGCTATGCTTAAGGCCATACTGAATTTCTTTCAGTTCCAAGAATTTGCCATGCTGTCCCTTACCTCTGGGCCTCTGCTCATTCCGTTCCTTCTGCCTAGAACATTGTTCCGTACCCCCTGCCTCTTATCTGCTCTTCTGCTCTCCGTCTGAACACCCTTCCTCCAGGAAATGTTCCTGGCTGACCTAGACTGGGGTATATGCCCCCCCACCACAACCACCCCATGTGCTCTGCTGTACTGGATGCTTCCACAATCATGGCAACTATCACACTGTATTACACATTGGTTATCTTTCTTCTTGCAGGATTCTAATCACCAGGTCAGGGGCTAACTCTGCATTGCTCATTACTGTGGACAGGGGCCTAAGAGAGTGCCCAGCACACAGTAGGTCTATAATAAATATTTGCTCAAAAATATCTAGTTTCCAGGAAACACTACCAGGAAACTGATCCCCCTGGTGTGGTATGGGAATGTTGCCTCCATATATACTACCAGACACGCTATCCTAGAAGCCACAGAATAGAAAGACTCACAAGCAAATTGCAAGGCTAAAATCATACAGCTTATGAAATCAATTTAAAATGCACAGTGAGAAGCAAGGGAAAGAGACGGCTTTGTTAACAGATAGGATGAAGTGCAAGAAGAGTGGACCACTTTACCTGAATCCTGGGTTACACAATATTTGAGCGCTCTCCCTCTCCTCCTCTCCCTCCTTTTCTCTCCTTTTCCTTCACCTACTATTCCTCCTTTTTTTTACCATAGGAACTTTTCCTGCTGACCAGAGTTGAGGTGTGAGCTAAAGGGACCAAGACACAGACGGTATCTGGGGCCAACCAACACTCATTATATCAGACAGATACAGGACAATTATACCTGGTCACAGCTGGAACTCAGCCATGACCTGCTGAGCCAATGTGGCTTTTGTGTGCACATTTAGGACAGTGGATATATGGAACCAGAATAGGTGTCACCAATGACTGGCCACTTTAAGACCTCATGAGGATTAATTACCTCATATACCTCATGCATATTAGAGGTTCATGAATATTGGTGTCTTTTGAGCCTTCTACCCCTTCCCAGTATTTTCAGCTCAACTCTTTCTGTGTCTAACCTGTCTTACAGAAATTTATTCTCTCACATTTCTTGGGCCAGAAGTCTGAAATCAAGGTTTCATCAGGGTTGGTTCCTTTTGTGGGCTCTGAGCGAGAATATGTTCCATACCGCCCTCCTAGCTGCTGGGAGCGTTGGCAATCCTTGGTGTTTCTTGGCTTGTAGACGCATCACTCTAATCTCTGCCTCTGTCTGCCCATGGCTTTCCCCTCTTTCTCCCGTGTTTCACATAGCTTACTTTTAAGGGTACCAGCCATTGGATTTAGGGCCTACTCTAGTATGACCTCATCTTGACTAATTATATCAGCAAATACCTTGTTTCCCGATAAGGTCACGTTCGTAGGTACCAGGTGAACATGAACATGAAGTTTGGAAGAATGTACTATCCAACCCAGTACAAAATCTAACACGAGTTTCATCCATCCTATGTATCTGCTTATCTTCTATAGTAGTACTGAATATCCTCAAATAATATAATAAACATACCTTCTACCTAGAAATAAAACAAATATATTATATATGGTGATTCCTCTTCCTTCACTTTAAAGCATCTCCTGGCTGTAAACAAAGTGCTAATTATCCTGAGAGTGAGGAACAAGTGCAGGGTTTTCTCTTTTCCCTCTTTGAGGCCCAGCCCCCGTGGGACCCCCTGCGATTGGTAGTCAGTAACTGCACCTTCCCATGTGTGAGCCTGTGATAGCCCCAAGAGCTGCCCTGTGGCAGGGCCTGCGCCTAGAGATCTGGCTACAGCAAGGAGTATGAGCCCATAGCGTCCTGACTTCCCAGAGCTCACAGCACCTGTGGGGCAGGCCAGGTACTTCCAGGGTCCAAGGTAATCTTGGTCAAGGCCTAGATAGGGGCGAGGAGCCTTTCGAGGACAGCAGAGAGTTCTGCTTGTGGAAAATGGGGGTATTTTGTTTGTGGAAAATAAATTCTCCCCTACACATCAATTAATTGTTCAGGAAGCGAACTACCTTGCACTTGTCAGAGTCTACTAATACTGGGATAGAGAAAAGAGCTTACTTCTAGATGCCTGAATGTAGGGCTACTTAACTCTACAGATGTAAATGTTAAATTACATAAAATAATCATAATTTTACAAATGTCTTACATGATGTCACTTATTTCTATGATACCACTATACGAGATATATACCATATATACCATTACAGTAGCATTTGTTATGTTAATTACAGAGACTATGTGCTCTTTGAGGTTGAATGTACTGTTTATCTTTACTTGGCACATTGCCCAGTATTTGTAGACCATCAGTAAACATTTGTTGAATAACAGACCAACTGAATTAATGAATTTTTCATACTTGTAACTGAATCTGGTCATTTACATAATTTACCCAAATGAGGGGCTGCTGTTCTCATTCATGTTCAGTAATGGTAAGTGTTCATTTTTGTTTTCTCCTATCTTGTGATGAATGTAGTCTTGCTTCACTTATTTTTCACATAACCTCTAGGTGACCCTAAATGAGACCTTACCTATCTAGCACTTTATCTGGTCCAAATTCCTTGCATGGTTATCATTCCTATCTCTTTTGACTCACACAGTTGGATCAACTGACAGGGTAGGTATTTAATCCCTGAAATCAATCTCTCCAGATTCTTAGTCATTTGACTTTGCTGGGTCTGACTTCCTTCCAGCTCCATGTATAAGCCTTTGTAATCGGACCTTGATCTCAGCAACCCAGGGAAGAGGTTCATAGTCTTGACTGAGAGATGCATGAGTCTTCAGCCCTGATGAGGACCTATATGTATTTACTATGTGTGTGGATGTGCTGTCACTTGGAGCTAAGCAAAGGAGAGTCGTAAACTAACATACTCTCTGTTGCTGTCTCAGTGTATGTGTGGCCTCAGAGGTATTTCCTCTGCATAGTGCCCACCTTTTCAGCCATGTTGAGAAATAATTATGGGAAGAAATGCAAAGCCCATTAATTCTCATTTAACGGCCACAGCATGTAATTTGAAGCCAGGCCCAGCATAGCAGTGAGAGGAAAATACCTGAATGGCAGAAATGTCAAAGGGAAAGCATCCAACAATGGCATGTCTCCCCAGTGTGAAATGTAGGCCAGCAGCTTAAAAAGCCTTGCAGGCTGCCTGAGTGCACAGCAAACAGAGTCAAGTTCCTCCTTGGGGTGAAATTTCTACAAGGCCAAAAGTTAGACCTTCTGGGAAGCAAATGAACTCTTTTCGACCATTTAGTGTAATCTACCCACCCTTGCAAAAGTCAGTGGTATCACTATTGCCATTGCACTGCCAGAAGTAAAGAGAGTGGGTGCTGCTGCCAGCACTGCTCTGTTGTCTGGGTGACGTTCAAATTGACGATTACCCAGGTCAGGCACTGGACTAATTGACTAACGTGCAGTCTCTCATTCAATACCTCTAGCGATGCTATCATGTAGATTATTACAACTGTTCAGATGAAGGAACTGAGACTTTAAGAAGATATTCTCAAGATCATGCAGCTATTACGCAGCGGAGTATTTTAAAGGATTTAAAGCGAGCCCTGCCTGACAACAGACACTGAGAACCAGGAAGGTGGATGCAGGCTTCTCCCAACTCCAACCTCTATGGCCTCAATGACAGTGACCGAGCTGGCCTTTTCCCCATAACTTCAGAAGCCACACTTCAATCTTACTTTAAGCTCTTCCAAAGGGGGAAAATTGGTATTCTCATGTAATTTTTTTGCATCCTCACAAAAATACTTGTTACTGAACATGTGAAACTATATTTTCAAAGAGTTAAAAACATGACACTCAAAAATAGAATGAACACTTTGTTGAAGGAACGAACATTGTCGTAAAGTTGGTTCCACAAGCATTTTGAAGAATTAATATAAGATCTATTAATATAATAGATATGTATAGGCATTTCAGGAAAAGGAATTCTAGAATAAGATATAAAATTGGTAAATGTCCGATAAAATCATGGACATTAAAATCAGGACAATAAAATCATGACAAGGAGGTTATCTTCTCTACCAGCTAGAAATGTACAAAGTAACATGGGACCTCACAGTGGCATATGTCTCTGATCAAATAATGGCACAACCAAACACAGGGACATTTTTTAAAAATCAGTGGGCTCCCAAACAAGTTGTGAGGATTAGGTCATGAACATCTCTGTCAGGGCGTGGGGCGTTATTCAGTCCACCACATCACCCCATACCATTAGATCAGAACGTCTGGGAGGAGGAGCCAGGCACCTGTCTTTTTTTGAAGATCTGTAGGCATTTCCAATGTAAAACAAAGTCTAAAAACCACGGCCCTAAGTAATTAACTAATCCTTGGGTGATGCTGTTGAACAATACTTCTCGATGACATTGAGAAGACATGTTCTTGACTTTGTTTTATTTCTAAGTTTGGGATAATTTTTCTTAACAAACTGAAAATAGTATTCAGTAATTCTCAAATTAACAAAGCTCTACTTTGATTTATGTCTACAAGTATTTCTTTGTTTTGTCTGACCCTGGACTTGATGCCGCTCTCCCCAACTGTGTAAACTCTGTGAGTCACTGTTGCCTTTCACCCTTCTGCCAAATGGAGCAAATGTAACTCATTTCTATTACAATGGCGGTGACAGTAGAGGAAGATGTAAGCTAAGTGATTGAAAAGCCATCTGTAATATGACTGCCTTGCATGCCCATGTTGGCTGCTAGAGGACTAGCCAGTGTCAGGTTTCCACAGGCAAGTATCATGCTCTATGGACCACAGAAGACCGAGGCTTGTAAACCCGTTCAAATAACTAGAATGAAAATAGCATACATGTGCACACACCACCCATCTATCCTTCAATGATGTGTAACAGCTGAAGGTAAACAGAAGTGAGCTGGGAAAGCAGTTAGTGGCAGCATACCTGGGAACCTTGGTGAAACTCCAAAAACATAAAATTTCTTGCAATAAACCTATCATCAGTCTGAATTTACTGCATTTCACCTAGCGCTGATCCCAGAGCCTCGGGGTAAACATTTCACAAGAAGAAGAAATTGGTGCTGATTTTCAACATGGACACCTGAGTTCATAGTAGTTTTTGTCTTTTAATTGAAATAGCAGTTTAATTCCCAACATGTACAACAATTTGCAGGATCCACCTGGAAAGTCTGACAGGTCTGAAGAATGCTTCTCAGGCTTTTAAGGAAGGGGAATGTTAGACTCTTAGGGTCCACCTTTCGGCATTTTGGACAGAAAGAATTCTAGAATTAGGTTCCTAGATTAGATACACAACTGGTTATTGTCCTACAGGTTATTGTCCTAAAATCATGATCTTGAAGTTATCCTTTCTACCAGATGGAAATCTATAAAATAACATGTAACCTTACCAACCTCCTATAACGTCCCCACCTTTGGGCTCTTCTCTCTGTTCTGTTCATGTGGACAAACCTTGCTCTCTTTAGAGATAAGATTCTAGCTGGTTGACAAGTTTCATCAGTTCCCTGTTACTACTGTGTTTCCCCAAAAATAATACATTGCCGGACAATCAGCTCTAATGCGTCTTTTGGAGCAAAAATTAATATAAGACCCGGTAATATTATATTATATTATATTATATTATATTATATTATATTATATTATATTATATTATATTATATTATATTACATTACATTACATTACATTATATTAAAGACCAGGTCTCATATTACGGTAAAGTAAGACTGGGTCTTATGTTAATTTTTGCTCCAAAAGACGCATTAGAGCTGATTGTCTGGCTAGGTCTTATTTTCGGGGAAACACAGAGGATGAGACTCAAAATCACAACTTGGATCAGGTTTCCTAAATAAATGATTTTCAAATCTACTTTAAACAGCAGAACCAATTTTTAAAGTGAAATCATATGCCAATATATATGTGTCAAAATGGAAAAACTGTTAACAGCTGGCACAATAATGCTTCTTAGAAAAAAACATACAGTTAATCCTAATTATCTCCCAACTCCATCTTTTTCAGTTCACTTACTTGCTAAAATGTGTTTGCAACCCCCAAATCAATACAAATCAGCCAGCGTTTTGCTGTCACCCAGACATCTGCAGAGCAGGAAAAAAATTAAGTCACCTGCTGCGCATGTTCCTAGCTGAGGTGGAACAAGCTGATGCTCTGCTTACGTTTTGTTCTCACACTGTACACAAATGTCCTTTTTAAGGTTTATTCAATGCTACACTTTTTTTATTTTGCATTTTTATGCCTTTTTTGTTAGAGAGTTTGCATTTTAAAATGGTCCCCAAACATAGTGCTGAAGTGCTGTCTCCTGTTCCTAAGTGCAAGAAGGCTGTGATGTGCCTTACGGAGAAAATGTGTGTGTTAGATGAGCTTTGTTCAGACATGAGTTGGCTGTGAGTTTGATTGTTAAAGAATCAATGATATCTATTCCGTAAGTTGTCTTTTAAATAGAAGTACACGTAAAACGAAGTTTTATGTATTGACCTGGTTGACCAAAATGTCGCAGGAACCTAACCCTGTATTTTCCCTAGTAGCAATGGTTCAGTACTCACTAATGCATGTTTGCTGTGACTTTGTAGAACATAACTACTTGGAATAACAAGAATCAACTGTACCGTTGTTTGAAAAAAATATCTGGATGATGGCTTATGTTTGATGGTAAAACTCCAGGGGCCTAGGCAGAACTGTGTTTGTTCCTCCAGGGATGGAATAAAGGGGGGGAGAAGAAAGGAAAAAGAAGGGAACAGGAGAAGAGAGGAGCCATTGATAGGAAGGGACATACTGAACTCTGTTTCAGGAAAAGGCTGACAGAGCAGACCCCAGCCACAGGAAAGCTGAAACGGTGTTCGAGAACAGGAATGTCTAATACAGACCTTTAGGATTTCTTGCCATGTTGGGTAAACTGACCCTCTCCTTGTAACTTCCAGCTCTTTCTTAAGGTCTACTTTACTCACATGTGCTTCTCATGACTGAGGCTTTTGGGTTTATTTTTTTTCCCATGGAAATCAGAGAGTGATTTAGTTTTCTGTCTTTAGCAAAGTGATACAGAACTTTGTAAGGAGGCAGGACTCACTCAGCAGAAAGAACCATGATGCTATAGGCCCTCCAGGGACCTTATGGCATCTTGGGGAGGGCTTGGCAGAGTCAAAGGCTTTAAAATGGAAAACTCCTTGCCTGGGGAATTTTACCTGAATCTCCAAGGGCTGGAAGGGCCTAGGGGATATGTGGGACAGTTGCGGAGCTGTTCAAGAGGCTGTTCTTTGAGGCAGGGCAGAATGCAAGGCCCTGTCGAAATGTCCTTCCCCTAGCCACCTGCCTTGACTCTGCAGAACAGACTATGCAAATCATGGACCTGAATATAACAGACTAACAAGCACAGTTCTTTCTCGGACATGTGTCTAGCACACTCCCTGAAAACGCCCTCGGAGAAGATTACACAGGATTTAGCTTACTGAGTCTATTCTTACCTGGCTTTTCATGAGGGTCACTGAGAACAGCCGGGGAACCCATGACTGGACTGGGGCTGGAAAGGTTCAGAGTTCCCTGTGGTTCAATGCAGCTGTACGTTTGGTAGCAGTAGAGCCTGTATCCTTCACTCATCTTCATGCTTCCCTAATAATGCTGCTGGCAATCAGGCTGCCCACTAACCTGGCTTCTTTCCTAGAGGGAGCTTTTAATCAAATGAAACCAGCCTCTTGAACATTCCAGCAAAACTCAAGCAAGCATTGATTTCCCCTGACTCCGCACACATGCCACAAATGCTCTCCTCTCCTAAGCCCTTGAATTTGTCAGCAGTGGGCTGAGGCGAGGAAGCGACAATGAGGAAAACTTGCCCCAGTGGACATTAGGGTCCTCTGGACCCTCCACAAGAGGGAAGGGGGAACAGAAACAGAAAGAGGTGACTGCTGCTCCTGTGGCACCTGCTTGTGTAACAGCTAAGGGTTAGCAGAGCTGACCTGAGCCCTTCTGGCTCACCTGGTCTCTTTCCTTCTGCTCTGGGGTCTGGGATCCAATGATTCAGCGCCTTCACATTCTGTTTCCTGAGCCCAGAGCATACACTGGCCACAATTATATGCCTGAACATGTTTGGGCATATAACATGTTTACATTCCCCTTATCTCACGTTTTTTTCCCTTATCGATTTTGTCAAGACTGACACCTATTTTCTCCTTTGGAGCCTATGGACCAACAAAGGCTCCAAGAAAGCTGTGACAAGAAAAATTTACTTGTTACACAAAAACGTGTTCG
Organism: Rhinolophus sinicus; assembly: GCF_036562045.2. NCBI lineage: Eukaryota > Metazoa > Chordata > Mammalia > Chiroptera > Rhinolophidae > Rhinolophus > Rhinolophus sinicus. Next base: position 68,386,262 of record NC_133754.1, read on the forward strand.
ATGTAGGCAGTAAAATAAAAACAAATAAAAAAGATTATTATTCAAAATGTGGTGGTAAGATGCCAGGTTCTGTCTTCCTACAGATTTTTAGGAAGGTAAAGTGTTGGTGTCTTTCAATAATATGAGCTGTATAGACAGTATAGTTAACTATTTGGTCAATTCTGAAAAATATCTATTAGATCACTTGTTTGACCCAGAAAATTGCTTAATTCAGGCAAAATAGTCTGACCAGTAGACCCGAAGGAACATGGACTGGAAGTGACCCAGATTCTTAAGATCTACGTATAGTCTAGTTAAAAGATTTTACAATAAAATCTGAAATTCTCTCTCATCCTTCTCTTCTTTCCATCCCAGCCCCATCCAGCTGTGTGAGTGTGTGGAATGGGAGGAGGGATGGGGAGGGTGGGCTTTGGGACAGGGCCTGCAGCCCTGGTGCCCTGGTGACAGGCGCAATTAGCTTCTCTTCTGTAAGGAAACAATAGGTTGGGAGACCAGGCTCAGTGGGGCCCAGGGCAGGGACCCTCAGCCCTTAAGTCTGCTGCAAAGGAAACTCAGTTTTTGTGGATCGCAGATCCTATCTGACTGAGTAGGTCCTGAACAAGGTAGATGAAGGCACCTATGGGACTCTTCACTGTTTTCTGTCAAACACCCCTGGTGTTTGATCAGAAGTTCTGATCTAACAAAGACGCACTAAGCCCGTACCGTTGCCAAGCACTGTGGTCCAGAGTGGTCAGTTTGCTCCTGAGTCAGGCTCACTGGGCTGCCTGCCCAAGTATACAGGGCAATGTTCATTGAGCAGAACAGAGCTCCTTGGTATCTTTGTCTGAGGCAAAGTCACATCTAAGACAGTCTGGACACCAGTGCTGCTTCCTAATAGAGAAAATTCTCTTCCCTTTCTCTGCATCCCTGACCCATCAGGGAGGCAGACCCTGGATTGCCAACCCTTTCTTTGACTTTAGGTCACTTTTCATCACGTTTGCCTGAACTAATGTAATTTCTAATCTCTCTGCCACCCATCTCCAGTGCAGCCTACATACGACTGTCAGATTTCTCTTCCTTAAATATGGCCTTGATCGTCATTCCTCCCCTGCTCAAAAAGCTTCAAATAGTTCCCACTGCCTACGGAGTAAGTGACACTGGCTAGCCTGTCTCCCCCACAATATGGCCTTAGCCTGTTTTTTCCAAACCACCTCCTTCTTTTCTCCTAATGGCAGCTTCCTCTTCAGTCGTTTCTCTGTAGGTTGCCCAGAGCAGACCTGGCACACCCTTTCTCCTGTGTCTGTGTTTATAAATGGTTCCTCCAGTGCTGGCATGTCTTCCACACTCCATGCTCTCTCCATAAAAATCCTCCCCATCCTTCAAGAGCCAGTTTTTCTCCTACTAATTCTCAATCAGGTCAGCCCAGAGTGACATCTTTCATGGTGTTGAATGAATGAAGTCAGTTATCTGCATTCATTTGGTGTTCCTGGTTCTTTCCAAATTTATCCCATAAATAAGAAGTTGAGTGGGTGCCGGCAACTGTAGAGCCATGGCAATAGAATACTCTCAGGCTGTTCCACTTCTCCCTTTTAAAGGGCAGGCGTGGTCCAGAGTAGGGAACAAAGAAGAAATAGGAAAGTCCTCAAGTGAAATACCTGTCATTTACCCTAACAGAAAGGGTGTTTCCTAAATGGCAAGTCTATTTATCTAACGAACTGAATTCTCCACTGTTCTCTGTCAAATATACTTTGTTTCCTAAAGCAAATGGTCTAATGTTACATTCTTTTTCTGTAAAGCTGATGGCATTGTCTTCATCTTAGCTCCCTCTGGGAGCATGTTCTGAGCAATGGTGTTGGACCTCACTGAGACATTCACACTGGCTTACCCAGGTGCCCCCAGCAGGGTCCCATTTTTACAACATGGCTAGCCAACGTCCAGGCATTGTGCTATGAAACATGATATAAATTGGTGTTCATTCCCGACTCAAGCCTATGACCTTGACTTCTACAATACATTATCCTACATAAATGGGCCCGGTAGCCTCAGAGCACTGTGGCATTGACATAGGATAAAGCCTTTATATATTGTGAAGAGAGATCTGTGATTCCTAGCACCAAGGCATGAGAAAGCCCCTTGAACTGAATTCCAAGACGCTGCCAGCTATGATGAAAGGGTCCCTTAACTAGAGTTGGAATGCCTGATATCTGATCCTCCATTAACTCTTAATATGTGCTTTGTTTTTGGTGGCTGTTTCCTTCAGTAAATAAAAGAGTTTTGTTTGTTTATTTGTTTTAATAATCTCTTGGGCCTCTTCAAACTCTAGAATTCTACCCTTCTGAATCATCTTTGTGCCCAAGATTGAACTAAATGACTTCTGTGGAAAGAAGATCACGCATTTGTGGAAATCTTTTCTGTGCTTCAAGTTTTTTTGTTTGTTTTGTTAATTTTTATTGGGGAATATTGGGGAACAGTGTGTTTTTCCAGGACCCAGCAGCTCCAAGTCAAGTCGTTGTTTTCAATCTGGTTGTGAAGGGCCAAGCTCACTGGCCCATGTGGGAATCAAACCGGTGACCTTGGTGTTATGAGGGTTGCACTCTAACCACTGAGCCAAGCGGCCGCCCTGTGCTTCAAGTTTTATACTTGTTTGTTTAATAAGAATTGGCATGGAATAGCTTTTCAAAATTGCTGGCTCTGTTGGTATCAGTCAAGATCCTTGATTGCAAACAACACAAATCAAATCTGGTTAACTTAATATGAAAAGGAGTCCATTGGAAGTTTCTTTGCGATCTCACAGGTTCAGCTCTGTGAACTGAGAACGAGGATAACAAAAAGGGCATGTAATGAAGAGGGTGACTCCGTTTTTGGTGCAGTGAAGCACAGACTTTTGAGAACCTTGATAATGACGTGCTTCCATGCTTTTCATATCTGTATTCTGAGACCTTTGAGATAAAGCTAGAGAGTGTTGCCTGTCTTTTAGCAGAGTGTCCAGTTTTTCTGTTGATGATTTACATTTTTAAACATGAATTTATCCTTTATCAACTGCAATCAATAAGATAAACAGCAGGTTTGTATATTTTTCACAGTTTTTTGCTCTTAAAAATAATAAAAGATTTAACATTAACTTAACAATTGGAGTTTGCCATTAAGTATTTTTAGTTTGGTGACTAAATCTTTCCATAGCTACAAAAATCACACTGAATTCAAAAGCTGATTAACACTTTAAAGATTTAATTAGTATTAACAGACTTTTTACTTATAGCTGATGCATAATGTTGTGTTAAAACTTATAAACCTATCTTAGCTTTCATTTCATAATTGTTGAATCTAATTTTTATTTATGTATGGTCATTAATTAAAAAAAAAATAAGTTACAAGGGTCAGAGTTTCCTTTACATCTGAGGAAGCACTTATCTTCAGTAACTATCTATAATCGTTCCCTCTATCTCTTGGCAGAAGTGTCCCTCTTTTAGTGGCCACAGTACAAATTCAAGGTCTAGAGTCATATTCTGTGAAACATTTTTCTAGCCTTTCAGAAAGCACTCACTATTTGTGCATGCTCATGTATTAAGGTTTTTTTTTTTGTTTTGTTTTGTTTTCACAGTTATACTCATGCCTCTTTTTCTATTTATCCACAGCATTTGGCTCAAGTCAAGTTGAAGTCTCTGGAGTTTCTAAAGATATTATAGAATTCACCTTAGAGTTAGCATTTCTCACCTCTAAAGGAAAATGGCCTCATGGTAGGTCTTCATGGTAGTCCTTTACAGTCATAGAGCTGATATTTCTGAGAAACTGTATAGATATTTCAAGTTGATTATATTTAGCTTCCCAATCATCTCAAGCTTTGAAATAGTCAAAGATACTTACAAGTGCATGTGTTGAAAACTCCTACCATCTTTTGCAGTGCTCTGAGGGGTCATTTTTAATTGGTCCCTACCATCTATGTTTCTATTTTTCAAACCCCGAGGTAGCTTGGGCTGCCTCCATATCACCACTTAGCATTTCCAATAGTTCACGGGCTTACCATTACATACCCACCAGCTTGGGCAAGTCTCCAGTTACCGCACACTATTGCTTAGCTTAAATAACCTTTGAAATTTCTTCATTCCTGGGAGGTTATGATCCAGCGTTGACTTCTAGTAGTAATACTGTAGCAATCGCATGCCAATAACCTTTAGCTATTCTCTCAGTCTTCATGGTACTGACTCTTAAATATAATCACTGTTTTAATTTGTAAAAGTAAAAACGTTCACTGAAAAGATAATTGTGTTGACCTAGCTTTGAAGCCTAGCCCATAGTTGTGGGGGCATCAAATGAGACACAGCAGGTAAGGCTCTTGGGGTAGTGCTGGTTTCCCCGTTTCTCTCCCTCTGGTTGCAGGAGTCTTTGTTTTAGAAAAAGAATTTAATCCCCATAAGAACTCATTCTTGCTTAGTTGGGTCTAACCCTGCTGGGCTCCTCTGAGAGTTGGCAACCCTGCAGTTCTCTTCTAACCCAGAACGACAAGAAGAGCACAGCTATTAATTCACTTAAGGAACATTCTGAATGTGTGGCGGGGGCCAACCAACCTGCCACACAATGAGAGGAATAAGCCACATTATTCTCAGTTAGGTTCACAGAAAATTTGGTTGGAGTGGGAGTCTGCAAATAGAGACACGAAATGGTAATGCAATGGAAAATACATTTCCATGATACTTACAATATCCCAAATCTTTATGTGAGTGAGGATAATACATGTATTCTGTTGAGATCCCTGGTACTACGGAGAGCCCCTGTTCCCTTTCCCCTGCTCTTGAACAAACCTCATAAAAATCCCATTATATCTCCAGAGGCCTGGGGAGAGACCTGGAAAGAGACACTGGTGCTTATCATCACACGTAGGAAAGAGCCTGGCCCGGCTTGGCATCACTTGCTGTGCCAACGGTGTAGGCAAGGCCTTGGAGGAACTCTGGGCATTCTGTGAGAAGAGAGAAAATTGCCAACAACTTGGCTTGGCGTCGGTTTTCCTCTCTTAAGTTTTAGCAAGAGGTATTAAGATTATCTGGCTTTTGGCTTCCTAGGGGCAGCTCAAGCCTTAACTGTTTCTCATTTCTCACAAACCCAAGCTTCCTGACCTGTCAAAGGAGTTCTGCCGCCACGACAGGCCCTCGCCCTTCTCCGTCTGCATGCTCATTCTGCCCTGCGCGCAGCTGATGCCCTTCTCCAAGGGCTGGCAAAGTATGGCTCTTGGGCCAGATGCACCAACCACCTGGCTTGGAAATAAAACTGTTTTGGAACACTGCCCTGCCCAATTGGATACGGTTGCTTTCACCTTGCAGCAATAGAGTGAAGCCCGGTAGGGCCCTGAGCCTGAACTGTGTACTCTCCGGCCCTTGACAGAAACAGTGTGTCGACCCTTGCTCTGCTCGCAACAACCTGTTTGCCTTTCCCTGCAGAGATCAAGTTTTTTAAGCTCTGTTCCTGACAAGGTTTCCTTAGGAAAGATGTCCCTAGGTTTGTCTGCATGGCTAACTCTTCCTTCTCCTTTAAGGCTCACTGCAGGCATCGGTTGCCCCAGGAATGTTTCCATGGAGCCCAGCTAAAACTAAATGTTCTTGCGGTATAATGATTATATATGATTAATTTAAGGCTCTCAGGGCCTACGCACTGCTTGATACAAAACTCAATAATGTTTGTTGGATTCGTGCAACTAGATGTGCACTGTTACATCATGCTGCCCTCGAGAGTATGAGGGTAATTGCCGATGGTGTAGGAATGCTTTGCCGAGAATCTTAATGGCAAATGCAGAGGCTTCACTATTGCATAACCTGAGGTCCTGTCTCAGACTCCTCCCAAGGGCGTTTAGTCAGCAGTGTCAAGGGAGCCACATCTGATTCTTGTTTTAATTGTCACAACCTTTCAAGAAGAACCTCATGGACTCCATGATGGAAAGACCCCAGGGCCATTGACATAAATGTACTGTGTTCCCTTTTCATGAAGGCCAAAGGCAAGCTCTCTCCTGGGTTTCTCCAGAACACCTCTGATTCTGAGATCTTATTAAATGCCACCTGCCCTAACCTCTGACTTCATATTCTGCAAAGGAGCCTTCTATTTTGAGTTGAATTGCCAGAACTACAGCTAATGTGGAAAATTGATTTCATGAGACATTCACCAGGGAAAAATGTCTAGGTATGGATTTCTCAGTGTGAAATGACTGAGCATTTATATATAAATATACGTGTAGCACAATTTATCAGCACGCTAAATGATTAGAAAAATTGCCCTTAGCAAAATTGTACCTCATACTACAGTGTGCAATTACAGGTTAGTTCATCTTTATTTTAAAATCTAGTTAAATGATGGTCTAGAAAGGGGCAATAAAAGAGATGGAAATTCATGGATTAGTACAGAAAATGATCTTGGAAGCAGTTAAATTGATTCACTTTCTGATTGACTTGTGATCCAATCCTGATTATTCCTTGGGATTTTTGCATTATGACTAATTCAAATTTAGCTTTTAAAGGAACTGCAATATTTGATATGAAATAGGATCTTGTCCTGGCAAGGAAGTATGTGGTCTCAGTCCAGTTTCAAACGATTCCAGCAGGCAGGTTTATTTCTCTGGTCCTGCTGACTGCCAACCATGGAGGCATTAAAATATCTATCATGTGCCCTCTCCCGGGCCTTTTGTTCTCTTTCCCTGCTCTCCTTTTTGCTGTTTCAGACACAATGCATTCTAAAACTAGAAAATGTATTGTTTGTCTAATCCAATGCTTTCATTTTACAGATGAAGGAAATGAGATTCAGAGGTGAAATGACTTGTCAGAGGTTTCTAGCACATTCAGAGTTAAGATTTGAACCATATGCTCTGGCTCCTATAATGATATCCTCTTTGTGTCCTCATATCCCTGCCAAAAGGTGGATAGGAGAGCTTAAGAAGATGAAAACTACATCAGGCAGAATTACTGATTTGAAACAATAGGAAAATATGGGATTGGCCGGGAGATAAATTAATTCTTTGACGGTACCTCCTGATTATCGCAGAGATAAAATAAAAGAGAGCTGGGAAAAAAATGTGAATTTCAATTATCTATGAAGACTAGATTATAGTGGTTTAACTCAAATGTGTCTTTTAACATTTGCTGATGCTGAATAAGCAGGCGCCATCTCTGAAATGAAAGGCATTCCGTGAAAGCATGACCACTGATAATTAAGATAATGGAACATTTTTTATATACTGATTTTAAGTTCAAGGATTTCTGAACCACTTAAAAAAATAAAAGAAGCCCAGGATAATTTGCTTTATTGTATTTCTTTTTTAATTTAAGTATAGTTGGTATACAATATTATATTAGTTTCAGGTATACAATATAGTGACTCAACATTAATATACCTTACAGTGAGATCACCTCATTAAGTGTAATAATCATTTTTCACCATGCAAACTTATCACAATTATTGACTATGTTCCCTTTCTCCTTTACCACCCATCCCTCCACCCCCTACCTTATTGCATTTTTTTTTTTTTTAAGATTTTATTGGGGAAGGGGAACAGGACTTTATTGGGGAACAGTGTGTACTTCCTGGCCTTTTTTCCAAGTCAAGTTATTGTCCTTTCAATCTTAGTTGTGGAGGGTGCTGTTCAGCTTCAAGTTGTCCTTTCAGTTTTAGTTGTGGAGGGCGCAGTTCAGCTCCAGGTCCAGTTGCCGTTGCTAGTTGCAAGGGGCACACCCCACCATCCCTTTTGGGAGTTGAACCGGCAACCTTGTGGTTGAGAGGACGTGCTCCAACCAACTGAGCCATCCGGGAGCTCAGCGGCAGCTCAGGTCAAGGTGCTGTGTTCAATCTTAGTTGCAGGGGGCAGAGCCCACCATCCCTTGCAGGACTCGAGGAGTTGAATCGGCAACCCTGTGGTTGAGAGCCCACTGGCCCACGTAGGAATCGAACCAGCAGCCTTCGGAGTTAGGAGCATGGAGCTCTAACAGCCTGAGCCACCAGGCCGGCCCTATTGTATTTCTTAATACAGTATTATATCAGGGAAATCCATTGACTTTCATTGCTACCCATGATTTCTTTTTTTATTAATGGAATATTTTAATTTAAAATTTTGTTAGCAATAAACATTCTCATTAAGATGCCGCAGAAAGAAGCATTACTAATAGGATCCTCCTCCAACATCTTGAATCTCTGCAAAATCACATGTAATTTTCTAAAAACTCCGGTATTCTATGCCTTGGTTCTCAACATGTCATATTGGAACTTGACTAATCATTGTCACTGGTGGGTAATCTACTAAAATTAGGGTGGTAGGAGGTAATGAGGTACGCTAGCAGGGATACATGTGGTTTGGGGGAATGAATTTTTATCCATTGTTAAATAACCATTTGGCATCAACAAGACTCTGCATGTTCTACTGCTAGTGTTATTTTTATCTTCCTGCAATGCTATAGAACATTCTCAGTGTAATTTATAACAAAGAGAGATGCAGGTAATGGCTCACACAAGCTCCATAATGTTTAAATCATGGCAATAAAACTTGACAGACTGAAAGGTCAGAAGTTTGTCTTGACTATTACAACAGCTATCTAGGTGTTAAGCTCCTTTAATTAATATTCCTTTGAGTTTCAATAGATTTAATATTTCAGAGTGTACCTGAGCCTGGGGCAACTTTTCTCTCCCTCATCTTTGTCCTCATCATTCTTATTAATTAAGTGTTTTAATACCTTGTTTCAAAGTCACATCACATATTTTTATTGTTCATTGGTGAGCTACAAGAGACATGGGCAACACACCGTCCTACACAAAGTATTTGTACTAATTTCTACTTTTGGTTTCCTCATTTCTTATTCGTCTGATTTGGAGTAGGTCATTTTACCCTTCGGAGCCTCTTAGTTGAAAAGTAAGAGGGTTGGATTAGATTATCTCTAAGTTTTTGTTTAGTTGTCACATTCTCAAGGAGTATTCACTGATGTATGGGTAAACTATTTTAAGGGGATTTTTGTGTGTGGTGGGGTGTAAAATTCATCGCATGAAGATAAAGCAAAATGAATGACAATCCATGGTGGAGCGCTGACCTTGGAGGGAATAGATGGAATATTCTATGAGTCAGCAGATATAGGTATTTGGAAATGGCCATGAAAGGCTTGGAACCACCAACAGCACACAGCGGAGACAGGCTCTCTTCTCAGTTGAAAGCTTATCCCAGGCTCCCCTTTCTCTTTCCTCCTTCTTGGTTTTGTTTTGTTGTTTTGTGTTGTTGTTGTTGTTTTTTTTTCTCCCAAGTTTAAACAGGTGAGAGAGTATGAGAGGAAGTAAAAGGATGGTAATAAATTGGGGGCAGCAGAGGTCACAGTGAAGCATGATGGGAGTGAAACCATTCCCCCTTCCCTCCCCCAGTTCTGTGTAACATGGAAAGGTACAATACCATAATGGAGAGGTCCTGGCCCTCAGAACTATTTTACAACTTTGGCAACTGACCCACAGGAAGGGTGGTCTGGTTTCCACAGATTCCACACAAGAGAGAATCCTGTGTAAATATTTCATACGGTTCCTGTCTGGGTGCTTTTTCTAATACAGGCAGGTAAGGAAGCGAGAGCTTTAAGATCCTTTGTCCTTCATCACAGAGAAAGAAGTCTCACCTAACCCCTCTCCCATCCTCATCTCAGACAGCCAATGCAGTTAAACAGATGCATCCTACTCCCATACAACCTACCCAAACACCCAAGACCGTGTCAAAGAAAAGATTGTCCCATGACACCTCTCTTTCCATCCTTTGAATTCCAAACATCTTCACAGCAAGATGTGATCTCTCTTTTCCCCTCTATACCCTGTAGACTTCAAGTGGAATTCCCGGTAACATATTCATTTTAATAAAATGTCATCAATAGATAAGCAAGGTGTCCCATGTATTTTTACCCATAACCAGTTACAAAATGCAGGATGGTGCTTACCTCTGATCCTTCCCTGAAAGGAAGAAAGTTAGAGATATTTTGGCTTAATTTGTGGCAGTATCATTTTAATTGTACATGAGAAAGAACTTCTTGTATAAAAGATTAATTAGAAACTGAAATAGCTCACTGAAGCTCGTCAGTCCTTTGTCTTTCCCTGGAGATGTTTAAGGAAAGAATAATCATCTACCCACTTCTCTGCCTGGAAACGATTGTCATTCTGCTGGAATATGGGTTAACAGCCATGCTGTCCTCCCCACAGCAGGAGCTGTGGCTGACCACGGAAGGACCACATCCCCACGCACTGAGGACTGCAACTGGAGAGTCTTCATCTTTCAGGAGAATAGTAGGGAATACAAGAATGGGACGTGGGAGATAGTTTTTTTCTCTGCAGTCTTACTTAGCTTACAGCCAAATTCACTGAGCAAGACCCTGTTTACGTATATTTGTATTCATTGATCAGTCAACAAAATATGATGCAATATACAAGGCATGGTAAACAAAAGCACCAAAAAATATGACACGGTTCCTCCCTACCTTCAAGGATCGTAAACATTTATAAATCTAGAACCAATAGTAAAAAACTGCCTATGATATGGAGCAAAGGATTAGAATTAAACTGCAGGAAAGTGCTTTGAAGATGAGGGGAAGAGGTGTAAACACTCAGTCACACCTCTTGAGGGCACACTTCAAGAGTACCAAGCCATAGTCAATGTCTTCTCCCACATCTTTTCCCTCTTGCCTTTGGCTCTGGCTGGAGAAAAACGTTTATTTTTTCCATACAGGAAAAAAGATGGCTAAATTGTTTGCATCTTTGGATCCAAAATGAATGGTTAACTTGGTCTCTCTCTCTCTCTCTCTCTCTCTCTCTCTCTTCAAATCAGAATAATTGCAGCGGAGTTTTGTGTACTTCCCAGGCTCCTAAAGGCCCGAATTCCAGCGGAAGTACTATTCAAAAGAGTTACAGTTGGTACATGAGCCTCAACCAATCAGAACAGATTTTTGCCAGATACTGTCCAGTCATGAGCAAACCTAATTCTGAATAAACCTGAGTCTGCTTCTGGATCTTTGTGGTAAGTATCTCTGTGATAAGGACTTGGTAGGTCCTGCTTTTCTCTAACACCTAAGTCTGCGCTGCATTTGTTATTTAACTGAAGATTGATTTACTCCCTCATTGAAGAAAGATGTACACCAATAAGAAAATTCATTGTGAATTTCCGTTATCTCAGTGCCCTTTCCCCTAAAGCTACCCCATCATTGTGGCCTCTGTCTCTCATTGTGGGCTTCCAGGCTCTGGAAAGGGGACTCTCTAATAAGACCTTCCATTTTATTTCCTATAAACAAAATAACCTGATTTCATCAAAGCCCATCTCGACAAACTCCCCCCAAGGGAGCATATAACCAAAGAACTCCAGAATGCATTGTCCATCTGGTACATTCAAATTCCCCTTTGCAAAAAGATTCCTCATCCCTTGTAACCATCCCCCTTTCAGTGCAAGCCCTGTGAACGATCTACAAGGAATTGCAGAACTGGTCTGCCAAAGCATTTCCATGGTGCCAGGCAGGCTGTATTAATAGGGAGCACACGGACCCTGCTGCCTTCCAGAGGGAGAGTTCCAGAAGGTGACTTGTCTCTTTTATAACTATAAGCAGTGGGGAAGTGTTGAGGCAGCCCTTGTGATTTGGGTGCCTTGCACAATGAATGTCACACCACTAGTCAGTTTCTATCTGTCTCTGTCTTTCTTTCTGCAGAATAATTTTAAAGTGCAAGCTTAGCAGAAACCATTATTCATCTCTTCTCTCTCTACCGGTACACTTGCGAAAAAAGAAATGCAGTTTGTGCCTTCCACATCACAGACATAAACAGCCTGCAACTGATTTCATTTATGACCTGGCTTAAGTAGAATGTCTTACACTATTGTTTATTTAATAACCTTGCTGTACTTTGCAAACTCAGTCAACCACACCTAATTCTTACTTAAGAGAACAGTTTCCCTAAAGTTCCCATTGATATGCACACACTATATACATAATTTGACTATATTCAATTGAATATAATGCATACATTCATCTCCATGTAGCTTTTAAAATCTGACCTTGCCATTCACTCTTTGTGTGAAACTTAGTCATATTTATTCTACTTGGTATTGAAGCTGAGGACTGTGACTTTTTATTAAGAGGCTGGAAGAAGGAGGTGTTTGATAATAGAAAACAAAAACATACACTTAAAGTTCACTGTGATAACTAAATTCGAAACAATATCCTAAAAGGTCAAAGCAGTTTTTATTTCGGAGTCTTAAAAAAACAACCAGCTGAGCTTCAAAAACATTTAGCTAACATATACAGCAGCTTTTTAAAAAAAGCATAAAAGTAGTTATGCAAAATTTCCATTATATTTTACAGTCTTTAACTTTAAATGAATTTAAAGGGTACAGTTCTTTCACATTAGATCCCTAGTACCAAAATACAATTGTGACTTATAAAAGTACTTATAATTTATTTATAAGTGCATTGATGACAACTTTTAAAATGTATTAGATGATTTTTTTTGCTTTGCTTTTTTTTTTAACTAGTTTAAACATTCTGTTTGTGTACTCTAAGATGTTTCATTTCTTGCATCTCACTAGAACTTTTCCTAAGGGGTCACAAATAATTTTGCGACAATATCTGGTGGTAAATGTGATCATGTCTAATCTTCCATGGGATGGTAAATTAGTTACTTTTCTAAAAGTACTTGGAAGGGCAGAACTAGAAGAAGTAAGATTTTTCATCACACATTTTAAGTGCCTGGATGTGCTGATTGATTTCCAAACAAATCTTTTCTACTGTTATGATGATTCAGTATTATTTTTCCAAATAAAAATAGTAAAAGCAAAACCAAACAAGCTTATTTCTATTTTGTGTCGGCCATTTAGTTCCATTACCAAATCTTATTCTGCCGCTTAGCTATTTCTTGACAGTAGAAATGCTCAGCATTGTGTGAAGAGGAAGAAGAAGCTTCTACTTTTTTCCTTGTGTATTGAGGATAGTCTCATTCTCTCCATTCTCTCTACGTACTTCCAAATTGGTGACTTTTGTAAAGCTGAAACAGATTTTACAAGGGAAGATGCTTGTAATCAGAACTTATAATCTTTATATCATTTATGATAAATATTGCCAGATTCCAAGCAAGACTAAGGTTATATGGTTACGATGGACGACAGCAGCTTGTAATCTCAAACATATGCTTGGATATATAAGTCACGATCATGTGAAGAAACAGCGATCGCTGGAAATCTCCTTCACCTCCCACCTTCTCTTGTAGTTCAGTTCTCCCAGCCAGGCTGACTGAGATGGTGAAGGGTACTGGTGAGTGGGGAAACTTGGCCTTCATATGTGTTTTACAATTTTCTTAAATTTTGTGTAAATTGTTATTGCAACAATAGAATACAGCTGTACAATATAATGGAGAGAATAGTTTTATGCTAATTATTGGTTGTAATCTCTTAGAGAATTAACCCATAATGATCCATTGGTTATATTCTCAATGTATGGAATTGCTCTAGTAAATAGGCATAAATGTTTATGCATTAAACAAAAAAATATTTTACTACCGTATTTTCCCGAAAATAAGACCGGGTCTTATGTTAAGTGTTGCTCCAAAAGATGCATTAGGGCTTATGTTCAGGGCATGTCATCCTGAAAAATCATGCTAGGGCTTATTTTCCGGTTAGGTCTTATTTTCAGGGAAACAGGGTAAGAAAAAAAGAGGAAGCTAAATTAGAGCCGTCCAGTGTGAGATAATTAGTGTCTGATTTGAGAACCAAGCAGTGGAAAATTAAGGGATGGATGGTGGAGATGTCATAAAAGAATGTCCTGGACTTGGTGACCGAGAGGACTCAGCAGTGAAGGAGAAATAAGGGAGAAGGAACACTATAGGGATGAACGTTTGCATGACTGTCGTTGCCAAGAGAAAAGCCCAGCATCCGTGTGGTTTTTGTGAGGAAAATCTGAGTGTGGTTTAGACATACTGAGTTTGACATAACGGCCCGTACACACACACATTTCTGTTCTGAACACTGAAGAACTGTTATACTCACTATGCTCAGTTCTGTCCCTATTCAGGACAGCATGGTACTGTACTCAATGACATTCTTGGCAATTTGAGAATTCTTGAAGGCTTCCATGGGGCCATGAGGAATCATCCTGCTGCCCTCTGTAACCTCTGGTTGCTTCTGTCTTTCAGGAAGTCTTTGAAGCTTCCTCTGGTTTCTTTTTAGGTTCCTATACTGGTATCTATTGATGCCTGAACTTGACCAAACTCAATTTAAAAAGGCCCCGCATTGTAGACATTGACCTGGTCATGGCAGGGAGCTGTGCAGCTGAATTCAGCATTGAAAAGGAATGCCTGGGGATAGGGACGTGGGCAAAGGGGTGGTGCTTGCAGCCCTTGATGGGGATGACAGATCTGGATTGGTAGCACTTAAGAGTGATCTCTAATTACTGTGACATGCACAAGTATGTCTTCCGCTGACCAGACTGTGCCTGTGAGATAATAGAGCTGTCTACGGAGGTCACAGAGAGCCCAGGAAGCACATTCCAGCTGGTGCAGGCTTACAGCAAAGAAAGCAGTGCTGGACGTCTGTGACCTGCAGAATCTGAGATGGAAAAGGCCTTTTAGAACCACTCTGGGAACCCTTGAAAGCCTGCAAAGAAGCTTCTATTTTTCTTTTTTTTTAAATCTAGTCAAATTGCTAAGATTCCAAGCAATGAGTCCTCTTTTGTGACTTCTCAAATTTATATATCAGATCTGCTGTCCTCAAGGCTGGAATGCATTTGCCTCATTATCCTTTCTTTAATGACATTTAGGCTGAACATTTTCTCTCTTTTGCTGTTATTGGCTCATGGGAATTTAAACTTTCTCCCTGCCCTTCATTTAACAAATTATTTTGTGTATCAGGAGTAACAGGGATAAATGAGAAGTACAGAGTCTCAAAGGATAGCTTTAAGGGCTCTTATTGCATCTATCAGTTGAGAAGGGCTGTTTCTTTATATCTTGAATTGGGTAGTACTTTTCCGTTGGAGCCAGAAGGAACAGGGAATTTTTTAAAATATAAAGTACAACAGAGATCTTCCTCTTCCCTTTCTATTCTTGAATAATTCAGTCCTAAAGCCATTAAGTAGAGGCTCCTACGCAGAGGAGAAAAGGGGGCAACAGTAGCCTAGAGTGGGGTGTCAAAGCTCCAATAGAGAGAGGGACAACCTTGGATGGTGGTGGAGACCACACAGGGTGAGAAGGGCAATAAGGGAGTTGTGGGGGGCCCACCGTCAGAAGTCAGAGCATAAGCAGGTTGAGAAGGGGGTCCCCAAGGTTGAGGGGAACCTGGTATAGGGAAGAGAGAGGAAACTGTCTGCAGTGATGGGAGAAGATTTGGCAGCAATGATGGAAATTGTGGACTATAGGGAGATTTATCACATATATAAATATTAAGCATAATGGGAGTGCAGTTTCTCCCCGTGAGAGAAGGGCATTACAAATCTGCAAAGGAAGAGAAACAAAATGAGCCCTGCTTGCAATTGTGGTGCTAAGGAAGAGAAGCCACAGGACCGAGGACCTGGAGATGAGGGAGCCCTTGCTGGCTAAGAGGACTCACTCAGAAGGCTTCCTGCAGACCCCAGCCCCAGGCCTGCAAAGCCCCTCAATCTCTTCGGTCTTTCGTAAGTCTACATGGAGTCTTGCACTAATGTTTTTCCTTAATGTATCAACATTTTTCCTTGGTACAGAACACATTTAAACATTTTTTTTCTGTTGTCTTCCCAAACAATTGAGACAAGTGTAATCCTAACAGACGGAGTGTGCTGGATGCAGTAAACCTGACTTGTAAACAAGCACCACCTATAAAGTATAATTTGTCAGACACTTGGTTTCCCTGTCTCTCTGACTGCAAGGGCTCCAGGAAGAACAACCTCACCTTACTCACTGATGCCTGAAATATCTTTAATGGGACCAAGGCCATGTATTCTATAGTTAAAATGCAACTATCGGTTGCAGAACTAAATTCACAGACTTAAATTCACACCAGCATAGTTTAAAGCAAGAGCCCATGTCATTGTATGGACAACAATGCTAGACTTGAAGAGTTGCTTTTACAATGTAACAAAATATTTTTTCTCATGGGACGGTTCACTGTATGTTAGAATGTCAGAATCTTGAAAACAATCACCAAATTATCCCAACAATGGGAGAATGGATAATGTATTATGAGGTCTACCCCCCAGGGTGAAGAGATTGTAACAGAAGGGAGCTGGTGAGCAAGTTGCCTGAGATGGAGCTGAGGGGGATGGGAGCCGCAACCCAAAAGAGACCCCTGCCCAAATGAAGGGAGTGGTCAAAGAAAGGACCAGGCAGTGAAAGAGTCCAATTTAAGAACTTTTGGGGCCATTGAGTGTGAAGCTTCCCAGTTATTTTTTTTCTTGTATTAGATTAGCTAATACATATATTTTTAATTTTTATTAAATTTATTGGGGTGACATTGATTGGTAAAATTATATAGGTTTCAAGTTACTTTTCCACAATACATCATCCATACATTGCATTGTGTGTTCATCACCCAGAGTCAGTTCTCCTTCCATCACCATGTATTTGATCCCCTTTACCCTTTTCTATCACCCTCCCCCCACCTTACCCACTGGTAACCACTAAACTATTGTCTGTGTATACGAGTTTTTGTTTCTTTGTTTGTCTTGTTGCTTTCAGTTTTATATCCCACATATGAGTGATGTCATATGGTTCTCCACTTTTTCTTTCTGACTTATTTTGCTTAGCATAATAATATCAAGATCCATACATGTTGCTGCAAACGGCAATATTTCATCTTTTCTTACGGCTGAGTAATATTCCGTTGTGTATATGCACCACATCTTCTTTATGCAATCATCTATCAAAGGGCACTTTAGTTGTTTCCATGTCTTGGCCACTGTGAATAATGCTGCAATGAACATAGGGGTACATACGAGTATATCATTATGGATAAATGTGTTCAGATTTGGGGGGAAGCTTCCTATTTATGACAGTCAAATGGGCAATCTAGCCACTATTCACCTCCCTCCTCTCGTTCCAATCCTAAAGGAGTCATAGATGGCAGTTAACTAATCTGTAACCAGGGTAGGGAAGAAGATGTTTTTTCTTTGAAATATTGAAGTGTTAAATAATATATTAGACTATACATTCTAATGCCTGAATCTTATTTAAATTGATTGTAGTTTTGTTTGTTTGTTTGCTTATTTGTTTGTTTATTTATTTATACTTAAGAGTTATCATAAAAATCGTGGAACTGCCCAAGAGTGCACCTGGATCAGGAGAGGGACCCAACAATAAATAGAATCCATGTAAAGAAGTGAGGAAAAACATAATATAGGTGTTTTGTAATCACAATTTATGAATCCTGCTTGTTGCATTATTGGCTGACCATTAGAAAACAGAAGCAGTGAGAAACCCCAGCACATGTGAGGTGCTAGTAAACATTTGAATAATTGAATGACTCAATCAATGATTTATGCTTCTTGAGTCATTGAAACTCATTGAAAAATTGGCTATTGGGGAAGGAAAATAGACAAGGAGAAAAGAGTCAGAGGACGAGCCCTGAATGCCTGAGAAAACCGGTTTATGACTCAGAGAAGGTTGTGCTGGTTTTAAACTCCTTCCAGTAATTTTTTATCTGCAAGTCCTCTACTGGGTGAGTAATTGCAGAGGAATATAGTTCTCAATGGGGAAAAAAAAAGCCCTGGGAACTCTTGGTGTTAGTTAAGCATCCCATTCTCACAAGGCCAGGACTTGGGTGATGCAAGACCGAGGTGTAGGGTGTACAATTTAAGGAGGCCTCTCAGAGCGACCTTGCTCTTACAGGACCCTGAGAGAAAAGGAGAATCAGGACCCTAAACAAGGAGGCTGACTCTAGGGGCTCAGGGGTTGTGGCTGGATGAAGACAGTTTACCACAGGTGACCATAAGCAGATAGAACCAGGAAAAATCCAAGGCTCAAAAGAAACCAAAAAACAAAACAAAATGAAGATTAAGGGACAGTGCAGAGAGTTCAACCACAGGAACCAAATCTGCCCTAGCTTGTAAGAAGTGAGCAAGTGTTTGGGGAATGCAAGACATAGCCACAAAGAGGAGTGATGTTGCAATAGAAAGAATGCAGAAAGTGAAGGGCAAA
Organism: Rhinolophus sinicus; assembly: GCF_036562045.2. Taxonomy (NCBI): domain Eukaryota; kingdom Metazoa; phylum Chordata; class Mammalia; order Chiroptera; family Rhinolophidae; genus Rhinolophus; species Rhinolophus sinicus. The sequence goes on from NC_133754.1 coordinate 68,404,358, forward strand.
GAGGGCGTGAGATGCAGGGGCCCTGGATGTCCTGTGAGCAAGACTGAGACACCAAGCATTTCTCTTTATAGGAGTTGGTGATATTTGTGTGGTTGCTTAGGCCTGAAGCAATGGGACAAAATCGAGCAAATAGGCTCTATAAGCCTAAATTTCCTCATCTATAAAATACAAATGATTATCTTCCTTATACGGCTGTTAAAATTAAATGGGATTATTGTTTCTAGCTGCTCCGTTTTACAAGGTTCCTGTCATCATAGTCCCATGGAGGAGGAGAATGTGGGTCATGCAGGGGAGGGGTGGGAGCCATTTTTGTCCTTTTAAAATTTTCACCCAATATAGGTGCAGAAGGTTCTAGATCTCAGACATAAGAATCTGCATGGTGTGTGTGTGTGTGTGTGTGTGTGTGTGTGTGTGTGTGAATACGCATTTGTCTTTAACCCTTAGTCAAGTTCAACTCATCCTCTGATACTGTTGGTTAAGATTTGAGAGGGTCTGCCTCCCGTTGGAATGTTCTCTCTTCCTCTCCTTTCCTCTAACGCTGTGAGCAGCTTTAGCACAGGAACTGTCTCTGCTCCTAGCACCTACTCCAAGTGCATGACACAAAGAAAACACTTACTAAACACTTACAGAATAAATGAAGGGGAAAAAATCCAGTACCTAGAAAGAAACCCATTCAAAGGCCTAAGAGTCAAGAAATTAGGATTTTCCTTGAAGCACATATTTTGATGGCTTCTGAGGTTATTGTGCCTTTTTCCTTGCTCTTCTTTTTTCATTTGGAAAATTGTCATCTCACTTCCCTAAATAGACTTAGAACCTAACGTTGGTTCACTGAGTTAGAAATGTTGCTGATGATCTGTTAGACCTGTGAGAATCCTGCGCCATTGGACAAAGTCAGGCTTTTTCATTTAAATCCTAGGTCTTCCATTTACTATGAGACATAGAACAAACCACTCAATCCAGCTGCACTTCAGTGTCCTCATCTCTAAAATAGGAATAATATTTGCCTCACTCAGTGTTCTAGGATAAACTGAGATCTACATTAGGCTTCCAGGATCACTCGATTTAAAATATCAAAATTCTTCCCGATCCCATCCCCTTTTCCTGTTTTACTTATCTTTACTGCACCTATCACCTTCTGAGATAGTATATAATTTACTTATTCATTTGCTCATTGTCTTTCTCTCCCAAATAACATGTAAATTCCATGAGGACAGCCCTGAGGAGGGAGAAATAGCCTGGACACCTTTCAAGAGCTCATCGAGTTCTTCCAGAACAGTGGGTCTCAAAGTAGAGTCTGTAAAGCATGTAGGGGTTCCCAAGACCCTTTCAGTGGATTCACAATGTCAAAACTATTTTAATAATTAATATTATTAAACTATTAATAATAAACTATTAATAACTGTTAAAAACTATTTTAATAGTTTATAATACTAAGGTCGTATTTGCTTTTTACTGTATTAACATTTGACTGATAAGAAAAAATAATCAATGGTGGGTAAAACTTCTGGTGTCTTCATATGAATCAAGACAGCGCAACAAACATACTACCGTGTTTCTCCGAAAATAAGACCTAGCCAGACCATCAGCTCTAATGCATTTTTTGGAGCAAAAATTAACATATGACCCGGTCTTATTTTAGCATAATATAAGACCCGGTCTTATTTTAATATAATATAATACCTGGTCTTATTTTAATGTAAGACCCGGTCAATATAATATAATATAATACCGGGTCTTATATTAATTTTTGCTCCAAAAGACGCATTAGAGCTGATGGTCTGGCTAGGTCTTATTTTCGGGGAAACATGGTAGTGGTTATTTTAAAGCCATACATTCACAGTAAAAAAAAAAAAGACAATAAAGTAAAATAAGTTAAAATTCCAGTTTCACTCAAGAATGTCCTTGACAAAGCCATAAAAATCATTAATTTTTTAGATCTTGACTCTGCGGTACATGTATTTTTAATATTCTACGTGACTAGTAGGAAGCTGCATACCTAGCGATGATGATTGTCTTGAGGAAAAGTACCTGTATGATTGAGCTGTGAGCTGACCTGGCTGCTTTTTTGTAGCTCGCCATGTTTTACTTGAGAAAACGATTGACAGACAAACTGGTTATTCAGGGTTGGGTATCTGGCAGACATGTTCTCAGAAATGAAAGTTGTGAACCTGTCACTTCAAGAAGACTGACAGTGTTTGGTGTCAGTGATAAGATTTGATCTCTCAAGTGAAAAGTTGAATTTTGGAAAACTTGTATCTGCTACTTTGAGCTTAACAGGATCTCAATACTTAATGACTTTCCTGAAGAGATCAGAGATGTTATTAATAATTATGACTTTTAGGTAATGAGTAATTGTCATGCAGGGTGGCATGCAGGGTCTCTGGTCCTGCTCCCCACATAAGAACGCAGGACATGGTGAGGCCAAGAAGGAACACCCACGGAGCCACAGACAGGGTAGTCATATCACCACACTTTCATTAGTGGCTGGGTTGAAGACACAGGAAACAAGAGCCACACTATCCGCAACCCGCTGTCCACTTCTCTGCCAACCAACCAACCCCACTTGCTAACTGCAATCCGCTCATGCTAGCTTAGCCACCATCTTCTTGCTAGCCCCCATTTGTTGCTAGTATAGCCATGGCAGTTATATTAGTGGCCAATGACTCACTGGTTACAGCTGACGGCCAACTAGCCACAGCTGATGGCCATCCAATCTCAGTTGATTGCCATTTACTACCTGAGCCAGCACCTTTCCACATGAGGCTGAGAGCCTGGAAACTGCACTCCTGGCTCTGTCCTCACAGTAATAAAATGTGCTTCCATTAGGAAAGCCACCATTGACGTAAGTCAATAAACCAATACTTTCAAGTGATGACAGCATGACAAAATCACCCATGGGTGAAAGACCCATTCAAAGTGCAAGAAAAACTTCTAAAGAGAGCTTTTTAAATATCTTAAAAAGAGATTTTAATGTAACAATTTATGGAATCTTCATTGATATCAGCCGCTAAGAGTGAGCCAAGGGCAATCAAATTAAAAAACACAAAAGTTCATGGGGAATCCAAGCCACAGAAGCACCTGTCCCACGGAGCACTCACTGACTGTCTCTGAGATCAGTTTAGTAACTTGCCCCCACCTGGTTTGACCAGCCTCCGCCTGCCTTCTGTTTGGGATGCCTTATTGTGGAGTCTCTGTCCCAGCTTCACCTGGTCTCCAACTTGCATCTCATCTTCTGGACCTGACCCTTGATCTGATCCCTCCAACCTTCAGCAGCTTTGTGCACAGGTCCCACACTATGCTTGAACTGCCAGTAATGGAATATCCCATCCCGGCTGGAATGAAGGCTAGAGCTACTCCAAATGGGACTCTCATCTGAAAGTCACTCAGGGTGAGAGCTCAACTGTTTATCTTCCTGTATTTGGTTTAAAAAATGTATTTTAGTGCTGAGGACGTAGGACTTATATCTTTGCAGCTGCTCATCCATAAGAACAAAGCAAAAGGCTTCCAGGAAAGGCTGATGCATATAATAATCTCATTCTTAGGCTTCCATTTATTATAGAAAATCCACTGAGATCCCATTAAGATGGGATCATGTGCATAATTGTGAGTGTATAAAAATCTTGATGATTTTGTGACGATGCTCTGGATCCTTTTTGATCCCTGGGGAACAGGATTATCTCCATTTTCATAGTCCAGAGGGATGCTCAGATGCATTAACTTTTAAACTGTGGGTTAATTTCTTGGAAATTCATTTCCATAGGTGCAATGCAATGTCTAGTGATTCCAGACATTGTACCTCTGATCAGATGGAGTGAATAGCAGCCCTGGGAATATTTTAATGTGTCTGCTTTATCACTATGGAAGTAAATGAACATTTGATCTGCAAAATGCAGAGGGCATGAGCATAAAAATAGAAGGAATGATGAAGAAGAATGAGAAGTTGTAGAAGAGGGAGGGAGAGAAAAGGCTAGAGGGGAGTCTATTAATCAAGAGTGAGGAAGATAGTCAAGAACTGTACCAGGTTTTTAAAGTTTCTCTCTGTTGGTGATTTTTTGGCTACCTCACATATTCACTGCTTTGTACAAGCTCTTAGTGACGCAACTATACATGGCCAGGGTAGCCTGCCTTTTTGCATCATGCCAAAATTTGACAATTACCAGTGCAAAGGTGTCTGAAAGAATGTCTCTAATTGAGAAGCAAAATTTCTAATCACAGGCTTTTACCATGGTCTGCCATCAAGCTCCATGATCATTTGACTTCTCATGCCTTGGTTGCTGCATCTACGAAAATGGAATAATATTTAAGCTACCCTCTGTAGTCAGCACTGATAATGATGGTCATCAAAAATCAGTGATCACCATTTTGAGATTCAGAGCTTCCAGCGTGATGGTTTAGAAATCTTTGTTATGCAGTCTCAGCACAAGAAATTGTCGGGGCCCAGATGATGCCGCATCCTATCCCTGCCTCCTGCCCTCCTCCCTCTGCCTCCTGTACTGGCGGATAGAGTAGTCAGGAGCTGCCAAATCTGAGAGAATGTCCTCTCTTTATAAAAATACATTCCTTAGTCTTGGTAACTGGAATATTATCCTTGCATTCTTCTTAACTAGAGTTGTCCTTGGAAACTGCTTCCCAAGACTGACCAACCTCAATGCATGACATCTTAATTCTAACCCCTTTGCCATGTCAGAAACCTAGGTGTCATCCTGGATTCTTAGAACTGTCTCATCTCTCAGAATGTACTTAGCATGGTGCCTAGGACAGAGTAAGCTCACCTGTTCTCATTCTCTCTCTGTCTCTCTGTCTCTCTGTCTCTGTCTCTCTGTCTCTCTCTGTCTCTCTCTGTCTCTCTCTCTCTCTCTCTCTCTCTCCTCCCCCCCCACACACACCTTAAATTCTATCTTCCTCAAGACTTTTACCAGACCTTAATCTCTTCTTCCTCACTTTGTTTCATGTTTTCATTCTTTCTGTCCTGACTGCAAAATAAGATGGTATTTTTAGATCCAATCCCATTTTTCTCTGAGTGTGTTGTTCTCTTTCCCAAAGCCACCTATCTTCTGAGTATTGGCTCTGGGTTCCTGTGCAGTTTTTGAAGATGTCTTATCCACAGAAAACAGACTCTTCTGTTTTTAAACAAACCTAATTCTCAGAAACATTGGTGTCTCATGAATAAGATTTTTTAAATTCCTCATTAGCCCTTGAAGTTTTTCTAATTCCTTGAGTTTTTCCTTAGCCTTTAACTAAGAAAATGCTTAATTGCCCATTTCAGGGAGGCACCCATTTAAAATACCTGTTTATTGATTAAATGCCTCAAGGCTTCTATGGTAAATACTCTCATTCTGGCACTTTGATCAGGATTTACTTAATTTCACTGATAATCCTCAGCTGGCGGAAACCTGCCTGGGGGAAGGGGAATATTCCTTTGAATGTCTAACACCAGCAGTAGAGGCCACAATTGATCGTCTTCTGTATATTCATCCTGTCTATTCCTACCCTTTCAGTCTAGTATAAAAAATTGGTTTAACTTAGGTATTCGGTGTGTGAACTCATGGTCAGCGCCTTTGAGAATCTGTGAATAAACCATAGGAATCCTAAAACTCTCTCTTGCGGTTTCTCTCTTGTTGGTCCCAGTTGTAGCTAACATGTCAGCTTGCCCTTAAAACAGGGAGGGGGTAGGCTTCCTAAACAGCACATTGATCCCTTCTTACTAAACGAGAAATATAGAAATAGGAAAGGAGAACCAGGGTGGTGATTTGAAACAATTTGGCTTAAAAATCGGGTTCTTATAGTTACTTGCCGTGTAACTTAGGGCAAATTGCTTAATTTCTGTCTCAGTTTCTCCATATGTACTGTGGAATTGACGATAACTTTCTCACAGAACAGGCAGCACGTAATCACTTCTCAATAAATCATGCCGCTTACTGCTAGTATAATTATCAATAGTAAAACAGCGGCAACACCTTGAGGTGGCCAATATGTTGTATGACAATAGCAATCCCAAACTTGCCCCAGGTTAGAATTAACTCTACACCCAAATCCAGCACCTCACGCTGCACTATTACTCTTGCCATAATAGCGTACAAAATACGGGGAGTGTGTGCTCCTTTTTTCCTGTATCATTGGAGGCTCTCCAGCAAGCTTGCACGCCACCTCCAGCCCCAAGTACTACAGATGTGATCAAGCATGCCAGGTGGCAGCATTTGTAATTACTGTGCCCATCAGCAATCCAGATTAGATTCATGAGATATAATACAGGAAGACATAGTCAATCAAATATCTGCATTTGATTCCTGCCTAAGGTTTTTCTCCTAAAACTTTACTAGTTTTCCTAAATTGCTAAGTCTGGCTGGACACAAAACAACCTCAAAGCCCTTTTTCCCTCCATCCCTATCTACGATCTAGGCCACACCAACTCCAGTTCTCATTCCCTGGATGTCACTGCTCGTCTTAGTCATCCAGAGCAAAGACACATTACTTTTTCTTCAACTAGGAAAAGCAAAAAGAAAGAATAGGACTTTTATAATCTCTGTGACCTTTTAATCCTCAAGGGTTAAAGTGGGGGGTGGGGTCCAGCCAAGGGAGTCCCTGAGGTAGGGTCTTCTCTCAGGAGATGGAGGATCTGAGAAGAATGGAAGCACAGGCAATAATGATGCTTGAGAACAGCTGCCTGCCTGGGGCCCTGAATTGGCTGGAGGCAGCTTTTGCCTTCACCTGTCACCTCCTTGGCCTCACCTTAGAGTGAAGTCCAGTTCATCTGTCCCATTAGTTCATGATATAAGTACATACAGAAAAATGATATTCTCTCTATATAGCTACCTTTGCAATTCCTCTATGTCAGAACACATGAGAATCCTGGGAGTAGACAGCTAGATCAATGGAACAGAAAAGAGAGCCGAGAAGTAAACCCCCATACATATAGTCAACTGAGGTTTGCCCAAAGATCAAAGGCAATACAATGAAACAAAGGTAGACTTTTCAACAAGTGATTCTGGAACAGCTGGACATCCACATGCAAAAAGAAAAAACAAAACAGGATCTAGACACAGATCTTATACACTTCACAAAAATTAACTCAAAATAGATCACAGATCTATATGTGTTTATGTCTAAATACAAACTGTAAATGTCTTAGAAGATAATATAGGAGAAAACCTAGATGATCTTGGGTTTTCTGAGGCCAGCTCCATGAAAGAAATAATTGATAAGTTGGACTTCGTTAAAATTAAAAAATTCTTTTCTGTGAAAGACAGTATCAAGAGAATGAGAAGACAAGCCACTGACTGGGAGAAAATATTTGCAAAAGATACTCACATCTTTTTTGGACTGTTATCTGAAAAATACAAAGAATTCTTAAACTCAACAACAAATATGAAAACAAACAACCTGAATGAAAAAATGGGCTAAAGACTGTCATGGAACTTTACCAAAGGAGATATAAAGATGGCAAATAAGCATATGAAAAGATGTCCCACATCATATGTCATCAGGGAAATGCAAATTAAAATGATAGTGAGATACCATAATATTCCTGTTATAATGGCCAAAGTAAGGAACACTAACAACATCAAATGCTGGTGAAGACATGGAACAGGAATCCTCATTCATTGCCGGTAGGGATGCAAAATGGTACAACCGCATCGGAAGACAGTTTGATAGTTTGTTACAAAACTAAACATACTCTTACCATGCAATCCAGCAATGGAACTTCTTGGTTTTTACCCAAAGGAGTTGAAAACTGATGTCCACACAAAAAAAACTATATATGGATGTTTATAGCAGCTTTATTCATACTTGGCAAGGTTTGGAAGCAACAGGATGTCCTTCAATCAGTAAATGGATAAAAATAAAAAACTATGGTGCATCCAGACAATGAAACATTATTCAGTGCAAAAAAGAAATGAGCTACCAAGTCATGAAAGGACATGGAGGAACCTTAAGTGCGTATTACTAAGTGAAAGAAGCTAATCTGAAAAGGCTGCATACTATCTGATTCCAACTATATGACACTCTGGAAAAGGCATTACTGTGAAGATAGGAAAATGATTGGTGGTTTTCCATAGAATGCACAACACCAAGAGTGAACAAACCATAATGAAAACTATAGACTTGGGGTGATTGTGATATGTCATTGTAGGTTCCCCAACTATAACAAATGTATAGTTGGGTGTACCAGAGGGTGAGGGATGTTCATAATGGGAGAGGCTATGCATGTGTGTGGGTGGGGGGTGTACGGGTAACCTCTAGACCTTCTTCTCAATTTTGCTGTAAATTTTAAACTGCTCTAAAAAAATAAAATCTTAATTATAAAAAATTAAATTAATGAAAATAGTTGTATGGGCTTATTTTTCCTATTATAAAAACATTCATTGTAAAACGTTTTCAAATATTTTAGTATAAAAAATGGTGAAAATGCCTTGAACTCTTACAGAGATGAACACAAGCAACTCATATTTTCCTACTGAAAAAGCACAAAGGCAGCTGAGTTGACAAAGTCCTTCTTTGCCAAGCTTAGTTTCTAGATCTCATAAAATTGAGGAAAGAGGAGATGCTTGTGATCTGCAATGAAGACGACTGGTGTCTAATTATTCCAGAATAGGCTAAACAAGTATAGTTAACCTTGTTCAAATGGGAATTTAATCCACTAGTAGATTTCTATGGTAGGATATTTTGGTTTTATTTTGTTGGGAGGGAAGAATTAGCGTTTTATTTGCTTAAGAGAAAAAAAGGGGGAGGGCCACTACTATATTTATCTGGCAATTTCAATACAAACTAGGCCAATGTAGATAAATCATAGTGATAAGGATTAAGCAGTTGGCAACTGACATCTTAAAAGTCCAACCTCAACAATCTCCTGGAATGTACAAGTAAAGTGTGGACACCAGGAGTCTTGTTACGTTAAACCCTTAGAATTAGCAAATATTTCATTAATTACTGAAGAGCTTCACATTTCTTCCTAACTTGTAACACAAACAAAAGTAAGAACTAGTTGAAGGAAAGCAGAGATTTGGATTATTATCAGATCATACGAATTTGGGTAAATTAACCTATTTAATTTCATGTCCTTTGATCAGAGGGTTAGAATGGCATTTAAGGGGTAGCCAAGAGACCTAAAGGGACATAGAGGGACATATGGCGAAGCATATCGACTTCTTATAATCTGTCCTCCCTCATTTTAAAATTTGATCACTAATCATTTTGCCTATAAAATGAACCCACTATCCTCTATAAATGTATGCTAAAATAAAATGAAGGACTGAGATTCTTTTTTTTACTTTTCCTTTCTCTTCATTCTTTTCCTACTCCCCTCCCTGAGTCCCAATGGCTTATTCCTTTTATTGATTATTAGAGAACAGAATCAAATTTTTTTAATTTATTGGGGTGACAATTGTTAGTAAAATTACATAGATTTCAGGTGTACAATTCTGTATTACATCATCTATAAATCCCATTGTGTGTTCACCACCCAGAGTCAGTTCTCCTTCCATCACCATATATTTGATCCCCCTTACCCTCATCTCCCACCCCCCACGCCCCTTAACCTCTGGCAGAATCTATTTTTATTAAGGAGTTTTAAAGCATGCTTTCTACCTACGATGGGGATAATTTTCTTTTGCCCATTTTGAGCTGGCTATTCACAAGTCTGTTTTTCTACCTTAGTAAGGATTGTCAGAAAAATTATCTGAACTTAAAAATACATAGAAGAAAATAGTGAGTAGGTTCTTGTTTTTGTTTTTCAGTTCAGTGCTAGGCTTTCTATTTACTGATCTAATTTACATCTTTGTAGGAACAGAGATCAACTTGTAAATTTTTGTAGAGTAGAGATGTAAGTAATTCTCTCTGGTGGAACATATAACCCCAAAGATTAAATTTTAAGCTAAATTGGGCATTAACCAGCTTTATATCTAATCCAGCAATTTATTAAATCCCCTATTTATATGTAGCTTTCCAAATGCCCTTTGGACCAGTTTTAACATCTTACTGGTTTTCTCATTAGCTAATGAATTGAATAAAATCTTTTGCACAGCTCTGTTCTATAGTTTTATGAGAGTCATGTTTTTTAACCCTTTGGAAATTACACTTTGACAGGATGACTATGTTCTCCAAACAAAAGTTGGGCAACCGTTTTACCTTGTTTTTCTCCCCACTCCAACTTTAATGTTGATTTTCAGTGATGATTCAGAGGTACTTAAGATGTTCTAAAAATATGTCACACATTGATATTTTGTTTCTTACATATTAGTGTCTCACATTCAGACTAGCATCTCGGGGAGAGTAATAATTCCTGGTAGTCTGTTCGTAACTATACTATTTTGTACCTAGTTATACTACCTTTCAAATACACATATAAGAGGATAATAATCTTTGCTGTATGATCGTTGCAATGTGGTATAGTGATCAAGAGCATGGGTTCTGGAGTTCGACCCAGCTGTACTATTTATTAACCAAAGGACCCTGGATGAAAATTACTTAACTTCTCTGGGCCTCATTCATGTCACCAATAAAATGGGGCCAGTACTAGTACCATCTTTTAAGGCTGTTACAAATAACAGAGGAGATCATCATATAAAGTGCCTCGAACAATACTTAGCATGTCATAAACACTCAATAAATGTTAGCTACTATTATTATCATAGCCACTACTGGAGTTGTCTTGAAGCCAGCTTCTGGTTAATAGAAGTTATTTACTTACAGTGGGCTCCGTGGGAGAACTTGGTCGTCACCCAGATAGAAGATGCTTATTGTTAATGTTGCCTGAAGAAAGAGCCTCTGCTGTCACAGACTTTGGCCAGAAACAGGCCTCTTGTCTGTTTCATGGGTTGGCTTTGGATCATTGCCAGGACTTTCAGGAAAACAGAAAATGGATTTGTAGCATTTCTGTAGCTAAGGCCTTATCTGAGTTCCCAGGACTGGCTTGTCACGTGGAAAGAAACTGTTCCCTTGCTCTATTCCCCTTGATTTAGCCTCTAAGGATCTGGTTCAGAGCATTGCCATTTCCACATGTTACAACTTGGTAAGGATTCTCTGCTGTCTTTGTTTTCTTTGTAACTTGAAATGACATACTTGTTTTGGCCAGCATTTCCAAGTACTGCATTGTCATTCCATCTTAGCAGGAAGAGCACTTAGCTGGGCAAAATATTTTGAGAGCTAAATTTTGGAAATCATGTTTGTCAAGTAAATGGGGGGGGGGGTTGCCTTTGTTTTTTGTTTTGTTTGATTTGTTTTTCCTTTTTGGTAACCAAATAAGCTATAAAATGGAAATAAAAAAAATCAGAAAACTTCTACATATATTAGAATTGTGGGGTTCAGGAGTGAGAGCAAAAGGAAGATTTAACTAAAAAAAGTTTTCCTCTGATTCAGAATGTAATCATGGTAGAGAGATGTATCAAAATGTTAATTCTTCTTAAAATACAATGTTCATCACTCCTACCATCCATCGTTCCTCCATCAATGTCTCTAAAGGGATGAATGAGATGACTTGTTGGAAAATGCCTTGAGCTCCTCCTCAGGATTTTAAATATTAGATACAGGCTGGAGCAAACAAAGAATAAGGCTAATTTTTCCTGCCATACCCAAAGTATCACTTTCAGGAAGAAAAAAAGTTTACCAAGTGAATTGAGGGTACCCTCTACGAAGCCATACTTATTCCATAGTTGCAACCTACCTCCCAATGACAATTGCTCCTACATGTGCAGTAAAACCAAACCAGAGTAGGTTAGCTTCTGCTGTTGCAAATCCTGGTTTTGCAGCTACTCCATTTACAGATTCTCCCCTTCGGATCTAGTCACCTCTCAGAAGCAGCTGTAGCAGCTTTTTTTCTGGCAGAATGATCAACATGGATGACTAGAAAGGCTTTGTCATTTATTCAACCTATTTTGACTCCACAACAACATCTAAAGTTAGTTTGTTCTTATCAGACCTGAAATAATTCACTTCAACAGTGTGTATTTCACAGCCAAATAATCAAACTTTTAACATTATGTGTTAGTCACCTGTGTGATTTTTTTTTTTTTTAATGCCAATCTCACCTTGGGTAGGAGTTACACTCACAATTTTATTATTTTATCCCTGTTGAAATATATGACAATCTACCTGATGACAAGTTCATAGTGCATTTGAGCAAAAAGAAGAGACAGCTTTCATTAGGTTTGTGTTACAAAGGCGATACTTGTACGACCAAAACACACAGCAATGTCTCCGAGTGTGGTCTAGAATGGAAGTTAATGAATCAGTGCTGGGGGCATGGATCAACCTCCAAATTGTGAAATGGTGCCTTTCTTCTTTTTAAGGTGGTAAAATATTTTGAAATATTAACTGATTTCTGCCCCCTCAGCATTTCCTTCTTCCTCTTGGCCATCCCTGTCCAGTCAGCGTGGCATTTCTCTGCATACATGGCCTCAGGGCAGGTATGACAGAGCAGAGAGCTGAGCAAAGAGGAGTCAATTCAGAGCTCTTGACTCACAAAGCCAAGGCTTTCAAGGAGCTAGAAAAGGCAGCTGTGCACAAGCAATGAATTTGGAAGAATGTTTGTTGAGGGAGAGCCTCAGCCCAGAAACCTGGCACTCTCTGGGCTACAGGGAGTAGGAACGCTGCAGTAGACCAGAGGAGAGTTTCGGGGCTGGTGGCTTTCACACCACTGTGCTCTGCCCGTCAAACTGAGCCTCCCACAGGTTGGGGGTGAGGAGCGAGGATGAAAATCCCAGATCAGTTTGGGGTGAGACTGGGAATTCGAGAAGACCCGTGCCCTTTCCTGGGTAGAACCCTAGAGAGGTGGGAAGACCAAGAGAATGTAGTGTACCTAGACCTTGAGGCCAGAGAGTCTCACCGAGTTCCCAGCGTGGAGGGAGAGGAAGCCTGAAGGACCTGGCCAGGTGATTCACTATTAACCTTCATGTACCTATGACCAAGCCCAGATGATCTGATAGATGATATTGAAGATCTATTACAGAATGACCCACCATTGCCTGTGCATTGCCATGGAACCCACACTTAATTCCAGGAAATGGCAGGAACCTAGAATAGACGGTGATTTTTTTCTGATACATCAGCAGAATAAACTCTTTAAAAAGTTAAATAGACTTGTGGAAAGTAGATCTATTTCGTAAACAGAGAGATTATAGACTGAGCTCTGTAACTGGCCCAACCATATTTGCAACCTTTCTTTTTCATACGCTCCCTTCAATTGTGTCCCCTTCCCTCTCTCAAGTAACATATACCCTCATGGTCTCTATTAAAATTGATGTCAGAAAAGGAATTAATAGATCTTTATGCCAAGATATAAGTGGGTGATAAAACGTAAAGTGTTACCTCACACAGAGATATTTGTACTTAGGCAGGGATTTGAAATTTAGGTCACAAGAGAAAATCCACAATTGTGGAATGGTGGGATGATGGTTTCCTAGGAGACTATCTCTTCCTAGGGTTCTGTGTTCACCCTGAATTTTGCCTCCCACAGAATGGAGAAAGCGCATGTTTAATCATAATTGATTAAACTCTTCTTAGATAGCAAAAGGAGTGCTTCTCAACTCCTTTTTCCCATTATCACATCCATAAACAACCTTTTTAGACTTTTTTCCCCTGAATTTTCCTTGCCCATGAAATTTTAATACAGCAGAAACATTATTAAGAGCTATTCTTGATGTACTATACATATACTTGCACTTTGTACATAAAAATAAGTCTAAGAATCTTTTATGCTTCCCCTAAAATCAATTTTTTTCCTCTCTTTGGGGACATATTGGCTTGATTGAAAATTCATATTAAGAGTTAATGCAAGACTGGGTCCATAGAACCATGAGAAATGGAAAGGGCATACAGCCCTCCTCTTTGCCCCCACCTCACCTCTCATTCCCCAGCTTTGAAATGACTCAGGCCACACATAAAATAAATGGAGAGCTTTCTCATGCTATAAGTGCTTACTGCCTCAGGAGGTGCAATAAATGTATTCCTGGGAAGTTTAGGAAGAGCTGGTTTTTATTCTTTGACCTTGTTAGAAATTAATCCATGTTCAAGCCTGGACCAATGGAGTTTGAAGTACCTGAGTCACACCACAGTGTTCCTATAAACAGCCAGCCAACCCAAATCCTTTTAAAATGGCGTCCTCTGGCCTTGTTGAACCCTTCCAACAATTGCCTTTTGTTACAGCAGCATGACGGGGTACCTCCTTTGATGGGTACTCGTAATAAACTGCTGTATACACATGCTGTAATTGTAAGAAGTACAATCATATTTCACGTTTATATTGCTTGCTTTCATCTTAGTGAATCCCAAGGCACTTTACACATTATATCATTAATAATAAAACAGAGAAATACTTTAATTAAAACATTCTTCTTTTTTAAATATATATACTATATAATAGACTACAGAAGTATGCAAAAATGTAAGCAATCTAGTTAGCACTTGTAGAAAGTTGAACTTTTTCACCGTCGATATGGAGCAATCCGACTTGCTTTTGACAGACTACACTTTCATCTATTTCCATCTGCTGGTGGCCAAGCCCAGCAGCAGTGAATTCATTCATTCATTCATTCATTCATTCATTCATTCATTCATTCATTCACCAAACATCTATGGCAGGTCTGCTTCTGTCATGTACCAATGACTATAGGAGGTGCTGGCTTTCCTTGGCAAGTACAAAGGCAGCGAGTCAGGGATGATCTCAAGACAAAGAAGCTGCAGGGCATGGAAAATGTGAAAAAAGTTTCCTTCCTGGCACTCACTTTTGGGTGCGGCAGTAACATTAAACACATATCCACACATGCCTGAAGTTTGAAGCTCTTGTGTTTCTACTAAATTAAACCAAAGTCACCATGTGTCCTCATCCTGCTTGACACAGCCCCCAAACAGAAACACGCATTTGCTCAGAGTCACATCAAGCAGGCCAGCAGCTGCTTTTCCTTTGAGAGTTTTATGTTGCCGAAGGGGTAGCCTGAATTACCCAGAATCCTCAAGTCAAGCTCCAGCCTGGTCTTTCCAGTGATATGTACTGGCTTGTCTTATTCACACCGGCTAGTCCTATTTAGCCAACCCTGGGCATGTCCATGAGTCGTAGGAATGTCTTCCGAGGAGATGGGTGTTCTTTCTGCAGGCAGGTTATGCCTGTGAAGATGGGCAATGGGTGGCTGCCCTTAGCAAGATTGGGTGCTGAAAGACTTCTTGCACCAGAGATACGTCTCCCACCACCAACCTACCTGAAGTCCACCATGAAGACTGTGTTCAGTCTGGGAAGGCCCTTAGTCTCTTACTTCCTGATTTCTTGGTGAGGGTCAGAGAGGATCAGTGCAGTGGAGAGAGGACAGTAAGTGAGCAAAAGGTAAATACTGCCAGCGCTTTTGCTGGAGGGAAATCCTGCCATCTCACCTGTCCCTGGGCAATTCCTCCTGGCAGCTACCATGTGGGTGGTGCCCAGGTGCTTGCTCGCCTTCATGGCCTCAGCAGTGGATGTTCAGGCTGCTTCAGTATGCACTGGCTTTCTTCCTTTTCCCATCCACTTCTCCAGTGTGTACAAGAAGCAGGGAGAAATAGTCCCATTTGTCCTTTCCTTGAGAAACATTTTGCCCTGGTGGAAGCACGGCTCTAATCTCCTAATGTTAATGACTTCTTTGGAGATGTTGGGAATTTCACCTCTCTGAGCCTCAGAAAGCTACTCTAAGATGAGAAGGTAACATGTTACCTCTCTTAAACAAGAGGCTGGACAAATGAGAGTCTTTGTCGCTCTAAAATCTGAGCTTTCTTGCTTGCCTGAATCCTCTTTCTCTACACTCTCTCACCCATACACTAGGGACCCTGAGAGCAGAGCCACCATCATGGGCATGCGACACGTGCAGTCATACAGGGTCCTGTATTCAGAGTGGCCTTTGGACTTGGTGTAATGTTCTGTTGTCGCTGTCTTGAAAGTCTTAATTTTTGAAGATGGGGGCTCACATTTTCATTTTGCACCAGGCCCTGCAAATTATGTAGCTGGTCCAGCATGCATCTTAGCCATCCCTTCCTCTGGGAAGCTTTTTCTGAGCCCCCAAGAGGGAGTTGGCCGCTTTTCTGGACTCTTTAGTAACCTGAGCTTTCCCTCTAATGACACTTCTCACACCATCGGCCGGTCCTTCTCTATCAGACTGCCAGCCCTTCCAGGGCAGGGACTAGGACGCATTCTCCTGGCACCTCCAATGCCTAGTGCAGTACCTGGCACGATGCACGTAGTAGGTGTCCAGTGCATATTTCTGAAATGAATTTCAACATTTTGAATGCACAATATATTTCTACTAAGTGCTAATGTAATTATTAAATATATTTATAAATTTAACAAATATTTATTAAACCTTTATTATGTGCTAGGCTCTGGGTAGATAATTTACATAGTAGAGAGCAAAATAAACAAGGTCCCTGACATGGTGATATGGAACTTGCACTCAAAATGTGGAGCTAGACAATTAATAAGCATAGATGTAAACGTATTATATATATACATAAAATTATACACTGTCCTGACTTCTCTAAAGGTAAAAAATAGGGTAGAGAACAATGGCAGAGCACTTAGCATTTGAAGCTAAGACCTAAAAGAGTGGGTTATGGTGACTCACGTAGCCAGAGACTTCCAGGAAGGTGAACAACGTGTGATGAGACCCTGAGATTAGAGAGAATTGCATCCCCTGATTTAGAAACTGAAAGAAGGCCAGTGTGGAGTGAGCTTGTTGGGCATGGGGGAGACTGACAAGAAATTAGGTTGAAGAGAGAGGCTGGACCCAGTTCCTACAGGTTCTTATAGGAACTTGGATTTTATTCAAAATGCAATGGAAACCTTTGAAGAGTTTAAAGCATTAGAGTAACATCGCCCAATTTGTCTTTTCAAAATCATTTCTTCAGCTGCATAGGAAGTAATAACTTGGATGTGTAATAATAATAATAACAATAATAATAATAATGTTATAGGGAGAGCTAAGAGGGAGTTATTGCAGTAATACAGGGGAAAACAATAGCATTTCAAGCTAGGTGGAAGCGGAGGTAAGAATAAGAGGGATTTGTGCGATATTCTGGAGGTATAATTTGGTTATTGATTAATATGGGGAACAAGGGAGAGTGAGATGCTCTGAATGAGACCCAGGTCTCAGACTTGAGTAACTGGATGGATAGAAGGGCTGTTTATTGAGACAGTAAACATTGAGAAAAGAACGTATCTGAGGTTAGAGTAGAGAATGGGAATCAGGAGTTCAGGTTTGAGTAGTTGGCAGATATAGTGTCAGAGTTAAAGGGGTGAATAGTTTTCAGGTACAATAGACATAAAATGGGAAATGTGGTCCATCCACATGTATGGTGCCATTTCTCCCAGAGCCAGAATAAGTCTGGGAACCAAAAGAGAAAAGGGGAAGTGACATCCCTTACTATTACATGTAATGACCTCCTTCAAATACTTGCTCCCATTCTTGGTACCTATGCTCTTCTCAAAGAGGGTGTGTGCCCTAGGAGGTTTCACTGAATTAAAAATGGACACGGCTACCTGTCTCTGTTATTTGCTGCTAAGAAACCAACCCAATACAGTTAAACAGTGGCCTGGAAGCAGCCAGATCAAGGAGGAAATCATCAGTTCTCCCTCCTGCTCCACAGTAAGGTGGGTCTGAGGAGGAAATCACCTTCGCTTGGATTTGCCTTCAGAGGAAGCCGTGTTCGCAGAGTCCATGGGGGTAGTCTGGCTTCATAGGATGCCAGGAGGTGAATGGCAAAACCAGCAATGTGACTGAAGATATCATGGGGTTTCCTGGACTGTGGGGACACAGGGAAGGGTTTGGCGGGGAGGGTTGGGGTGGAGTTTTGGTTCAGAATGGGAAAGAGTATGGGGATGAGAGTTGAGCTAATACTGACCACAGAATGCCCTACTTGGTCTTACAGCAGTGACTAAATTAAACAGGAATGAGAAGCATGATATCCTTGAAGAGATGGATGGGCAGTCAGCGTTAATGCTGTGGCCCCAAATGTATATCACTAAGTGGAGTGGAAATTCCAGAACATCTGCTCCCTCAGGCAGTGATAGAATTGGAATGAAGGACTAACAGTTCTGGGTTGAAGCTGGTCTCAAATTGTGGGCTGGTCTTAAGCATATGTGAACTTATTTAGGGGAATATTGACCTATCTGGATTTATATTTGTCATGTCAGGAAAGCATGGAAGGAATGATATTCTGGGATTAGCTGGGCTTGTCGTGTGATGTTTTATCTGTGTCACTTGATAACCTCTGCTCCAGTCTCCCACATAAACTAGAAACTCATGACAATGCCTTGGATGAGAGTTATGGTCTCCACCCTGGGTGGACACCAGGGCTGTCTGTCTTGTGTTCTTTTAAGCTGTTGTTGGCAGGGAAGTGATCCTATTGTCCATCTTTTTAAATGATCTTTCTGTATTAAAGGCTGTGTGGTAAATAGTATACAATACCATGTTACAAAGTAATAACTTCTATTTTGTATTTGAGATTGGAGCTAGAACAGAACACGTTTTAATATTCACTTCCAAGTAGATGAAAGTGGTCCCTCCATGGCTCCTTTTCCTTTCTTGTATTCTTCCCAATGTTCAAAATGTCCTTCGATAAAATTTGGTGGCCAGATGAGAGATTCATTCGCACAACCTTTATTTTACATCTCAAGTATACAATTTGATCTCCTGGGCCTATACATTTGGAAATATGGAAACTCGGAATTCCCTTTTTCTTATGAAACCATAAAGGGTGAGGAGGAGGGGACGGACAATACATTAAAAGAGGACCAGCTTTTATTGCTTAGAAAAATAACAATAGTTTCCACTTATATTAACATTTGGCCTATCTATTATATACTAGGCATTGGAATACAATGATAAGCCAGATAAACTGCCTGCCAAGAGTTTACAGTATAGTAGGATAAGCAGAGTTACTGTGCATTGTGATAGTTACTTGCAGTGGGAAGTACTGGTGGCTATGAATCCACGCAGGCAGGACACCTACTTCAGTCTTTGCGGTCCAAGGCAATCACATCTAAACTGAATTTTAAATGTTGAATAGACGTTAACCAAGTAAGGCTGGGAAGGAGAGAACATCCCAGGAGGAGAAATAGGTGTCTGGGGAGTGGGATTAGTCCCAGATGGCTGGACTGTGGAATAGAGTGAAGATGATGGAGAGAACAGATGTTGAAGGGAGGAAACCAGATCCTGTGGACCTAAGGTGAGTGGATGAGATGTGGCTTTACTGAGAAAACTAGGAAGCCACTGAAGCATGTGACATAGTCAGATGACAAGTGGAGGGAATAAGAATGAGATACAGGCCAGACAGAGACAGACCATTGAGAAGCTGTTCCAGCAATCTAGTCCCTGGTCTTGGGAATTTTAGTCATGCACCCCTGTCATGCTTGACATTTTTTAAGCATGAACCCCAAAATATGAACATCATTTCTTTGTAAATAATATCTGCTAATATATATTTTAAATCTGTAAAATAGATGATATTACATATATTTCAAATTAATATATGTCTATATATGTAAGCATGTTATATACATTTTGAACATATATAATAAATATTATTTTAAAAGATAGGATGCAATATACAAAAATAGAAGTTGGAATCATTTTCTCTCTCCCTGACGTGGATTCTCTTGTTCCTCCCCACTGCCCTGTGGCCCACTCTGGAGACCACTGACTGAGGCCAGTCTGAGGTAGAGATTCTGATTCTAAGGCTGCAGTGGAACATGGGACTGCGTTCTTGTAAAGCTGTGCTGCAGGCTGTTCCGATGCACACCCACCTCTGAGGACCGTGGGCCTAGACCATAGTTTCAGGGTATTTGAATTCTAGTCACAACAGAGTCTAATGTAAATGTTTCCATCCCCTGGGAAAAGTCAATTCTTGGGCTACTTTCAACATTTAGAAAGACAAAAACAGCACAATCTCTTACCAAAGCAAAGATAGTTTTCACACAATTTTTATTTTTCTTCCTTTTTAAAAATAACATTTGTATATTACTGATTAAAAGTGTTTTGGTAAGGACTATGGGGGAATTTCTCATTGGCTTAGTTGAATTTTTAACATCTTACTAATTTTGACTTAATGATCTGCTTGATTCGTGGCAGAAGAAGGCTTGTGTTCATCTAACTTAAATCTTTAGATTATGAAAGTGGTGGCACATGGGGCTTGTACCACCTATGCCTGCACTCTGATGTTGACTGTCTCTGTGAAGGATCTAACAATATCAAGAGGGATACATGTGTAAGGAAACCGTGTGAATACAGAGATACTGCGGCTGTGGTGGGTCCTTAGAAGCTCTCGGAGCAGAATGTCTCCAAGAAGTTACCAAATACCATGTTTCCCCGAAAATAAGACCTAACCAGACCATCAGCTCTAATGCATCTTTTGGAGCAAAAATTAATACAAGACCTGGTCTTTATTTTAATATAATATAAGACCGGGTACAATATAATATAATATAATATAATATAATATAATATAATATAATATAATATAATATAATATAGTGAATACCAGGTATAATATAATATAATGTAATCAATACCAGGTATAATATAATATAATATAATATAATATAATATAATATAATATACCAAGTATAATATAATATAATATAATATAATATAATATAATATAATTAATACCAGGTCTTATATTAATTTTTGCTCCAAAAGACACATTAGAGCTGATGGTCTGGTATGTATGAAGCTCCTCATGCTGGCATTGTGTAATCAGTGCTGCTCTCTTCCTGAACTTGACCTTCTCCTTCTTTCTTTGTTAGCGTGACCTCCTCTGGCTCCCACTACCAAGCCTCATGGTCTTACTCAAACACCAAGATTACAGTTAGCTCCTCAAGCACATATCCTGGGCAGATCAGATGACAAAAAGTTCATCATGATTTTGGCTCCTTTTGGGAAATCATTTGGAGAATGTTTTTCTTCCCCCACAAGACAGATGCTTTGTCCCCAACAAAATCCTTAAGCTAACAGATGCATATTTATAAGTACATGTGACTAGGGCATCTGTGAAGGCACATTTCCATATCTAAATATTTATTGGGCAATAGGGGTGTTGTGGAAGGAGTAGAGTGAAAGGAAAATTAAATGTTTCAGGAATTATAATTTTTTTTAAAACATCACTCTTCCCAGTTGTATTATAAATCAGCAACTATCAGGTCTTAATTCTTATACAAACAGATTTTTATAAAGACATGTGAGAACATCTCTGGAGACATTCGATTTGCACACACTGGAAACTGTAGGAAGATACAAATGGTCTTATATGAGGTCTAGGGGCACAAAAATCATCATCTACAGAGACCAAGAGGAGATTACAGTACACAAAAACTCAGCAAACAAAGCAAAGGAAGTGAAACAATGAGAAGGTTCTAAAACCTAGTCATAAAATAATAATTTATCTTGAAAACAAAATGGCGGTTTCTCTAGACGAATACTGCATTTCTTTTGTCTCCTTCCCTCTGACGTATTTCTATTCTATTTACTCTGAGAAATACACATTTTAAAAATGCTTTCCCCCAGATCGTTTAATCACTTATTCCATGCATCTCTCCCCATGCTTCGTTGGGGGCTCCTCGGCCTGCCCATTTGTACTTCCTTCCCTGTCTGCCTCCCTGTATTGCTGCAGAATGAATGCCTAGGGCCTTTGGCCCATATACAAATGCAATCCTGGCTGAGAAACTGGCCCTGGCAAAGCAGTCAGGCTGACCTGACTGTGCTGCAGATCCCTTTGGGAAATTTGCTAATCTCATGATCTTGAACCTTTGACAGGCAGCAACTCCCACTCCCCACCCCCGTACACCCCCAACAGCTCCCTCCTCCAAAGTCCTACTCCTTGCTACCCAAGTCTATTGTCATGCTCAGCATCGGTAGTCCCTTGTGTTAAAAAATAAAAATAAACCCTGAGAAGAGGCATATTATAGACACAGGATCACACACATTACCTGACACATGCCCAGCTTCCTTTCCCTAGTCAGCTGAGACCATCTTTTTTTTCTCCTACCAGGTACTTCACCTCCCTGTATTTGCAGATTAATCATCTGCTTGTGCATTGAAATGTTTTTCTTCCTAACCAGTCTATTAGGCTTCTAAAAATTATTTATATGTTTAACGGGGGGGTGGGGTTGGGGGGAAAGAAACTAAGTTCTCCAATGCAAAGACTGAGATTTTAAAAAATGATGTTTAAAGAGACTATACACTTCCCCCCCTAAATATTTTAAAGTACTTAAACATACAAAATTATTTCCCCAGTCTCTCTGATGGGGTCCTACCTGTGTTATGAGATGTAGCTTGGACAGTGAATTCATCATATTTACAGTGAATCTACTGGGGAAATCTCTGTGATAAAAAATAATGATGTGTCTTGCAGGTAACACATATAATGGTCATCTCAACATGACGATGTACTTAGGTGATATAAACTCAGCATGGTAACTAATCATCTGGGAAGCCATGTTGGTTTGCAGTCTTGGCATCAAGCCTCTTCCCATGTGGAGTTTAAGCTAAGGAGTAGTGAATGACAAGGGCATCTTGGGTCTGGTTGGCTATTTTTGTGCAAATGTAAATTAAAATTCTATAGTATGTTTTTCAGATCATGTTACTCATTTGTATGGTACACTGATATCACCTGGAGGATCTGGAACCCAAACAAGACTGCTTTGAATGAAGATGGCCAGCTCTGAGTCTCTAGCCACCCAGGCAAGCTCAGTCACCTGACAATAGGGAGATCACTATCTCAGGGCTCTAGATACAGGGAAGCATTTGTATCTAGAGCTTAAGTGCTACCAAGTGCCACCTGAGGCAAATTTCTTACACTTGGCTGCTACTTACCACACTCAATGTCCAAGTTTCGCATTCTGTGTCATTCTTGTGCCTGTTTTCTTCCTTCTTCCTCTCCCCGTGATGATTAATTATGCCCAGTTATGGGAAGCTCTTGCAGTAACAAAAGCGTTCCTACCTTTGAAGGCTGGAACATGTACACGGATGATGACTAGGCATGTGCTTGGAAGGCAGCCAGTGACAATGCTGGCTGTTCAAGGGGCAGAACATGTTCTTATTAGAAAGCTCTGCAGTAATGTGCTCCTCTGAGGTCACACACAAATCAGAGCCCATTGCAGGCGTCATCGTTTTGCCCAACGTTTTTGGGTAACGAGATTTCCCAGTCCTGCCATTCTAGTTCAGTGGATACTTCCAGGATAAATATATTCTATAAAACTGAGAGCAGTCTTGTAATTTCCTCCACCGTATGTCAGAGGGTATGTACAGCTATCTGGTTACATGGTCTGGAAATTTTGCACCCACCCGCAGAAGTGAAAATTCTAAAAAAAAAAGGCCCTTATCTTTTCTAACTTCAAAAAATAAATTCCCAATATCCCTAAAATTCAAGGAGTATTTGTGTTGTATTTGTATATATTTAGCAATAAAACAGCATTTGGCATTTCTCAAATTTGAAAATTATATGCACCTATTTCAAAGAAAATACAATTTTCTAGAATCCCAAAGAACACTTGGACCTTTGTTGATAAATGCTGACTTAAGAAACTAGTCTATTTCATAAAAATATCTTTGGTTGCAATTATCACTGCAAAAAGGTATTTTTTTTTTTTTACTTTGTATTATGGAAATTTGCAAATATACACAAAAATATACAGATAGAGGTGGTATAAGCAGCCCATATGTACACTCATCACCGAGCTTCAACAATCATCAATTCGTGGTCAATCTTTTTTCTACCCTTCATTTATCCCCTATATATTTTTTTAAGATTTAATTTCTCAGTGTAATTAAATATCTAGTCTGTGTTCAAATTTTCCAGAATGCCTCATAAATGTTTGATTATAATTGGTTTATTCAAATCAGGATCCAACTTTTTATCTGTATAACTACTAGTAAGCAAGTGTTTAAGACTTGTTTTTTTTTTTTTTTTTAATTGGGGAATATTGTGAGACAGTGTGTTTTTTCCAGGACTCATCAGCTCCATGTCAAGTCGTTTTCAATCTAGTTGTGGAGGGCGCAGCTCACTGGCCCATGTGAGAATCAAACCAGTGACCTTTGTGTTATGAGCACTGCGCTCTAACCACGGAGCCAACTGGCTGCCCGTGTTTAAAATTTTCATCAATTGAAAAATTTTAATTTGGGGATTACTCTCTAACCCCTCAGCCCATAATTTTGATAAACCAAAGTGTGAGAAATACTAGTTTGGAGATTAAGTGTGGGCTTAGGTAATGAGCAGATCTGGGTTTGAATCCTGACTCCATTATTAAAGAGCTGGGTGATTTTGAGCAACTCACAAGTAACCAGCCTCTTGTAAAATGAGGTTAAAACAGTACTTAACTCTCATGTAGGGTCACCAGATAAAATACAGGATGCCCATTAAATTTGAATTTCAGAAAAACAAGTACATTTTCAGTATAAGTGTGTCCCATGCAAAAAATAAAATTTAATGATGTCCCGTGTTTTTATTTGCTGTATCTTGCAATCCTACTTTCATGGTAATTCTGAGAATTCCATGGGATAACACATGTAAAGGGCTGAACTCAGGGCCTGACATATCGTAACTGCATGATACCATGTTTCCCCGAAAATAAGACCGGGTCTTATATTAAGGTTTGCTCCAAAAGACGCATTAGGGCTTATGTTCAGGGGGATGTCATCCTGAAAAATCATGCTAGGGCTTGTTTTCTGGTTAGGTCTTATTTTTGGGGAAACACGGTAGATACAGCAGTTCAGCAGCGTTCATCCTTAGAAAAGGGAGGGAGGGCTGGCTCTCCTGTTAGAATCTACTCTGCTTTCCGCTTTATTTGAGTACCTTTCCCCAGGTGGGAGATAACAATCTTCAACAATCTATAAGTTTGAGCTACAGCCAGTGGTTACCTCCTGCAGGTTTCTAGGTCTAGCTGAAGAACTGTAGAGTGTTTGAGCAGCCTGAGATATTTCTGATAACAAAGATATTTCTGCTTCTTACAAACTGAGAGCTCTGGCAGGCAAGACCCATACTCCCACCTGGCAGCAAGCAGGGAAGCTGAGTAGCAGCTGTTCCCCTTCGCTGGGAATGCACTTGCCAGTTTGCCATCTGGCCCATTCACAAACTCCAATCACCTGTCTGGACCCTGTGGGTACTTGAGTTTGCAACCCTCATGCCTCCCCTCCAGCCCCCTCCCTGTGCTGGTTCTTTGGCCCCCGAAAATGCTAAGCCTGAAGTGGAGCAGGGGGCTGGAGATAAGGGCTAGCGAAGAGGAAAGAAGAATGGATGATCCAAAGACAACATCTTCATTGACTACAATTCGAGGAGCTGTGAATTGAGTTAGACCAGGATGCAGAGGAAAAAAAAGGGGTGGGAAGAGTACAAATTTAAAAAAAAAGAAAAGAAAAAGAAAAAAAGAAAAGGGAAAGGCAGTGTGGGTTTGAGTCTGGCAGGGAAAGAAAGTGGCGAAGCAGGTAAGAAACATGAGTAACTGAAAATTTTGAGGAACGAGAATAGTCTAGTAGTGGAGAAAAGAGAAAAGAAGGGCAGATTCATAGTGACTATTATACTGACTGTTAGTGACTATCATAAACAAACTTCTTTCCCAGTGGATTATAATCTCCACAAAGTATAACCCCCCAGCCCATTTAGAGGTTTCTGAGGAATTCTTATCTAAATGCAAACAGACCATGTCTCCTTTTCTTCCATCTCCTGACTGCGTCCTTTTCACTGATCAGGCCAGTGCTGGCCTTGGGTTTGGGACCTGAAGAGTAGCAAATGGGACTTAAGGTCATGAGGATGACTGATGCTTGTTGCCTTTGCAGCTGGGTGTTCTCATCCACCGAGTGTGCCCAGCAGCTCTTGACAGAGTGACTGAAAGGTCCAGAAGAGGTCTTGACTGCTTCAAATAGAGATCCATAGGGTAACTAAGGGTCCTCTGTCTTTCTTCCACCTCTACCTTTCAATGATATTAAAAGCTGAAGGGTGGAAGAGTAACAGGAAGCAGAATGGAGAATCATTTTGTCCCTGAAAGCAGTTTCCAAAGTCTTCCCTTGTCCCAAAATGGGTATACGAGTTCTGGAAGGCAGAAAATACAAAAATGGAAATTTTGTCACATAAGGTCTGACTTGAGGAAAGGAAAAACGTCTTGGGGAGACTTTAATTTTTGGGGGGAGGAGGAAGCAACTTAATATAGAGAAGTTGTAATAATCTACTTAATGAGAGAAACAGCCAGAAGAACCATCCCATCCATCTTACTGCAGAGCCCCCAGGAATCAGACAGGCCCCCTTGTCCTTAAATTATCTAGACTGAGGACCATCCCTTTCTAGTGAGGAGGTAACTTCCTCAGCTGCGGGTAGCTAGTTTTAGAAGAAAGCACAGAGGTTAAAGGGGGCAGATGATGGAACTTCTTCTTCTTGTATAGGAACTCAGACTATCTGTTTATTCCATTATCAGTACATGCCCTTTTGGAAATGTTACAGAGTTTTCCATTTGAGTCTTGCCTATTTCTTATTAGGATATTCTTAAGCATTTTATATTCTTAAGTTCCTATGGAGAATAGGAGTCCTTCAGGGAAATTTTTAATTGGCTATTTCCAGTGAATATAATGTTGTCTGCATTTATATGTAAATCTTGAATCTATATGTCTTACTGAATGGTCTTTTAGTTGCAGGAGTCAATTTGTAGATATTTTATTTAGGATTTTTGCACCTTGGTATATATGTGAGATTTTCATATCGTTTTCTCATGCTATCTTTATCTAATTTTGCCAAAGAGTTATGCCAAAATCATAAAATGAATTTGGAGGGATCTTACACTTTTCTAATCTCTGGAACAGTTTATACAATATTGGAGATATCTATTTTTAAAAGTTTGATAGAATGTACATGTCCAAATTCCAAACAGTGTCACTTATTAGGAATATATTCTTTGACTGCTTTTTTTCAGGTTTGTGCATATGTGTGTGAGTGTGTGTTTTCATATCAGATTTTAGAAGAAGACTAAATTTTGACCAATTTTTTTTATCTTCACAGAAAATCATTTCTTTCACTTGTATTTTCTATTTAAAAGTCACAAAAATATTCTTTTATCGTTTTAGAAATCCACATCTTGAGTTCTGTTCTTTCTCCATGCTAATTTTGCTCCTGTATGGGTTTTTATGCTTGTTCTTTTTTTTTTTTTTTTTTTTTTGTGGGTAGTTGTATGTTTAGTTTCATTTTATCTTTTATTTATTGTAAGAGTTTTATGAAAATATAGCTAACATACAACATTATGTTAGTTTCAGGTGAACACCATAGTTATTCCACATTTACATACCTAAAGAAGCGATCACCATGATAAGTCCAACAACCATCTGACACCGTACCACGCTATCACAATATTATTGACTATATTCCCCATGCTGTACATTACATCCCTATGACTTATTTGTTTAATACCTGGAAATTTAGACTTTTTATTCCCTTTCACTTTTTGTCCCCTTTTTAAATTTTTCAGTTACAATTGACATTTAATATTATTTTATATAATTTCAGGTGTACAGCGTAGTGGTTAGACATTTATATAATTTAAGAAGTGATCCCCCTGATTACTTTAGTATGCACCATACATAGTTATTACCATATTATTGACTATATTCCCTGTGCTTTACTTTATATCCCCATGACTATTTTGTAACTATAAGTTTGTACTTCTTAATCCCTTCACCTATTTCACCCTGTCCCCCAACCTCCTCCCATTTATCACCCCAACAAATCTAGTACCCATCTGACACTATACATAGTTATTACAACATTATCAACTATATTCATTGTTCTAAACCCTACATCCCCATGACTACTGTGTAATAATCAATTTGTACTTCTTAATTCCTTCTCCTTTTTCATTCACCCACAACCCCTCCTTCCATCTTGCACCCATCAGTATGTTCTCTATATCTATGAGTTTGTTTCTGTTTTGTTTGTTTACTTTGTTCTTTAGATTCCACATATAAGCAAAATCACATTGCATCTGTCTTTCTCTGTCTTACATAGTTCATTCAGCACAATACCCTACAGTTTCATCCATGACTCTGCAGATGGCAAGAACCCATTCCCTTCCATGGCTGAGCAATATACCACTGTATATATGTGAGGGTTGCGTGTACCCTCCTGTTATAGTTGAGCCTTGATTGCTATTGGCATGTCAGCATGTGGGATTGACCCTCAAGCTGATTGGCTGTGGAGTTTGGCCACATCCACAGCTTACAGGCTGCTGTGTGGGGGACTTAACCCACTGAGTGGGATTTATCCCAGCAGGCTCTGATGCCTGTTGAGACCACCCTTGGAGGTGCCACTTGTGGAGCTAATTGGGTGGGGCTTTCCTATGGTCTGAAGCCAATGTCCAAATATGTTGATTCTGGGTCCTCTTGTGAAGGGCTCTGGTGCAGGCCCAGGTCACCCACTGCCTGTGACCGGCCAGGGACTACCTAGTAAGAGCTACAAAGCAATTGACAATTGTTTGCTGCCTGTGCTAACCCTGGAGGTGCATGGAAGAGGCCATGCTGCAAACTGAGGTTGTCTGCCACGAGTACCAGGTCTAGGGTAGCTCCACAAAAAGCCAGGACACCTCAAAGCCTGCTGCCACCTGCTGGCTCCCTTAAGGTTCAGCGCCTGATTAAGGCTTGTGCAGTATAAGAGTCCGGTGAGGCAGGGTCTCAGGGAGTCACTAGAATGGGAGGAGTTGTGGTCACCAGGTTAATATAGACTCTTTGGTGGCAGTTCTTAGCCTGGAGCTATTCAGCAAAGGCACACTGAGTCTGGCTGCCACCTACCTGGGTCCTGCAGGGTTTTTCAAGTAAGAGTGCAATGCAGGTGAGGCTGGCTGCCCTCAGAGAAAGTCCTCTGGTGTTGGGTGAGTTGGTTGGGATGGTGTCTCAGAGAATCAGCAGCGTAGAGCAGCAGAGCTCACCAGGCCAATCAGATTCAGATTTGGCCTGTGGGGGAGGGCTCAACACAGGAAAGATGGCGTCCACCTGCCGGCTGCATGAAAGGAGGACCTCACACAGGGAAAATGGAGACTGCCCTCCAGCCCTTGCTCTGAGCCACACACCTCAGTCTGCCCCCTGTATGCCTTAGATGCATGCCTCCCCGAAGTTACCGTCCCTCTGCTGGAGCCCAAGGTGAGTGTGGGTGAGATACAGAGTCTGTGCGTGGGCCGTGTAAGAGGGTGTCTGGGTTTCCTGCAGCCTTCTGTCCCACCCAGATAGATGGAATCCCTACTGTATTTCACAGCCAGATGTTGTGGGATCTCCTCTTCCCGGCACCAATCCTCTGGGCTGGGGAAGCCGGTGTGGGACTAGGGTCTCTTACTCCTTAAGGGGGAACCTCTGTGGCAAAGATATCCCTCTGGTTCTCGGCCACCACATGGAGGTTTGAGGCCGGCTTGTTTTGCGTCTCCTCCCCTCCTACCATTCTCGTCGTGGCTTCTTCTTTATATCCTTAGTTATAAAACTTCTGTTTAGCCAGAATTAACATGTTTCTCCAGGTTGATTGTTCTTTAATTTAGTTGTAGTTTTAATGTGTTTTAGGAAGCACGCTGGCACAGTACTTACTCTGCCATCTTGGATCTCTCTTACATCTTTTTACACTTGTTCTTGATGAAACTTGCCAAAGATTTTTTTATTCGGTAAAATACTAAGTTTTGGTTTTGTTCATCAATCCTATTACTTTTTCATGTTTCATAACATTGCTTAATGAGTTGATTTTTTTTTTCACTTATCAGGGTTTACTTTGTCTTTTTCATTCTTTGAGTACAAACTTATTTTATTTTCAAGCTTTCTTATTAAATTAGACTTTTATTGTTTTCTACCCATCCCTTAATATTTTTGTTTTGAGTGGAGCAGACCCACTCCTCATTCAAAATGGTCACACTGGAGTTAGTTCAAGGACTCTCTCCTTTTGGCAATGAGGCTCTCTTCCTCTCTGAGTTGCAGAACTGAGAGTGTATGTGCCAGGCACGTCAGGTGACCATTAGTTTGCAGTCACATGGGAAGAGTCTACCTGAGAATAAAGGCAACACAGCAGAGAGAGTAATGAATGATATTTTTTGAGCACCTGGATCCAGCCATGTCTGAAGTCTACCCTGGACTCCTTAATTACATAAGCTAATATGTTTTTCCATTTCCTTAAACCAGGTTGAATTGGGTTTCAGACTCTTATAAATTAAGAAATCTGTCTTGTTTTCTACTAAGTGCGTTGAGGTCTATATATTTTCCTCTGAGCATTGTCTATATGCTTCAGGTTTGATATGTTTTCCTTATTATAGTTCATTTTAAAATACCTTATAATTTCTATTTTAATTTTTCCTTTAATTTGAAAGGATTTAGACTTTTAAATTCCAGTTGGATTGTTTTTAGATGGTTTTTTGTTTTTATTTCTTTGATGTTGATTTTATAGCATTACGTTCAGTGAGTGTGGCCTAATTTTTGTTTGATCAGAAATTTCAGTATTTGTTCATTTGCTTTGTGATAATACATGGGAAGTTTTAGGAATCTTCCACGTATGCTTAAAAAAGATGTGTATATGTTACATAGCTAAACACATAAAATTTTGGTTTTTGTGTAACTATTTTGTAACCAGTAATATATGCATACTAGATTATTTATTAATTGTGTCATTTAAATCCAATGTATCTATATCTATTTGTCCATTTTAGTGGGAAATATTTTAAAATCTCCCTTTAGGGTTGTGAATTTTACTTTTTTGTGTATCTATACTAGTTCTTACTTTATATAGTGCAGGCAATTTGTTGGTTACATTAGGATTCATATTATAATTTCCTGGATAATTGTACCTCTTCAGAATATGAAATATACCCTGTTTCTTTTGATGCCTTTTGTTTTCTTTGAATTCTATTTTGTCTGATATAATGTTGTCACGCTTGAGGTTTTTTGTTACCATCTGTATTGTAAATCTTTTTCAAAGATATTTTTTTCAAAGATTTCTTTCTGTGTCATGTTTGCTTCCCTTGTAAGCAGCATATGATTGAATTATCTTGTTTTTGTTTTTTACCCAGTCTGAGAGTATTTAGCAGGCACTGTAATTCACTTATTTTATGATAATTGCTGATAAAAATTTCTGAGGCTAGAAATAAAATTTAACCAATTGGTGTTATATTTTCACTCAGGAAAATACTCCTGTATTGTTCTTTAGATTATTTTCTTCCCCTTTATTCTTTCCATTCTCTTCCTTAAGATAGATGCTACAATTTTTGGAAATGTTCTTGTAGATTTTTAATTTCGTTTTCCCATTTTCCATCTTTTTGCTCCTTTGAACTGTCTTCCCAGACAATTTCTTAGGTCCATTGTCCAGTGTGCTTTTTAAGCTTTGTCTCTTTTACTATTAATCTATCTATTAAAATTGTTATATCAATAATCATGACTTTTATATTTAGTTTCTCTGATTATGATTCATATAACCAGATTTTTGTTTTAGGGATGTGTGATCCCCTTATTCCTTCTAAAGATATTATTTATAACTATTTTTTAAATGCTTCCATCATTTCCTTCTATCAAATCCTTTCTTTTTTCTTTTTTTAATTTTAGTTCTTTTGTTTTTAAGTTTTGGTGTCTATCTCAGGTTGTTTATTTACCTAACATGTTAGGTAATTCTGGTGTGGATTCACATTTGAATTTGAGACTCTCTCTTTCCTATTGGTGAATATTATGCCTTTTAAACAAAGCTTCTCTTCAGCAACGTAAAGGAGAGGCGGTGTGTGCTCTCACAGTGCTGTACTAATCAATAACTGGTATTCTGGGCCTGGGCAGTCCACGTTCCCCTGGCCCTGAGCTGCTGCGTGGGGCTGAAGTGCCCAAGTTCACGGCCTGTATTTTAGACTAAAGGAAAGCAGCCCTCCCTGCTATATTGTGGTATACCAACTTCTCATTCTGTTGTTTTCTGCATCCCCTGTGACCTGGGAACATCCCAGAGCCACACCCACCATGAACAATAGGCCTCTTCTCTCTGTACTTGGTTGGGCTGCTTTTACTTTATTTTATTACAAATATAAAAAAAATTTCATTTGCTGGATCAGAATAGTTCACAGCCTTCTATTGATTCCTAGATTCATTTACTAGAAGTATGTCCTTCACAACTTAAGTTTCAGAAATCCTCACATATTTATTGCATGTATTAAGGTATTTACACCTTGAATATGCCTAAGACTATCCCCTAAAAAGCAAGGAAACATTTTCCAATTTCAAATGAGATGTTTCTCAGAATGATACTGCACATTTCAATGTGTTCTACAGGGTTTATAATTAATAGTCAAAGCAGCACCTGCTCTAAATCTTAATTGCTTTCTTCCCCCATGAAAACGGATGCTGGAGGTGTTGTGAATTGATTTGTACTACATAATGCGACTACAGACTCAGCGTTGGCATAGAGTACAGAAAACTGAACACAGTATTGAAATTTTTCCCCAGGAAAAGCTTAATTATAATTGTTTCAGGCATTCGAGTCCCGACCTGTTAATGAATATGATGGTGATAGCACTATTATTTTCCATGTGATGTCACACGTATGTCTGGACACCCAAAGAGACCAAACAGGTGACATAATTTATCTGATAACAATAAAAGCATGCCAGAATCCAATCACTCAGCTTAGTGTAAACTGCCTCTTCGCATTCAACCTCACTGTCCCTTTCATTTACGTGTATCCCTCTGGTAAAGAAGTCCTAGGATCCAAGTCCACCTGTGTTAGTCACAACTGTGCCTGTGGGAACATTGATCACTTTGCCCTGGACCTCAGCTTTCTGTGCATAACTGCAGTTGTTTGTGTTTCAATTTCACACTGTGGGGCAGGAGGCTTGCTTGTTCTGTGATTGACTCACCATCTACCTGGACTACAGAAGCTCCCATGATTCAGTGCAGGCCCCTACCTACCAGTCAAATACCAAAGTGAGCTTTCCTGCCATCGTATTATAAATCCATTTTCCTAAAGAAACATTCCTAAAACATGGGTTACTTTTAGAGGTGAATTGATCATTTTCCCCCTGTCTCCTGGGTGGTGGTAGGAAGTGGAAGGGCAAAGGTGAGGGAACAGGTGGCTCCCCTGGAGAGCCTGAAACGGTCCCTGAGTTGAGTCATCTGACCATGTACATCATTAAACACCTAAGTGCAGTAATCAGGTTCAAACATATACCAAAGAGCTTGCTGTACAACTTGAAAGTGCATAGGCCATTCCTTATCGCAGGTCTGATTATCCCTGTTATTCTGACATTCCCCATCTGAGGTGGAACAGGCAGCCCATGATTTGCATGCCCTGAAGGAACAATCATCACAAAAGGAAGCCGGGCTTATTAATTCAGTCACAGTCTTTCGGATTCCCAGTTCAGCTTCTATTAATGAAACAAGCATAGTAGTTGACAGTAGCTGTTGAAATTAGCTGTCATGTTTACGGTTTACCAGCGCCTTGTCTTCTGAGATTTCTAACAAAGTGACAAGGATTTCCCAGGAGTCTAGTACTTTATTTCACTGCATTTATTTGAGATGTCAGTAAATGCAAGATGTGAGTAAAAAACGTGTATTTTTTACAAACAACATTTATTTGATGCTCTAAAAATGTATTTTCTTGCATAAAAAGATAGTTATTCATTGCATTGTCTTTTTATTATTCATAAGTATATCATTTCAAAACACATTGATTGGAGCAAACAAATTAGTAGTGCTCAGACACAAATTATCCACACAAGCTATGAAATACATTCACAGTGTGTATGTAGGAATATACATCACAAATATATATGGATTTTATATAATTATTTTAAGTCTGCACATAGATACATATTATAAGCCATTTTATTTGCTTTGTGTATATTTATAAAACATATACTGAATAAGATATCTGAGTTTATAACTTACAGCATATTTTAGACAGTGTCAGCTATAGAGTATTCATTTACCATTGGAAATAACTTTTTAAAAATTAATTAATTTATTTATTTAAGTTTTCAAGTCACCATGACAACATTCTAAGAATTAATAAGTAGAAGGAATTTTTTTTTTCTGTATAACAGCGGCTTTACCTTACTACTGATAACCACTTGACAAACTGCCTTCTTGTTTGTTTTGTTTTGGTTTGGTTTTGGTCCTCAGGATATTGTTTTATTTTTTTAATAAAAAAAAAAATAATTGTCATCCCCTCTCCCCTTTTGCAACTATCAACTAGTTCTCTATAGCTATGGGTCTGTTTCTGCTTTGTTTTGCTTGTTCATTTGTTTTGTTTTTTTAGGTTCCACATATAAGTGTAATCATATGGTATTTGTCTTTCTCTGTCTGACTTCTTTCACTTAGCATAATACCCTCTAGGTCCATCCATGTTGCCACAAATGCAAAGATTTCATTTTTTTTATTGCTGAATAATATTCCATTATATATCTACATATATCTTCTTTATCCATTCACCTATTGATAGACATCTAGGTTGCTTCCATATCTAGGCTATTGTAAATAATGCTGCAATGAACATAGAGGTGCATATACCTTTTCAAACTAATGTCTTTGTTTTCTTCAGATAAATACCCAGAAATGGAATTGTATAGCAGCTCTATTTTTAATGTTTTGAGGACTCTCCATACTGTTTTCCATAGTCGCTACACCAATTTACATTCCCACCAACAGGGTACAGGGTTTTCTTTTCTCCACATCCTCACAAGCACTTGTTCTTTGTTGATTCATTATAAAATACTGGACACTCTGTGGACATTAGAATTTACCTATGGTGAGTTTGCAAGGGCTGAATCAGTTATTTATTAACAGCCTACTTGCATTGTACTCATAAAATAAGACAACCTTGAAGAGATTATGCTTCAGTAAAGGAACAGTACGTTTTTAAAAATGGGGCTGGGGAACGGGAGCAAATCAACTGCTACAGATGCTGATGATAGGTAGACATCTGGGTCAAACACAATGGGGCCACAAAAGTGGGAGTGGCCTCGCCTATGTGAAGATGAAAGAAGGAGCTTAATTCTCATGCTGTGTCCGGGGGTGAATCTTCCACATGGTAGCATTCTGAGCCATAATTGTAAGGGCAATGCATAAATGGAACCTACTGAATGGTGGCCCAGGGGTCAAGTGAGTGGAGTGGGTCCCAACTACTACCCTGACTCTTACATAATTGTGTTTGTCCCTAAAAACTGCCAGCTGTGACCGACCCATGTTCATTTATTCCATACCAAAAGGCGCAAGTAGAGTTCACGCTTCTTATAGAGCTAAGCTCTGCCTTGTTATCATTCTTATATTAATATTTGAGTGGAAGGAATTATTTGTTTCTGGTTAGAACTTGGAGGCAATTTTTCTTCCTTGAACGGGTAAAAAAAATGTGATAGTAATGATTCCTATCACCTATTTGGTGTTCTCAGCAATTGTATTTTTCTCAGCAGTTTGTGGTTCAAGTTTGTGTTGGAGTAGTGGTTCTCAACCAGGGGCAATTTTGTCTCCTAGAGGATACTTAGTATTGTCTGGAGACAATTTTGGTTGTCATGGCAGGGTGGGGGGCGCAGGGGTACAGCACTACTAATGTAAGAGAGGGTAGAGAAGCTGATAAATATCCTACAATGCACAGCTCTCCTCAATGAAGAGTTATCCAGTCCAAAAGATCAGTAGTGTAGAGATTGAGAGATTCTGTACTGGAGGATAGCATGATCTTTTTAAAGCAGTGGCTAGACAGAAAAGTTGCACGATGGTCTGAGTGTAAGGAGTTAATATTTTTCCAGAAGTTAGTCTCTTGGTTGAGAATGCTTAAAGGCACATCCACTTCTAGACACCTATTGCAAAATCTATGGAAGGAGGCAGCAGTGACTTTTGACCTGTCTGAAACGGGAGTCACTGAATTGCTGTCTGCGGGCAAGTCCTTCCCCTTCTAAGCCACCCACCATTGGCACACACACACCCTCTCGTCTCTCTCAACTCAGTGTGTCTTCTACTCTTCAATGTCTGCATTCTTCCCATCCGAGTTTCATATTAGTGCTTAAATGCTGTTTTATATCACCAAGCAATACCACCCATAAAATATTCAACGCTAAAGTATGCAACCTAGTTTCAGACAGTTGAATCCTTCTTTAAATTAAAGAATTTTGATGGCAGGAACTGATAACAACTGTGCACTTTTTTTTTTTTTTTCCTGGCATTCACAGAGAGACATGCATTTCAAAAGGCTGCCTCTTCTTTCCAGGATATCATTTGAGAAAAAAATAAAGCAATTTACCCTTTGAAGTCTTTTTATTAAAAAGGGGGAGGAGGGGATGAGAGAAAGAATGAAAAAAGGAACTTTCCTCAAAGGAAATATTCTAGATGGATGACTAGATTTAGGGCTCTTATATGCACTTAGCTTTTTAACAGTCTGAATAACTCAGCAAATCTGAAACAAAGAAGGTTCTAAAAAAGCATCCCATGGCGGGCACTGTGAGTAATGAGATTTGCTTTGAACAATATGATCACTGTGTGTGAGTGTTTCAGACGATGACCAGAACATACACACAAAAATCTTTGTTCTGTTACTACTGTTCTAATCTTAGAACTAGATTAGACCTTGTGCTCATGCCACTGTGGAATTTTGTTTCCCATGGAAATAGCTACTCCTTCCTTAGGAGTGGGCAGAAGACAGTACTTCAGACAGTTAGAGATATCCTAAGGCAGAAGTGGCAAAGATGTGGCACATGCATGGCACAACTGTTGGCCTCCATTCCCTCTTTCTTTCCCATGGCCAACATTGTTGAGTAACCAAGGCCTCTTGTGTTTGAATCCAAGAAAGTCCCTAAATCCTTACATGACATGCCTTTCTGTCTAAGCTCCAGAAGGGGTCTCGCTGTAGAGAAGTTCTTCTTGTCAGAGGTTTTACTGTGTCTTCTTTTCACCCATACCATACAACCAAACACACTGCTGTTTATAAAGTGCAACCAAGAAAACACACTACTCTCACTGAACCAGAAGCACCTGTAAATCCTGAATGCTCAAGTGAGCTACTTGGTTTTAATAACTGTAGTAGATCAATTGCAATAATAGCTCCAATAGCTCCCTACATCCATACTTTGCAATGTGACTTTGCAGCTACTCACATCAAGAGAGGGAGCCATTTTGTTATGTAAATTTAACCTGGTCTAGTGACTTGCTTTGGCCAATAAAATTCAGTGCAAGGGACAATGTGACAGTTGCTAGCCTGCCTGGGCCTAGAAGTGCCTTGAACTCTTCTGTTCTCTTTCTAGTTCCTCTGCCCCCATCATGACACGGTGAGCACATGCCCCACTGGCCTGCTGGAGACTGGCACAGTGGAGCAGAGCAAAGTCAGCTCAGTGGGTTGAGCCAAAGTCCCAGATTTGGGAAACAGCCTAAGAGTAGTACATATATGCTTGAGACATTATTTATTCAATCGAGGGACAAAGGAAGTTGGTACAGCTAGAGGTTCAAAACACCCTTATTAAATTTTAGAACTATTTTGGAATCTTGGACCACAAAGATGGACACCTTTGGTTCATGCTTTTTGACATTTAATCATGCAATATCTAAGGGTATGACTTAAATATTTTCTCAGGTATTCCATTCCATTTAGCTCGGTGCTGTATGTAGTCATAGACTAGGCTCAATTTTTGAATTTATAATTTGAGCATTCATCCCTTCTTTCTTAATGTGAATGCTGGCAATTTTTCTTGAGGCTGAGGGTTTGCATGGCATTTGCATTTCTCAGAAAGGAGTGGCTACACGGAGAGAATTCTGCATCAGGACTGCCAAGCTGTTATGAGACGAGCCCTGGCCTGTGCTCTTGGCAGCTTTGCTTTCTCGTAGTCTGCTAATCCAGGGGCCATTTGATCTCTCTGGCATGGTCCTCAAAACCAAGGGGTGGACCCAAAAATGCAGCAGAAAGCTGCTCTTCTCCTTGCTATCTGCTTTTAAACAGGTTGATTCAGGGCCTAACCAACCTGTAGGACAGTAAGAAGCAAAACACCAAACAAACAAAAACAAGAACAAAGTCACACACACATCCACATTTCACAAATGTGCTAAGGAAATAGTTCCAATCAGATTTCTACCTGGACATCCAAAGCCAGCTGAGAACCTTTTGGGTATTTTTACATCTCCTGATATAATTGCTAATTATATACTTTTACTCGAGTCCTTTTTAATTCCCTCAAAGCTATTGAATCATACTTCTCTGAGCATCTGAAACTTATTAAACAGGTGTGCAAAACACCTGAGTTCGAAAGGAGGTCACTGTCCTCATACAAATAAGTGTATGAATAGTTGCTGAAGCAAAATCCCATACTGCTTTCCAGGTATCAGGAATAAAAGGATAAGAAACTTTAAGCTTATTCGTAGCAATTGATGTTAGATTCCAAAAGACTGGCTATGTCCATGGCCATCAGAGGACTGAGCCTCTTACCTTCCTCTAACTGGAAGCATAAATCGACAGAGATACAGCGCCACATAAATTTGAAATATTAATTACGCTTATGATCGCCATATGGCTAGTGAAGAATGCCAGAGAACAAATGCCTTAGCAGGAGAAAAGCATGACAATCAGGAGCAGCTCATTGGTTGAGGACTATGTTCTCCCATCACAAAACCCGCAGTGCTGTCCTCATCCCTGAACCCTGCTCAGTAACCCAACTGCTAGATGTACTTCTTCCCTTAGGTAGCAGGTCAAGGAAGAGAAGACAGATCAGCATCAATCTGTTGCCCCGTGAGTGAGCCAGGGTCAGTGGCTTTCCTTTTGTACATGAAAAGCAACCTGTTCTGTTTTTTTAGTCTCTAAAGCTATTGTTGCTAAGGAGAGAAGGATCTGAAAAAGAGGTCCATCCAGGACCATAGTTCAAAGCATTTTAGGCTCAGTTTATGATCACAGATGATTGCAAGATAGTCCATCACTCATTCATCTTCCAAGTTCCTGGAAGATGGATGAGCTGGTGTAACAGAAGAAGATGAGGTTAGCAGATTGCTACCTAGACAGAAAATCTCACAGACGCAAGATTGTCCTTCACAGAGGCTATGACAATTGAGATGCCTGGAACCTTACATGGTAGCTGGTTTTACAGTTAGGTAGGTTCTTTGATGTGGTACATACCTGTTCCTTTGAAACAATCATAGTGCATTCCATTTTTTAAGACGAATGCAGCAGAAGGCATGGCAAGTCTATACCCATCTCTTCTTACCAGAAGTAACATTAAGCTGGTGAATATTTCTGCAGCCCCTCTAGCTATTACTCCTTTGACTTCTGCACAGGACTAAACAAGTGAGAACAAAATCAAAAAAAATAAGTTGGTGCACACACAGATCTTGTCTTCTGTAAGTCAGAAAGGAGAGAAATTGAGTAAAATTATGCAAAAGCAGTCATTAATTTATTTTTAATGGACTATAATTTATTAGTATAGTATATAAATCACAAGAATATAAGTGAATTTTGACAAATAGACACATTGGTGTCACAATCATTCAGTTAGTCATTATTTTGAAGTGCTCAGATTTCTAAAAGTAACATTAATGGGCTAATCTAGTTTCTCCATTATTTTCAAGTAAACCTATAGTTTTTTTGTTTTTGTTTTTGTTTTCTTTTAAGGCCAGCTCTTGGGGAAGTTGATAAACAGAGAAGGGCTAACAACCTGCTTCTTTCTAGGCCAAAGTGTTTTATAAGTTTGAGCTAAGTAAGAATCCATTTTTCAGAAGGAAAGATCTCTGAGTAAGCCAAATATTTCTTAACTTTTAGTGTTATGGAAATCTTGAAGCTACTCATTTTTTAAAATACTCTTTCTAATTTTTAATTGAAATTCCAGTAATCTTTATTGGGCCCATGCCCCCCCAACACACACACACAATCCTATTAAGGAAAACAAAAACAAAAACAAACCTGTTGCCTAAAAAATAGTCTGGAAAATTCTGAATGCTACAAATTTCACAAATAATTATTTTTTGATGTGTAATTTTTATTCAAGATGGTGCTGAATTTTAGACAGAGCTTTCCAAATCCTAAAACATCAGACTTCTTTGAGGAACTTGCTAAAAATGTAGCCCCTCCCTCATGCTATTTAAATTAGGATCTCTGAGAATCTGTATTACATCAAATGGTTCTGAAACCAGGAGTCCTGGAACATACTTTGAGAAACCCAAAGTTAAGGGGACCCAGGAAATAGACCTAAGGAATACTGAATAGTGCCTACAACTATGCAAATTATTCATTTTCCCCCTTTTTAATTATATCAGCATCCCTTTTGTGGGCAGGCTCTGAGCTTGGTCAGCTCCCTAGTCCACAGAGATAAACTTGCAATCGATAACGAGCAGCATGGTTATGAGATTAACTGTGGAGCCGAATCCAGACTCTGTCACTTACTTGCTGTGTTACTTGCCCTTTCTGTGACTCAGTTTTTTTTCATCTGTTAAAATGGGAGTGACATTTTTGGAATTTGCTAATAAACTTTTCTAAAGTTTATCAGGATTGGGGAGGGGCAATCGTCATGCCTATCTTATATCGTTGTGAGGCCGAAACAAGTTAATACAGCCCATCCTCACCATCTGAGAATTGTGGTCCATTCATGGTCATTCTAAGACACGCACAGTTGGGAAGAATTTTAGTCTCCCCATGAGCACGTTCCCAGCAGAGGTGGAACAAGGCAACACGCTGCCTTCTTATTTCAGATCTGAGACTAAGCAAGTATCCTTTTCAAAGTCTACTTAGTGCCTTGTTTGTCCATTTTTGTGCTTTTTGTTAGTCATACCATTGTTTATAATGGCCCCCAAGGAAAGCACTGAAAAGTCCTATCTGGTGTTCGTAAGCGCAGAAGGCAATGAAAAAATATGTGTGTTGGGTAAGCTTTCTTCAGGAATGAGTTTACAGTGCTGTTGGCTGTGACTGATGATAATGAGTCAATAAGATCTATTACACAAGGTCTCTTTAAACAGAAACACACATAAAACAAGTAATTTGCTGATTGGTTGATGAGAACATGGTGACCAGGGGCTCACAGGAGCCTAACCCTGAACCTTCCCTAGGGGCAGTGGTCCAGTACTCGCTGCGACTTTATAGAACATAACTACAGCAAATAATGAGAATCCATTGCATATGCAAAGTACTTAAAGCATTGGCAGACACAAAGTTACTGCTACAGAAGTGTTTGTTAAATGAGGAAATCCCTGACTCGAATTATAGAGAAGGCAGATTCCATCTTTAGGAAGGCTGGAGAGAGACCCGGGAGGAAGCACGCAGACTATGTGTCTCCAGGTCATTCCAAGGAAGCTCAGAGATCCAGATAAAGGCATTCATAATAGGTCGAGGGATGGAGTTCCCTCCGGTGTAAGGCCCTTTACAAGCTTTAGTGCTGCTTTCAGCGAGTCAGAGGTGCTGCTTAGGGGTTGGGGGGGGGGCGGGGCGGGGTGATGTGGTACAGTGGTCTGTTCCCTGATTTCACTGAGCATCAGCATTACCATGAGGGCTTAAAAAAAACATATTGAGGCAGCTTCCCCAGCCTCACCTCAGGACTTCTGGTTCAGAGTTTCTAGAGGTGGGACAAGTCATGTGTAGATTTTAGTAGCTCCCCAACACCAGCCCAACGGCAGCAGTGAGGGCCACTTGGGTGATGGAAAGAACTCCTTCTTTGCAGTAGAACAGGCTTGGGTTTGAATCTAGCTACTGACCTTGGGCAATAAAATGAAATCAGTGAGCCTGGGTTTCTTCAACTGTAAAGTGAAGATGATAATCCCAAAAAAAATTTAAAAAACCCAGAGAATGTATGTACATTTCTAGATCTAATGGGATACTGTAGATAGCCAATACATGATCGTTCCTTCTTATTGGTTCAGCCCTGAGTGCTGTTCCCATGTTTTTCTTTTATGTGTAACAGTGCCCTTCCTTCAGGAAGCATTGGCTTATTTTCCAGGAAGGCAGAGGATTTGAGGCAACCCCCCAACCCTCTTTCTCTTCTTCCTCCCACTGGCTAGGCTCACACGTCACGTTTAGAACAAACAGATGCTAGGACACCCACGGAAGAACTGGAAACACTCATCATTTCTCATTTTTCTCACAGTCTCTGCAACTCAGAAGCCCGCACAGACCGCCTTCCTGGTTAAAATGTGAACAGAAAGGCAGCACTCTCCTTCCTTGGGTCTGATGTCAGCCTTTTTTAAGAACTTGATCTGAAGCCCCTGGGGTATTGCAAATGTAATTGGCGGGTTGAATAAATGCAGACGGGCCAGGTGGGTAGCGTGGGCACCAGAACACAGGTGGCCACCAGCCTCAACAGCATCTGCCATGAGCTGAAGCTTCCCCAGGGTCGTCTGCAGGCCCTCCAGGCCCCATCTGTTTGCTGTTATCCAGGACGCAGGTCTCTGGGGCCTGAGCAACAGCTCTGTACTGCAGATAAGCTGTCCTTAGTGAGAAGACCCGTGGAGCCTTCTCCGCCTCCTTCCCTTCCATCCTGAACATTTGCCCAAGCTGTCTCACTTCGTGTTCCTTTCCACCCTCTTCCCCAACTCCTACCCCATCTCCAAAGTTACAGTTCCTCTCCAGTTTGCTTCGAGCCACTCTAGCTTTTATCACTCATGCTTTTGCAGGAAAACCTCCTTTCTAGGGACAAATCCAGAACCCCTGATAAAAGCCACTTCCCTGACTCTTTGATTGTTGACTTGCAAAAAGGAAGTTTGTTCCCTGGCAGAGTGAAGTGAGGCGCACATGGTTTCCCTTCTGTTCCCCTTGACTGGCTTTTGCTCCAATCACTGTCCAGCGTTCACTGAAGTTTAGTGCCGTCCGTTATATGATCATTCAAAGCGCTTTGAAGTTAAATAGAATTTTTCTAAACTTTTAAGTAGCTTCTACTACATCTTCCACCCTGACTGAAGAGTGAGTCAGCTCTGTAGGTCAGTGGAGAGCTGAAAGGCAATTAACAAACATATATTATGTTACCTGACATATCTTGAGTGCTAACTCTGTATCTGGCACTGTTGTGAATGAATTAACTCATTTAATTTTTCTTTCAACAACCAAAGAGGGAGGGACCATTAGAATTAGGTATTATCCTGATTTTATTGATGAGAATGTTGAGACATAAGTAATTTGAATAAGAGCCTAACACTTAGAAGCAGCAAAGTCAAGATTAGAAACCAAGCAGAATGTCCCCAGAGTCAAGACTTGCAGCCCTTACACTGAGCTGCGCTCTAATCCAGTGTTTTTCAAGCTGAGATACCACTGAGTCTTAGCATCCTGGAAACCCTAGGGATGGTCAGGGTGGGAGATACCCAGTTACCCAGTCTCCACCCCTCTCCCAAGCCTATCTCCCTGTGTGTCTACTGCAACCACAGTCCTTCTGATTTTCTCTGTTATGTGGACTTCTAGGTAAGTCTGTACTTGAAAGTAGGGATCTAAGCGGAGTGTGTAGCTTGCCAGACTGAGTTCCATTAGTCTAGGACAGTTTGGTTGGTATTCACAACTCCAGCACCCAGCAGGAGACGGGGCATGTGGTAGCTACCTAACAACTGTTTGCTGAGTGAGCAAATGATGCTCCTGCTGCCCCCTTCCCTTTCTCTTAGAGATGAGGAAATGGGCAGAAGAGGTGGGGAGAGTGCCGTGAGCATGGAGTTACTGACAGGACACTGACCTGGCCTCTCATCCCACGAACTCAGCAGGTTGTAGGGGCCTCACCTGTAAACTCTAGGGGTTGGACTACAAAGGTGGAATTCTAGTATTATCTTAGGTTTCTATAAGTCAACAGCAAGGATGCCAGAACTGGGAGCCAGCTGAGCGTCAGAGGTGTCAATCGCATCTCTTTATCAAGGGGATCCTCCTCCCACCGCAGTGAGTGCACGGACAAATTGTTCCGTGTTATCTCTGGGAGTTCCTTTGGGGGGAAATTAATATTAAACCTCTCAAGGAACGAAACAGACATGTAGACAGAGTTGTGTTCAAGCATAACTGGGTCAAGGAAGCCACATGAGAATGAGACCATTAAGAAGGTCTGTCTACAGAGACAAC
Source organism: Rhinolophus sinicus (assembly GCF_036562045.2). Classification (NCBI taxonomy): domain Eukaryota; kingdom Metazoa; phylum Chordata; class Mammalia; order Chiroptera; family Rhinolophidae; genus Rhinolophus; species Rhinolophus sinicus. The sequence continues at coordinate 68,448,299 of NC_133754.1, forward strand.
ATCAAAGAAGGAAGTACAAAGGCCAGAAAGTGACAAAGCACTTACAGGAAGGCCCTACAACTACTCTGTCAGAGGCAACAACAAACGCATAGACGCATAGACGTCACCAGCCAAATCCTGTCCCTCAGATCAATCTAAATGCATTAAAAGTCAAATATGTCAACACTGACCAGCCAGAGTGATAACTGGCCTATATTAGAAACATCGAGATGAGTTTTTAAATTATTTTCTTCACAACAGGATTTAAAGTGGGATTCTTTTCTGCCTGTCTTTTGGCCAAGATGTCTGTATTAGTTTCCTGTGGCTGCTGTAACAAATTAGCCCAAACTAGATGGCTGAAGACAACAGAAATTTATTCTCTCACTGTTCTGGAAGCCAGAAGTGCCAAGTCAATATCACTGGGCTGAAATCAAGGCCTTGACAGGGCCATGTTCCCTCAGGAGGCTCTGGGAGAGAATTGGTGCTTAGCCTCTTCCATCTTCCGGTGGCTCCTGACATTCCTTGATATGTGGTTGCAGCTTTCTCATTTCTACCTCTTGGTCACATTGCCTCCTCCTCTTCTATGTGTCAAATCTCCCTCCACCCCTCTCTTATAAGGATATTTATAATTACATTAAGAGACCAAGAAAATCTCATCACGACATCCTTAGCTTAACCATGATTTTTACCATATAAGATAATATTCGCAGGTTCTGGGTATTAGGACCTAACCTCTTTGGGGGCTGTTTTTCAAACTACTACAGCTCCCAAAGGCCAAGAAAAAATCACTAAGCACCAGGACAATGTAGGATTCAAAAGTGGACCCAAAAAAAAGAGTCAAATACCATCACCCCCCTAGATAGACAGAGGTTGGATGCTGAAGAGTCCAGGAGTATCCCCACCATGCTGCTTATTGCCGCGTATGCCCACGGAGAAGGAGAGGGGGCTTCCCCTCCTCCAGGTCATACAAAGTGCAGTGGGGACAGAGCAGAGCATGGTGAAGAGTCTGTAACATGACTGACCCCCTTCGAGAGTGAGAAGCACTGGCCTGAGCAGGAGGAACTGAGGGAGAGAGACACAGGAAGTGCTGCTCATGCCACATGCGGGCTGTAGAGGACCCAGCTGAACACACACACATTTCCCCAGGTGCCTGCTGGGATCCAACACAAGGACAGACATGCAGAGGTCCCAAGACTGAGGACGGAGTCATCCTGAAGAGCTGGCCAGAGGAATGATATTGCCCTCACCACGAAGTCCCAATCAGGAAGTGCCCCAAAGAGACAGAAGCAGAACTGGTTACCTGTCACATCCATGTCTGATCCTCTGTCTGCTGACATCTGTGCCCCTCAAGAAAGCCTTCTGGTCCCTTCTTATACCTCTCTTGGCCCAGCTCCAGTCCCAGAGAACCCAGAAGCAGGGTCATGAGGCAGGAAGAGGAGACACATCCCAGTGTCGGATCTTTAGCCCAAGGTGGGCACAAAATTGGAGGTGAAATGCTTTCAGTTTGGAGGAGGTTTTCAGTTTTGATGCCTACACTGGACTGGCCATTTTAATTATGGCAATGCCTAGTTTCTGAAAAGAGACTTGGTTTGGGACTTAGAGAACCCGGAGGACTTTTTATTACTACCAGGGACTACTATCATTGGATCTGCCTGAGTCTGCCCGCAGCACTGAGGAATGCCCTACCTACAGAATTACAAAGCAATTCGAATGCACCAGAGAGATCAAATAAAGCAGTTTTCTGCATGCACCTTATCAAGCCTAGCCCATTCACTCTAGTGTTTGGATTTCTTTATATTGTTTGGTCTCTTTTTATTTTCTAGGCCAAAGAACTGGATTTTGCCTATGTTCCTGAGCCTCAAGAGAAGGTCACTACAGGCATGTGTGTTAGCTAGAGCTGGGTCTTTCTGTTTCCAAAGATCAACTGCACAAATCAGCTTCACAATATGTGTCCTTAAACCACGGGTTACAAGGATTTCTGAGTCAGTGGAAACTGCCCACATTTCCACAATGAGCTGAACCACTGACCTCACTACTTAGAGAGCGTCAGTTCACTTGGCTTCCAAAGGCCATCTTATGGGCTACTTCCAGTTTCGATACAGCATCTTTCTCCAGCTGGGAACAAAGTTCACTGTTTCACTCCTTCCAGTGCCTGAGAATCCCCGTGCCTTTCATCATCCTGTGTAGTTACTACAAATATGGTCATCTGTACATTTATCTGCTCCTAACGTTAAGCAGCCTTAACAGCTGGAGCAGATAAAGAAAGTCCAGAATGAAATAAAAGAGTTTTATATCAGGCTTCCCTCTTCTGTTCCTCTTCTTTGTAGACTCAGGTAGTGAACCTGAAATTTGAGTCAAGGTGATAAACAGAGTTATGGTTCCCCGTCAACCCTGGTGGACTCCAAAGCAACATCCATCTTAGTGGCAGATGGTTTCCTCGATATCGGCCAGGGCACAATATGGAAACATGGATGTGGCATGGGTTAGGGGTCAGAAGACCTGCAATGTGGTCCTGGCACAGTACCTTGCGGCCTCCATGTCATTCCTCACCTGAGCTCTGGGTGTATGAGGCCTCATGACCTGTCTAACAAGGTTGAGAAAGCCAATGAAACAAGGATTGTGAAATTGCTGTACATATTCCACAGCAGGAAGATAAGCCAATTATCTGTCATCCTAATAGAGGTGGTGAGTAAGAACTTTGACTCCTCCACGAGGATGACGACTGAACACACTCCTCTAACTCCATCCTGCCTGTATCTCCATAAAATGATGGTAAGGCATAGAGTTACTAGGACAAGGAGACTGGGCCAGAAGATAATAGAAAAAATACATGCACACAGATATGTGTGTGTCATATTTTTAAAAAGCAGAAGGATATTCTAGTCAGATGCGTTCTATGTCAGCATGGGAGGGAAAGCTGGGAAATAACTCAGTTTGCATCCAGAACTTTGAGAAGCCTCAGACACTGTTAGCACAGGTCCCTTTGGAAATGAGGATGAATGAGAAGCTGAAAATGAGATAGTTGCTTTAAAAGTCTATTTAAAAAGTCATGAGATGCAGAGAACCCCTTCCCAGCTCTGCATGAATGGGGAAGTGCTCCTCTCTGCCAATCTACCCCCCAGAAGATTAGAAGCTTCTTCTCCAGGGAGAACAAAATAGAATCTACAGACCAAGAAACACCAGACCAGCTGAGAGCAAGAACAGTGTGTGGGAAACAGGAGGAATAACTGAAATATCCCCAACCTTCCTGCCCCACTCTGTTCCTAAAATTCTGGAATTCAGTGTAAAACTCTCCAGGCAGGAAACTGGAAGATTCTTCTCTGGGGAAGATGATCAACATGAGAAAAGAGACCCCAAGATCCTGACTGTGGCGTCCTCTGTGGAAACGCCAGTGAAGCTCGCATACAAGTAGGTGCTCCCTGTACGTGGTTCTAGTCCTCCTCAAACACCTAGGAGAAAACAACCCCGAATCACAGGACATCTGAGGCAAGTCTCAGATGTGAAAGGTAGATTCCAAAACAGACAAGCAAGGATAAAAAAACAACTTGGAGTAAACAGAAACTCTGCAAGGTAATGAGAATTACTTCCCGCCCTTGTCAAAATCAAACAACAAAAAATTATTATTATTATTCTCACTGAGATAACAACAGATATTACAATGTTGAAACAAGGATAAAGTTGTTTAAGAAAGGAAAGAATAACTATGTAGTGAGCGCATTACACAGCTCAGCAGTAAACAGTATCTACGTAATCCAATTAAGGTAATCTGCTATGATATGATCGAAAGTATGATGCAACTATATCAGAAGTGAGCAGTGATGGGCAATGAAGTCTATGCCTTCATCGTCCAGGTGGGAAGGTAAGAGATAATGCTTAAAACTGGAGAAAAAAGATGTACAACATAATGATTATACTTAATACTGCTGGATAATATATAGGAAAGTTGTTAAGAGAGTGAATCCTAACAGTTCTTATCACAAGAAGAAATTTTTTGTTTTCTTTTTATTGTATCTATATGAGATGAAGAATGCTAACTAAATCTTTTGTGGTAATCATTTCACAACATCTGAGGCGTGAACTCATCCTAGAAAAAGTGCTACATACCTCACTGTTGAATATCACTACTGTCACCTTCGAAGTGCTCCCCTTGGGAAGCTATGCACCGAAGCCAGTGCCTAGTCCACCCTTCAAAGCAGTTTTGGAACTCTTTCTGGAATGGCCATCAGAGCTGTTGTCATATTACCCTTGATGTCTTGAATGTCATCAAAGTGTCTTCCTTTCAATATTTCCTTTATCTTCACATAAAGAAAGAAGTCATTGGGGGCTAGATCAGGGTGAATAGAAGGGTGTTCCAATACAGTTATTTATTTACTGGCTAAAAACTCCCTCACAGATATTGCCGTGTGAGTTAATTCATTGTTGTGATGCAAGAGACATGAATTGTTGGTGAAAGTTCAGTTTGTCTGTCTTTTTCATGAAGCCTTTTTAGCACTTCTAAATAGTAAACTTGGTTAACTGTTTGTCCAGTTGGTAGAAATTCATAACGAATAATCCCTCTGATATCAAAAAATGTTTGCAACATCATTGCAACAAGTTCGTGAATTTAATAGTCAGACCTCTTATGTAAATCAAATCGTCACGCTGTACATCTTTAACTCATACACTGATGTATGTCAATTATTTCTCAATAAAATTGGGGGGGGAAACTTAAGAAAGCAAAAGTTGCATTATAAACAATAACAATGAGAGATACCTACATAAACATCAAGTCTGAAAGTAATAGACTTGAGAATGAGAAAATAGGACAGCTGGCGCTGTGCTAGGGATTGATAGACTGATATTTTTGGAATGAGCTTTGAGAACTATTTGAGTTTTAAAAATATGTGCATGCAATTTTTTATGAAAGAATAAAGACCAAATTATAAAGCTTAGGCTCTGGCATCAAACTGCCTAGATTAGTAACTAGTTTTCATCACTGACTCCCTATAAGACATTGGGCAATCTATCTATTCTCTGTGTGCCTTGATTTATTTGTTCATGCTTAGGTAAGATCGTAATGGCACTACCTTATAGAATTGGCATTAGGATAAACTAACATATGTAAAACATATAGCATGGAACTTGGTACATAGTATGCGATCAATAAATGCTACCTAGTGTTTTCATTGTTGTTGTTTTCCCATTCCCAGAGACCTGATTTAATTGGTCTGTGGTGCAGTTTAGATACAGGGAGTTTGAAACGCTATCTAGGTGATTCTAACATACGGCAAAGAAGGAAAACCAGTGGTCTATAACCTAGAGGAAGTGATAGGGAACATAAATATTGCTAAGAAAGAGATGATTCCTGGATGTTTCATTGTCAGTCATCTCACTTGAGCCCTGCACCATCCATATGATAAAGAGATGGAAGGCTTACATCACATTGCTTCTCACTTTACAAAAGAATTACCCATCTGAAAAATTGACTATATATGGAAGTTTTCTGAATTGAACCCTTTTTTCTCACTGAATTAGGTTTTATTTCAAATATAAATTCCCATAAAAAAATGCTGACTCTAAGACACACTAAAACTCAGGCTTAAGAATGAAACAAAAAATTTAAGCGTACACAATTTAAGAATAAACAGTATTATGACAAATGCTAATAAGCTCTAAGATTTGGGGAGTTTCAACTATTGGCACCTTTAGAGCACTTAGGTTGAACCAACATCAAAAGCCTGGGCAAAATCAATATATTTCCTCTTTAGAGATTTACACGTCTGCCCCCAATTTCCAGCTTTAAAAATTGCATCACACCCACACAACTCAAATTAACTTACGCCAAAAAAAAAAAAAAAAAAAAGGAATGTGTAGGCTCAGGTAACTGGAAAGGCCTCTGAGACAGCCAACAAGTAAAAGGGACAAGTAGAGAGAACCAGTGCCTTGGAGGCTAGCATTGAAATTCATGGTGTTTGCTGTGTTCCACGGTCCACTGGATATGTGGGATACGGTAATGAAAACAACAAAAAACAAAGAGGTAAATGTATACTGTGAAAAATAAGAAGATAGCCACATCAGGGGATAGAGAGTTGTTTGGGAGCAGTAAAGAGGCTGATGGGCTCAGGGAGGAAGGGGACAACAGGCTACAGGGTAAACCATTGTAAGACTGGCTTTTGCTCTCAGTGAAATGGGAATCCTCTGGAGGCCTAGCACAGAGGAGTGACAGGATGTAATGAATGTTTCGAAACTGTGCAAGCAAAATGACCTCTTTGCTATATGGGAAATTGATGGTGTGGAGGCAAAGCAGGAGCAGGAGGACAGGTAAAAGGCTACTGTGATTTTCCAGGGGAAATGCTGTGCTGTTTGACTCACGGCTGTCATGGTGGAGATGGTGAGACCACATCACGTCGTGAGGATCTGGTTCTATTTCAAAGGTGGAGATGAAAGGGCTTGCTTCCACCTGGGCAGCAAGGAGAGCGTCTTGGTGGACTCCATGCTACCAGGACTTATTCTCTCTCTTTCCATGAATGCTTCCATCCATCCTTCATCCTGGTCTATTCCATCTGTCTCTTTGGTTCATTCTAATTCTCCATGTGGCCTTTGAGAACATGGTGTCCAAAAGCCCCAAATTCATACCCTCTCATTTAGCAACCATGGAAGCTTACTTCATATTTATACATCAGACCTCAGCCAGGTCCTGTTTGGGTCATGGGCCCAAGCCTTGGACCAATCACCATTGTCAGGAAAATGGGATATAATGGTTGGCCAAGCCTGGAATACACACTTATCTATCCTGTGGCCAGAGCAGCAAAGCCTGCTTCTGGAATTAGGAACTTAGAAAAATTTTTCCAGACAGGCACAAAACAACAACTACCATAAATTAACCTCCTACCCCAACTATAACTCAAATTTTTTTCCCTTTGAGTTTTGTCCTCTTTCCCTGGATCCTGAAGATTTTGCCTTTCCCCCAAGTCCTGTGCAACTTCCAACATGAGGCACTCACCTCAAAGGGAATATTGTTCTTTCATTATCAGACAGTAAGAGGTCAAATTAAAAGTCACAGTAATTTTAAGTCTGGCCTCAATATCCAGGGTAGTCTGTCATTCAAAAGCTGATGGAATGGAGGAGGGGGAAGAGGGAGAAATTTCATCCCAAATTGCCAGAAAGGTCCTCCATCTCTCACCAGCTTAATTGTTGACAGAGAGCCTCTCTCAAATGCTTCACAAAAAGCTGCACAGACAAGCATTTCCAGTCAGGTCTCTGAGCATCCTGAGATGTTTTTGAGCAAAGATATGCCTGCATTTGTTATTATTATTTTCTTTTATCTTACTCAGGCCTTTCTGCATTCTTTGTCAGTTAAGGATTCTTGGTCCCAAACCAATTCTACCACTAACATTTGTGTGCTTTGGAAAAACTGCTGAAGAATTGAGGAAATAAGCTATGGTCTGAAAGTATTTACACATTGTGGCAATACAGGATCTTGAAATGTGTGTTTACAAAATGGCAGGAACCCTGCGCGCCGGAGCACTGGCTGCCAATCCACATTAACATTCAGTGACGTCCCTACAGTCAGAATCTGATCACTGATCCCACCGCGGCTGCCATCTTTATCCTCCTGGAACATCTGCTCCCACAGTCACTGAGAAAGAACTGATCTATGTTGACAGTTTTCCCTACTCCAAACAACTTTGGGCTGTTTATAGTAAATATTGCACACTAGTGAGGTTTTATTGATCTCTTTTTTCCCAGACATCCCTCCAGCTCCTCCTAACCCCGCTCTCAGTTTTGTTCGTCTGCCACCTGGAAGCAGCAAATGCTGCTCCTCTTGCTTTTCTGCATACCAGAGGCAACGATAATATTTACAGTGGCAGTTAAAGGCCTTTCCTGCTGTCTTCACAGTTCTGGTGCTCCGACTTTGCTGAGACCCAGGGAGAGCCAAACACGCCCAGCGAGGTGTTGGTGCCGGCCCCAACTCCAGGTGTGTCCTGTATGAAAGCCCCTCCCTTGGCCATCTGGGACATGGCAACCAAGGAACTGCTAGAGGTTTCCAAAAATGGAACGGTGTCCCTCTAGGTGTTCAAGAACAGGTTAAATTTCCTTTTGGAAGAGAGTTACAGAGGAGATTAAAACATCTGGTTGAAGTTAATGAGTTGTCTCCAGAATAGATTTCACGTACTCCAGAAGGAATAAAGATAATCCATTAGGGTGCAGGATGAAAATGTTATTGTTTTTTTAATTTTTTTTCCATTAATTAAAATTTATTGGGGTGACAATGGTTAGCAAAATTACATAAGTTTCAAGTGTACAGTTCTGTAATACATCATCTATATATCACATTGTGTGTTCACCACCCAGAGTCAGTTCTTCCATCACCATATATTTGACCCCATTTAACCTCTTCTACCACCCCCCTCTCCCCTTACCCTCTGTAATCACTAAACTATTGTCTGTATCTATGAGTTTTTGTTTCTTTATTTGTTTGCCTTATTCCTTTGTTGCTTTCAGTTTTATACCCACATATCAGTGAAGTCATATGGTTTTCGATTTTTTGCTGTGTGACTTATTTCGCTTAGTATAATAATCTCAAGATCCATCCATGTTGTCCCAAGTAGCACTATTTCTTTTTCTCTTATGGCAGAGTAGTATTCCATTGTGTATATATACAACATCTTCTTTATCCAATCATCTATTGAAGGACATATTGGTTATTTTCATGTCTTGGCCACTGTAAATAAAGCTGCAATGAACATTGGAGCACATATATCTTTATGGATAAATGTTTTCAGGATTTTTAGGTATGTACCCAGGAGAGGGATTGCTGGGTTATATGGTAATTCTATTTTTAATTTTTTGAGGAACCTCCACACTGCCTTCCAGAGTGGCTGCACCAATCTGCATTCCCACCAACAGTGTATGATGTTTACTTTTTCTCCACAGCCTCTCCAACACTTGTTATTTTTGTATTCTTAATGATAGCCATTCTAACCGGTGTGAGGCGATATCTCATTGTGGTTTTTATTTGTATTTCTCTGATGATTAGTGATGTTGAGCATTTTTTTATATATCTATTGGCCATCTGTATGCCCTCTTTGGAGAAATGTCTATTCAAATCCTCTGCCCATTTTTAAATTGGATTGTTTGTTTTTTTTGTTGTTGAGTTGTATGAGTTCCTAATATGTTTTGGATATTAGCCCCTTTTTGGAGGCATTCTTTGCAAATATCTTCTCCCATTCGGTTGGTTGCCCCTTTATTTTTATTTATTTATTTTTTTATATCTCAATGTTTTTTATTTATTGGTGTGACAATTGTTAGTAAAATAACATAGATTTCAGGTGTACAATTCTATATTACATCATCTATAAATCCCATTGTGTGTTCACCACCCAGAGTCAGTTCTCCTTCCATCACCATATATTTGATCCCCCTTACCCTCATCTCCCACCCCCCACCCCTCTTACCCTCTGGTATGTTTTATTAATTTTTAAATAAATATACATAAATGGAAGCTACATGCTCAAATTATTTACTATTGCTTAGGGTAGGTGATCAAAACAGTTTGAAAAACATTAAATTAGGAGATACTTATCCTCTTTTCTCACACTGACATTTCTGTGGTTCTGTGGTTTTATGTCCTAAGACAAATTCTGCCACAATAGACCTCAGAAGGGGAGGTAAAAATAGACAACTGGTCTTCCAGTGGCAGCCAGATTTCAGTGCCACCCGGGACTCTTTGCCCCTTCCCCACTCCTGGAGATGGAAAGGAGGTAAGGGAAGTTATAGGCACAGAGCAAAAGATGGGCCTCATTGTTGCCCCTTGGAGCCCTTGTGGGAGTGCAGCTCCCCCAGGCACTGGGACCAGGCTGCATCTGACAAATAGAAAATTATGGCTTCTAGTCTTCATAGACTGTACTACCAAATGGCACCATCTTACCCTAGTTAGGTTTAGGAGGTTTTCTGTCTGATGGAGGCCATGCCAGTTCTTCGTTTTGGGTTTAATATGTGATTTTTCTTAACCTTTCTACTTTTCTTTGCTCTTTTCCCATTCAACTTCTCATTTACTTTTCCTTGTTGTCATTTTGTTTCTTTCCATTATTCAATTTCACTTTCCTTCTCTCATCTAAAGATCTGTGGCCAACTTGTGGACAACTCCCTCCAGGCAGTAATCATTTTGTAAAGAGTGTATGGGGAGTCTGACCTTCATTTCAAGTGCTTCCAATTCCCTTCTGTGCTTCTAACCTACTCTTCCAAACGCCTCCTACATGAAAAGAATTCATTTTTCGGTTTTTAAACACACCTTGGATGTCGTCTCTTCCAAGAGAGCTCCCTGGTTCATTATACACCATCCAAACAAGCTCACCAATCCCTTTATGGTACTTTCCGCACACACTTCTTTGTTTTATTGAGATCTAATTGACCTTTAACGTTATATTAATTTCAGATCTAAAACGTAATGCTTCAATATATGTACATATTGCAAAATGATCACCACAATAAGTCTTGTTAAAACTATCACCACACATAGTAACACATTTTATTCTTGCAATGAGAACTTTTAAGATTTATTCTCTTTCAAATATACAATACATATTATTAACCATAGTCACCAGGCTGTAGTTACCATTACATCCCCATGACTCATTTATTTTATAACTGGAATTTTGTACCTTTTGATGACTTTCTGCACACACTTCTTTCATGGCACCAATGACACTTGGTTGCACTGATATATTTACATGCCTGTCTCCCTCTGCTCGTCTGTAAACTCATCCAAAGTTAAGGCTGACACCCTGCCCCAGAGCACAGTGCGTGGCACAAAGCAGGTTCTCAATAAATGGAGTGAATGAAGGAAGGATCTCTGAAGCCAACTACTTTTGGCTTCCCTGTTGATCCACCAGGATGTGGCCAACTGCAGAAGTAACAACAACAAAGCTAATATTTATTGTACGCTTGCATTTGCTTTCAATGAGAAAGCAATTAAATATACATCTGGTTGCATGGAGACCAGCGGCCCCTGTTAATTGTACACTCTGTTCCCTCAGAAGCAGCCCCCTTCTCCCCAAATACTTTGATAAGCATGTTCTAGGCTAAATGATGGTATCCTACTTGCTTGGCTCTAATTGCCAGATTGTTTCTTAGGTTCATTCCGTCTTTTAATCACAGCTTATATGTGATAGTTCCTGGATTCTAGGGATTCAAACTGCACACCATGAACACTGACATTTTCTTGTTCCTGGAAATTTTCCAGTCGTCAAAAGGCTGAATCGAATTGAAACACAACTTTATTACACAAATATAATTTTCTTCTCTTTTTTTTTCCCCAACAAGGAATATAATTGTTAAAAGGCTTGCCACATTGAAAAAAATAAATGCGATTTACTAACTTTGATTACCAACTTTTTCATCTGACCCCTATTCACTGCCAGGAAAAATCACATACTTTTTTATGTTTTATATCTAAATTCCACCTGGCTTGTTCCCTCTCCCCTCCCGCCCCCCCGCCACACACACACACACACACACACACACACACACACACACACAGCCTGGAGCCATGTAGCTTTAATTCTCAGGCCATGAAACCTTTGTACTTGTTAGTGCTTCTCTCTAGACCTGATAACCAGTCAGCCCTTTCAACTCACAGCTCCCTATTAGCAGCTTCGCAGAGACCACAGAACCTGAGAGAACAATGTACCTCTGGGGCCCCTGCCAAAGTAGCTTGCCCTCCCCAGCCCACACTCCCTGCCTGACACACCCATCCCAACAATGTATCCAGGAAGAACAATCCTCTCACAAGGCATGGCAAGCCCATATTGTCCTGTAACTTTAAAAATATATTCTTCCTCTCTGGTGGATGCTACAATCACCGTCTTAGAAAATTTCAAATTGAACTGAAAGCCAAGAATCTGAGTTCTAAGATTGTCAGCTACCTGAAAACCATAAGACCTTGGGTGATTCACTGAGCCTCCCTGGGTCATTGTGAGACTGAGCAAAACTGCCCTGTCCCCATCTTTTTCCTTCTTTCTGTCTGCTCTGCCTCCTCTCTCTTCTCTCTGCTTCTTATAAGGTCACTATGAGGACAGACAAGATAATGTTTGTGAACTGCCTTAAATTCCTACAAAGGAGATTTATAAATTCAAAATACTATTGCCTTTTGAGATGTTTTTAGTGCTCTGCTAGCCCTGTTAACATATCTATATAGGCAAAGAGATCGGCAGATAGATGGTGGTGATGGTGGTAGTAGCACAATGTGAATGCACTTACCGCCACTGAACTGTACACTTAACAATGGTGACCACAGTAAATTTTATGTTATGAGCAGTTTACCACAATTTTTAAAATAAATATATAAGAAAAGAGTCAACAACAAGAAGTCTTTGTATTATTTGACTGTTTAGGAAGCAGCTTTCCTGGCCTCCATGCCCTCCATGTCCTGCATTTCCTCTGTTTGTGTCCACTTGCCTTCTGGTCTGCTATAGAAATCTCAGAGAGAATGAGAGTGGTCTAGAGCTGAAAGGTCCTTAGAGATTGGTGGCCCACTTCATCCCTTCCTCCCACATTACAGATGAAGAATGAGGCCCATTTGAACAAAAGGGTCAACTCCAATTTAAGATTCCTAATTTCAGGTCAAGTGTAGTTTTCTTGGGGAACGTAGCATACATATCATGCTATGTATTATTAGTTGCAGTTACCATAATATTAGTAACCATCATAATAAAAATCTGTAAGAACACCCTCCTACAGCCCACCTACCCCTGCTGGCCCTGGGAGAAGGGCTGCAGAGCTGAGTCCAGCACATTGCAACATGCTGCCATCTCCCTGGCCTTCTGCAGGGAGGCGACCCCCACTCAGGCTTCTGGTCTAGAGCTGACAGATAAGGATGGGGGGCGGGGCGCATGTTCCGGAGTGTGTCTGAGTTCAGCCCACCCCTCGATCAGGTTTTAGGTAACCCACTTTCAGTCCAGTACTATCCCAGACGATTGAACACTAAGTTTCACCAGAGAATGGACATTTTACAACTGGGTCATAAACTGCCATCCAGGGGCTCTCAGAGAGGTTGACATAACCTCCAGCTACCTTGGCTGAGTGGCGCCACAATAACACAGGCTGGACCTCTGGGAAGTGCTCTCCCTGGAAACGGGCCTGCTGGACACATGATGTGATCACCAGGCAGGGCAGAGTCCCAGGAAAGGGAACATTCACCTCAGAGACTTTTAGTTTTATTTATTTATTTTATTAGTTTCAGGTATACAAAACAATGTCATAGTTAGACATTTACACCCCTCACAAAGTAATAACCCCCTCCCCCAATCTACTACCCTCTGACATCGTATACAGCTGTTACAATTCCATTGACTCTATTCCCTATGCTGTACTCCATATCCTGTGAATGTATACATACATAATTTTATATATGTACATATACAATTATAGTTGACATTCAGTATTATTCAGCTATAGGTGTACAGTGCAGTGGTCAGGCATCTATACGTCCATGAAGTGGTCTCCCTAATAAGACAATTGCCCATCTGATCCCCTACAAAGTCTTTACAACATTATTGATTGTATTCCCCTGTCCTTCATATCCCTGTGGCAATCTTGTGGCTACCAATTCATACTTTCTCATCCCCTCAACTTCTCCCTCATCCCCACCCCACTCCCATATGATCTTACTTAAATGTGGAATCTAAAGAACAGAATAAAAGAGCAAACGAAACAGAAATAGTCTCAGAGATAGAGAGAAAAAACTGATGGTTTCAGAGAGACTTTTAGAAAGTACATGTGAAGAAGGAGCTTAGCCATCCAGTCAAACCCGCTCATTTCATCGATAAGGCTCTGAGGATGGAGACACTGGAGATGGGGTGGGGCCAGCAACCTGTCCAAGGCAGCCTGGCCACTCAGCATGTCTAGGAGAGGAAGCCAGGCCATTTCCCAGTGGGAGACCGGTGTTCTTTCTACCCTGCTATTCTACTTGTGGCCAGGGAGGCAGAGGGTAGGGTGGAAAAATATGAACTTTGGAGCCAGGCCCAGCCACATAGCCCATCTCTCTCCTTTAATGACTCCAAGTCATGGTCTCTGAGCCTCAGTCTCCTCAGCTATAAGATTGGCATAATTCTCATCTTTCAAGGTTGACATAACTGTTAAATTAAATGGCATGCATGAAGTGCCAGCGCAGTCTCTGGCGAAGTGTCCCACAAACGGTGGTTATGATTTATCACCATTGCTCGGGCCAGTATGGTTCTCTGAGCATAATGGGTCTTTTGGGGGCAGGATTCCAAATGCACAGTGGATCCTGCAGGCCCAGAACACAGAGGGAAAGCTCCAAAATGGAATGAAAGGGTGCACAGAAGGAAGACTGCCTCAGCTAGTTGGGCTGCCAGTAGGTCTGAGGGACTCCATGCAGCTGGCTGGGGTATGCCCAGGGCAACCATTCTTTGGGATTACCTGACACACACTATGGGAGTTAGATGGCTTCCAAAAACTCAACAAGAGGAACAAAGAATTAAAGCTCTTACACCTCAGGATGACAAATAAGAAGCTGGCTCCCATAAGCTGGCTTGAGGGAGTGGGGCAAATTCACAGGGGATGTGCCCCCCAAGCCCATGTAAATGAGGGTCTACAGAACTCTCTGTCAGCTCTGAGGGTTACACAAAGAATGCTGAATGGTTTGTGGGCTCAGGACATAATAACATAGGCTCGACCAAGGCCGGTGGTCCTCAAAGCATGGTACTCAGACCAGCCACACCAGCATCACCTGGGAGCTTGTGAGAAATGCAGAATTTGTGGCCCATCCCTGACTTAATGAATCAGAACCTCTTAGGATGGGCTCCAGGAAACTGTTGACTGAGCTCTCCAGGCAATTCTTAGGTATATCCAGTTTGAGAACCGTGGACCTAGGCCATTTATCCTGATTTCCTGTTTGAGAGCACAGTGACGATCAATCTTGGCTGCACAGAAGCAACCCCGTGCCAAAGCGACAACCCACACAAGTCACAGTCTCTGGGACTGGCCCACGCATCAGCTTTTTAAAGGCTCACAGGTAATTTCAGTGTGCAGCAAGTTTGAGACCCATTGATGGAGCAAGAATTTAGAATAAGTCATTCATACCATTTATGTTACTGCGTGAGAGCGTCAGTCAACCCCGAATGCTGGGTGTTCCCACTTCTTCCTTGGCTTTCTGTGTTTGTTTTTCCCACCATGAGTTTTTCGACTGTCCTCTGTCGGTTCTGTACCCCCAGGAGAAGTTCTGAACACATTTGTCCCCACTTCCCATTCACCCGCCCCTACCACCATCGAAATCAGTTATTGAATTCACAGACTAGTGTTAAGCAATAAGTGGCAAGAACAGGCTCCATTCATTACAGGCCCTTACGACCCAATGTGAATTTGCAAATTAAAGACAATTATGTTTCCATCACATATGTGTCTCTTCTCTGTCAGATTTTGTCTACCATGTTCTTGTTATGTTTACACATTTTATTCAGCAGGCTAATAAAACCCCATCAGGTTTATGTTTTGTTTGACCTTTGAAACTTGCAAATATCTCACCTGGTACTTAACATTGGAGACAGGGAATGGTCCTCACCATGGCATTTTCTCAGTTGGGAGAGGGTGGGCAGGAAAAGAGAATCGGTTTTCCCCCCAGTATTCTGTAAACTGTACTGCAAGAAAGCTGGTAAGCAGCCTTAAAGGATACTTTCAGGTCCTAACACAAATACTATGGGGCAACAGGTTAGTATATGATAAAGGCTGGGCTTATGCTTTTAGCTTCACATCAATTACTTGGAAGTTTTAGAAATCTTCCCAAAAGCCCAATTCAGAAATGTATACAGTTCGTGGAGTTAAGTTTGAGTCAGCTAATATAAGTCAAATGTTACTTCTTGGGGGATTTCCTAGGGTGCCACCCTCCATGAAGTCTCCAGGAGTATTGAAACTACTCTACTTAGGGAGAAATGGATATTGAATATATTTGTCCATGTTTCTCCACTCTATTAGGATGATAAATCATCCAGCTCTCCCTGAAACTTGCCCATTTTAGCACTGAAAGTCCCACATCCACTTTCCATACTGCTCAGATCTCCTTGCTCACCATCTCTCTCTATAAATCTTCCCCTGCTATATGACTCATGCATGGCCTCATCTCAACCCACTTGTGCTTATAACACACACACACACACACACACACACACACACACACACACACACACACACGCTAAACACTCCCAGTTCCTCCCTCATAATGCTAAGGCAAATACATTCATTTATTTTTCTTGAATTTCTACTTCACATTTTTCCCATTGCCACCACCACCCTATCTCTCCACAGGAATGATTCCAAAAACATCTTGTTCTGCCAGAAGAAATGTGGAGAAGAAAGGAAAGTGATTCCTGTGTTTCAGAGATGAAACGAGATGAAATAATACATCATAAAATTTAAAGAGTGCCTCTTTAGTCAATGAAATAAATCTTTATTGCATACTCCTGAAGTGTTGGATGTTGTGCTACACTACCTCTGCATTAAGACAAGTCCCTGATACCAAGCTAAGAAATCAGACCAACGTGCTCCCTTCACTCAGTAAGACTTACCAGCATCTTCGATTCACTTCTTCCTTGACTTTCCATTGGACCAGGTAAACGTAACTTTGGTTTTTGCCATTCCTTATCTTGGATTTCTAATAGCAATTGACTGAGTCCACTGCCAGTTCATATTTTCTAACTCAGTGCTGCTCCAGAATGATTATAATAAACTTGATTAATTTTTCAAAGCAGTTCCAAATTCTTTCCACACTTAAGTTCCTTCACCCACTCATCATGTAGCATATGCATTTGTCACCTACCTTCTGAGTTTAAGGTCATTTGATTGAGTTCCAGCTTGCATTCACTGTCCTACATTACATTTTCTTAGGCTCACCACGGTCATTTTCTCTTGCCCTATTGTCTTAAATAAGGAAATATATTTTCTCCTCTCTGAGGCTTAATCCTCTATCACTTTCTCTTTTAATTTGCTTCTTCAATTGCTCCCCATCTGATGTATCTTTTTCCCACCTTTGACTTCTCTTCAACATACAAATGTGCTTAAATCACAATTACTCTTAAGAAAAAAAAAGGTGATCTGATTCCACTGAATTCCACTGGAATTCCCAGACCTTTCCTTTTTTTCACTCTCCCTACTCCCCCGCCCCGGCCCCGCAACTTTTCACATCCATTTCTTCCATTCATTTCTCAACCCTGGACAGTCTGGGGTTTGCTCCTGCTAAACTAAAATGTTCTTTCATGGGTTATTAATAAACTACTTGTGAAATGTGATGCCTCTTCTAAGTTCTCATCCATCCCAGCCTCTTTGCATCATTTGGGAGTGTTGTTAGAACAATCCTCTTTTGACCTCGCTCATGTTATATATATCCTGAGTTTCCTCGTCCTTCTCTCACTGAGCCACATTACCTCCCATTGCCTGTTTCTCCTCCTGAGTTTTATGTCTACATTTGCAAACACCTAATGGACAACTTCACATGTAAAACTCCAAAGCTCCTCAAACTCAATATGTCCCAAATGAAGTTCATTATCATCATCTCTAAAACCTGTCCTCTTTCTGGCACCAGTATTTCAGGTTAGGGAGACTGGCGTAGGGCAGGGGTCCCTCACTCCTCTTCCAGGGGAAACATCCACAGCCAAGATATCCCTGCTGGTTCTCAACTGCCACAAGAGAAAGGCAACTACGGTAGTTACTTACAAGGGAGTTCCCATGAGATTATCAGTTGATTTCTCAATAGAAACTTTGCAGGCCAGAAGGGAGTGGCATGAAACATTCAAAGTGATGTAAAGCAAGGACCTACAACCAAGGGTACTCTACCCAGCAAGTCTACTTTTCAAATTGAAGAAGAGATAAAGAGCTTCCCAGACAAGAAAAAGCTAACCACCAAACCAATATTACAAGGAATGTTAGAGGGACTTCTTTAAGATGAAAAAAAAGAAAAAAGAAAAGTATGAATAATAAAATGGCAATAACTACATATCTATCAACAATTACTTTAAATGCAAATGGATTAAGTGCTCCAATCAAAAGATAGGGTGGCTGAATAGATAAGAAAATAAGACTCTTATATATCCTGCCTACAAGAGACTTACTTCAAATTGAAAGACACACATCGACTGAAAGTAAAGGGATAAAAAAAAGAGACTTCAGGAAAATGGAAACAAACAAAAATGTGGGGTAGCAATACTTATATCAAATAAATAGACTTTAAAACAAAGGCTATAACAAGAGACAAAGGAGGATCCAGTAATCCCACTTCTCAGAGCTTGTTTTCCTCTTACTCTTTTTAAACCTATCCATCCCTGTGTCCCATAGTCCACAGATCTGCCCCACTGCCATGTGCCCCCACCACCCTCGGAATGATTTTCCTTTGGAATTTCTCATTCCCCCCACTTTGTATGCTCTAGCCGTTTTTCCCGCTCCTTCATTTCCCAGCCAGTATTGCTGGGCCACCGATGGCTGTGAGGATGTGAAAATCAGAGCCACAAACATAAATAATGAATTGGGAAAGGAAAACCAGATTGAAACCAGTGGGAACTAAGAAGACTATCTGAGACATGCAGCCAAATGATTTAGCAAGAGGTGGTATCAAGTTACTGTAATGCCCGGAAGCCCCAGACACACTGTTGATTATGAAATTGCAGCTCTAAGGAAGAATCTGCCATCGTCCAAAGGCAGGCTGCAGCTTCATACCCTGCGTCGGGGCTGAAGCTGGGAGCTCTGGAAGGTGCATGGACCCCTGCCCAACCCCACTGCTAGATGCCTCCTTGCTGAGTCCAACAATATCGTTGCCATACCAGTGGGTGCAGCTGCCCAGGATGGTGAGAGGGGCTGTCAGGGGGAACGTCACAGAGCAGCAAGGGTAGGAGGAGGGAAGCGGGGAAAGCTACATCTTGAGGTTGCCAGAGGGGATACAGGCAGGAGAACTACAAGCCAGTTGAGTTTCTGTTGCTCTTCTCAGTCATTCGAATCCAGCCTAAGTACCAGCGCTCAGCACAGGTATGTCTGATCCTAGACTGTTCCCAGTTAGTCAGAAACCTCCTTTCAACCTCCTTTTACAAGCAAGCCTTGGTGGGTGGGTCTGGGAAGCCCGTGGGCCTAGCTGGGAACTTGCTGGAGCTGGTTGATGAGTGAGGAGACCACAAGACAATCTTGACTAGTATTCTTGCCATGCCTCAGGTCCTTTCCCATTTGTCACGCAAATGCTGCCGGACACATCTTTGTAAAATATAAACCTATCTTGGCTAAAAACCTGTCAGTAACTATCCATCAGCTCCAGAATAGAGGCTAAATACCCAATCATAGCCTTCAAGGTCCTCTATGACTTGGCCCAAGCTTCCACCTCTCTCCACTTGGTGACTTGACCTACCAATCCAGAGATGCCATATGCCTTCTTCTCTATGCTCTCTGTGCGGCTCATTTCCCACACGCCTTTACTCAGCTGTGTCCTCTGCCAGAAATTTCTTTCCTACCCATCTCTGTCTGTTGTATGAAGACCTATGTATCTTCCAAGGCCCAGCGTAGCAGCCCTGTTTTCTAGGAATTGGTCACATTGAATGAACTCTCCCTCCCTCTGTGCTCCTGTCCTGCCTACTTACTGCTCACTTGACTTTGAAGGATCTCTTTGTGAGCCTAGAATAGACCCCCTGAGGGCAGGGACCGTATCCTATTCACCCAGCAGTCTTCCCAGCATCCAACGCAATTTCTGAAATCAAGTAGAAATCAAGTAGTTTGTCTAGAGAATACTGGCTGGAACCAAATAGGAATACAGGATTGCAGTATTCCGATCTTACAGGCATGGAGGTTACTGTAGTTCCTGCAGTACAGGTCCAACGATCAGCAATGCTCTCCTTCTCCATCCCACGCAGCGGACAGCTCCCCAGCACTGGCTCACAATCCCCTCCCCCACCCTGATGTGCTATAACTGTGAGCTCTTGGTGTCGGCTGCTCTCAAATTCCCAGTCTCTTCTCATCTTTGTGGGGCCTTTGCAGGCAGTGGAGAAACACCCTGGTGACTCGTATATTGCCAGTGGTGAACTAAATCTTTCAAGCCAAAACTTACTTCATTTTTCCCCAAATGAGAGCAATGTCTGAGTCATGGAGAAAACAGGTAGAGCAGGTATGAATCTCTGTCTGAAAATTTGAATGTGAAAAAAAAAAATGTATCTTGATTTTCTCATGGCTTAATTTAATTTCTGTTTCAAGTCCTATTTTTTTCTAAGGTGGCAGAGTCCATTTGTCAATTCCCCCTTTTCCCTAGTCTGGGATCTGAGTGCAGGGGTGTTTGTGTGGTGTCTGGGTGCGGGCGTACCTGGCCCTCATCCTCAGTGGCATCTGTTCATTCTGATTCCTACTGGAAGCCCCATTGCATCGCACATCACTGTCCACACAGGTGGCTGCTGAGACCTCATTCCCATTCTCTCTGCCACTTTTGGGAACCAAGAAACCACGGTTGGAGCATGATGGGTTCCAGGGAATTCTGTAGACTGACTAAGGCCACATTTGCCAAGTCACACTCTACCGTCATTGCCACTTCCCCAGAACCTTAAAGAGATAGGGTTGACTCTACTCTGAGATCATATGAACTTATATGTGATGGTTTTTTGGTTGGTTGGTTGGTTGGTTTTTGTTCTTGGTTCCAGCATCCCTAACACTTGATGTGGGAACCACGGCTTACGGCCTCCTTCCTCAGAAACCTACCAGCGTCAATGCTCTCATGACTCTCGGGTCTCATTCTCTCTCCTCCCAGTTTATGACATCCTTTTCTAGTCAGCGTGTATGTGAGGGTGAAGGGAGGGGCACCTTTCCATGACTTATCCGAGAGTCTAGCAATCTGTTATCTCTGTCTTGTTTTCATTTCCCCAGAGTCTATTCTTTTGAAACTCAAAGGTCACAAAGAGACTCTTTTTTTTTTCACTCTAATCTTTCCTGTCATATCCCTTCCCTGTGTCACTGATCACCTACCAGAGTTAACGAGTGAAGAGAAGGGATAAGGTATAAGAGGGAACTGGGTGGGGGGTGGGGGGACGTATCTTTAAGAACATTAGCAAACACTGATGCAGCATTTACAATGAGTCAGGCACTGTTCTAGGACTTTGCATACATTAGCTCATTAAATCACCACAACCCAATGAGGTAGATACTGTTAATTATCCCATTTGACAGATGAGAAAATTGAGGTTAAGTAGTGACAAATTGGAAGAGCTGGGACTCAAACCCAGGCAGTCTTGCTCCAGAGTCTGTGCTCTTAACTACTAAACCGACAGTTTCTCACTAATCAATGCCCTGGCACACATGTTATTCTTATTGTAGATTTATCTTCCTTGAAGATGTACAGGAAAAGTTTTGAAATATTATGATGGAGACTTCTCTTTCTATTCAAAGTGTTTGTGCTGGGATTTATCAAATTTTTATGAGAAATCTATCAGTCATCCATGTGAATGTCAAAAAATAAAAGAAAACCCTGGAAGTCTTTAAAAATAGAATCTCCCACCACCACCATCACCATCCATGCCACGGCCTCCACCTACCTGGAAATGTTTTTTCACACCCTTCAGCAGTTGGGTAAGAGTTGGAGGGCCTGACCTCTGAAAGGTGTGTCACTTCCATACATTTCAGCCTGCGTGTCCTTGACTGTTCTATCCAATGCTAAGAACTAATATCCCTTTTGAATGAAAAGATGCCCAAAAGGAGGAGGCGGGAGCAGAACACTTGTCGGCTTCTAATTCCTCTAGTACAATCATTCTTAACATTTTTGGGAGTCACAGGCCTTTTTGCAATCTATGAAGTGCCTCCCCAAGAAAAGCAAATGCATAAACCCAAATGCACACAATTATACAATTTGTCATAACATTTTAGGCAAATTACTGAGCCTTGTACTACGTGTGAATCTTTCCTGGATGAGAAGTTGTTCTGTTCCTTTCTGTAGCTTCAACACCTAGCAAAGAGTAGACTAATTGAGCTAAGCCCATCCAGCCCCCACTCGGCTCCTGCATCCATGTCTCTCCATGGTACCATAAAAGACAGAAAATCTTCCCCTCCCCTTTATCCAGCCCAGATTCTCTGCAAATGCCTGGTGCTAACAAGGCTTTGCTCTTTGTGCATTGTGGGCCTGGGCATGTGCCTCTGAGAAACAAACACTGGCTGTTTACAGGAACTGGGTAGAAGTGGCCACTCTGATTTCTGGACAAGTTGGGAACAGCACCCAAAGCTCTACATGCCTCATCGAAGCCACAGGTAGGAAAGACTGTAGGCCTCTTCCTGAGCCCATAAAGGACTCCTTTCCACCCAATCCTGCAGGGTAGCTAATCCTCTGTCTGGTATTCCCCTCTTCAGAAGAAAAGTTAACACATCAATTTAAAAATACCTTCTCAAAGAAAACAACCCTAGGGTTTTCCTACACCTCATGAGTAGCGTGGAAGTGGAGTTAACTCAGCTTCTCAATTCTCTAATCAAGCACCACAGAGAATGTTTGGGTCAAAGCCAAACGTTATTCTTCCATTGGGGGAAACACAGAGATGGTTCGGGATAAACTCTGTGAGCAACTCAGAGCTCTCTGCAAGAAGTCATCGTACCCTGCAAGTGCAAACACTGACACGATTATCACTTGTGGTTAGTTGGAGTCCTGCCACCAAGGTGATTATTAAGAATAAGTAGGGCAAACAAAGCAGACAGCTAAAAGATATTGCGAAATAATAACAATACTGTTTTCATTCTCATTCCCTTTTCCTTTCCTCTGGTGTTGGGGTAGCATGGTTTATCCCTCTCATCCCGTCTATCAGCATTCTCTATTTCTGTGATGATTTTGTGTGTATGTGATCTCTTCTTGCTATCAAGTTTTAGGACCTTAACTGTGCTTATGAATTCCTATACCAAGAAAAAGGCCATCTTTGTTCCTTATAAGCGATCTCTGGGCCTTTGTGCCTGCATACCCATCATCGACTATGCTAGACATGTTCCTCGCAATAAGCACGAGTATATTTACGATTATATAAATTGTATGTAAGACTGTACTAATACATTCCATATATTATAAAATACCACAAAAATAAATTGTAAAAGGATGAGATAGAAGACCGATAAATGGGGCTCTAATATTTAATATTTCTCCTAATAAATTGTCCATTCCCCTTTGGGATCTAAGCATCCTTCTTTGAATCACAGACTGAGTATGATATCCAGCAGATACATATCAGAGCAAACCCCTCTAAAAGGTTTAAAACTGGCTGTCACCACCTCAAATTGTAATCACTACTCCCCTAACACCTTTCATTTGTCTAAGTGAATTCATAACATGTTCTCTGTCGTGTACTGAATGGTCCATAACAGAGAATATGTCCCCCAAATTCATATCTTAAAGCTGTAGCCCCACTGTGACTATATTTGGAGATGGGGCCTCTAAGGAAGTAGTTAAGTTTAAATGAGGTCATAAGGTTGGGCTCTGATCCAACTGGATTAGATAGGTTTAGTGTCCTTATAAGAAGAGTCTCAAGAAAGCTTTCTCTCTCTCTTCAAGTGCTCGCACTATGAACACACATTGAGATGCTGGCCTTCTGCAAGCCAGGAAGTAAGCTCTCTTCAGGAACCAACACTGCCAGACCTTGATCTGGGACTGCCAGTCTCCAGAGCTGTAAGCAAATTAACTTCTGTTATTCAAACCACCCAGTCTCTGGTATTTTGTGATGGCAGCCCAATCAGACAAATACACTTTCAGAAACTCACCAGATTATTCTTGTATCGTGAACTCTATAAACACAGGTCTATATAGCTATATCCACCTATCTATACCTATATCTTTACCTATATATCTATAGAGAGAATTTGTTAAAATAATTATGGATCGAATACTATGACTAGAATTCAGATAATAGAATACTACACAGCCATTTTAAAAATGTCACAGCTATGTATACACTTCTTTGAAATAATCTCCATGGTAAAAGCAAAAATGGTGTACGTGATGTGCTACTATTTCCTGTTTTTTTAAAAAGGAAGGACAAGAAAAGAATATGTACATATATTGTCCTTGTATTTTCATAGGCTATCTCTGAAAGATGCATAGGAAATTGACAACAGCAATTCACTCAGGGTTAACTCTTGAATATTCTACTGCACCCGTATTCAAAACAAATATTTCTTTTAAAAACTTATAAAATAAAAGCGGGACAAAAAGCATACACAGACCAAATACAGAAAGGCAGACAACACACACACACACACACACACATACAAATATAGCAAGGAACCCATGGCAACATGTACCATCTTTAAACAGTGTACCTCACCTTTATGGGGTAAAACACCTAAAAGAAACACTCTTGGGGTGGCCAGTTAGCTCAGTTGTTTAGAGCGTGGTGCTGATAACACCAAGGTTGTCAGTTCGATCCCTGCATGGGCCACTGTGAGCTACACCCTCCTTAAAAAAAAAAAAAGAAAAAGAAACATTCTTACTCGCACTTCTCTCATATGTAATGATGGCGCACTTATCCTTGCATCTGCTACAGGGTGTAGAGTGAGCATTGCTCCTTCTCTTCTTTATTCCCTATTCGACTGCACATTTCTTGAAGGCCTGACTCAAAACATTATTTCCTTTGTAGTTCTTAGAACATATGTAGTATGGAGCTTTGTCTATAATAGGTGCTTAATAAATAAAGATACGTGAGTTACTATGTACATATTTTATGGGTTTGAAATTTTTATGCTACCAAACTTATCTGAATCATATTAATAAGTTTTTATACCATATGAAATTCAATGGAATGTTATATGAGTTTTGAATGGTTTTAAAATTTGAAAATCCACTAGTTTCTTTCATCTTCTAGATTGCTTGCTAAATTTGACACAATAGGAAAGACGTACTGCAGATATTTATGAAAGCAAAAACCACAGTACAAAATTATCTTACAAGCAACTATATTAATATGTTCTTAACGTCTTCATTCTGTGTGACCTAAATGCCAGCATATGGAATGCATTCTGTGATTATGTTTGTATATGTCACATTCTTTAACTTTGTCTGAAATGAGGAACTCTTGGGCCAAAGACCAGATTTGGGTATTGGATGCAGGGTGGGGTCCTGGGTGTACAACTCCGGGGTACAGCATTAATCCCAGATACCCAAGCCAACACTTGTGGGGGTCTGTCTTCAGGGACCCCCGAGTTGTACAAATCAGTTGCAGCTGGAAGTGTGAAACTGTGTCCTTGGGGTAGATGAAGTAAGTAGTTTTCTAAGTCCTGAAGTTATCTGGACAAAATCACTTTCTTATGCATTCATTTGTATTCTAGCCAGAAAGAAATCATCAGTGAAGATAAGCATGAGGGCTCTTTCAGATGTTTATGCTGGAGTCGTTGTCTCTCTAACTTTTTTCTTTTTTTTCTTTTTTTTTTTTTTCTGCCACAGAAGTGTTTCTTCAAATAAAAGCATAAGGGAAATTCCTGTATACAAAATAAGTGAATAGGGAATGGGGGTGGGAACACCCCAGAATTCTAATTCCTAACTCCTAGATCTGTGGAGTCCTAGTCAGCAGTGGTTCTCAAGCTTTAGTGTGTGTAGGAAGCACCGTGGAGTCTATTAAAATATATATACAGATTATTGGGTCTTGTTCCTGGAGAGTCTAAGCAGAAGATCTGGGCTGTAGAGGCTGTGACCCCCTACCCCCCACCTCCATCTCATAATCTGTCATTCTTAACAGCGAGCTCAGCAGAGCCCATTGAGAAAACTGCCCTCCAGACCATCCAAAGGGAGGCTCCCTCTTTGAGTTACTCATAAAGAGATAGAGGCCCAAGATTTTCAACTCACTTTAGTTGATTTTTCAGTCATTTCCTAAGCCCACCAATCCTAAGGCAACAACGAAATTTTAGCAGGCTGGTGGAAAGAATTCTAAGAACTTGTTTACTTTAATAATGACAGACGCAGAGACGAAAATTCCATCCAACACTCGTTTCCCAAATTATCTCAATAGAAGGAAGTGGAATAATGTTTAGATCATTTGGAACTGCTAAGGACACCAGCTGAAACCCTAAAAATAGCTGACCATGTTCCAAGCCTGATCAGGGGATTCCTTCCCGACATTTGACTTCAGTGGATTGCCACGAATGCACAGCTGCCTGGGTGATGCAAATTAGAAAACACAAATCATTAGTGATGTTATATTGGACTGGCTATTTTCTTATCTAAAAAAATGACATTGGCGAAACCTGTATGTTCAGAATAAGGGAGTTTACAGAGCAGGAAATGCCTTTCTGTTTCCGTTTTGGGCGTGGTTATTCATCATATCTGGGTGCCCACCTGCCTCTCAGATTAGACAGTAGAACAATTATAGGGCAGGAACTAGCATTTGTGTCTTTCTTTATCCAGATTCTATCACAATGCCCTCGATTTTTATGACGCTGGATTATACCAGGTGACTCTGTCTGGGCAAGAAAAGCCTGGGGAGGTGGTGCCAAGATCCATCTTCTTTCTGAAGAAGTCAGGAGCACACCTAGATATGTCGACAGAAGTTCTAGAATCAGTCTTTTAAAAGTAACACCTGGGACTATATATTGGCTAAAAACACCAACAGTGAAAAAAAACTAAACTGTGGTAAATTACATTTGGTATTTCTCTAAGACCTGAAATTTCCGAAAACCTGGAAACCATATAGAGATATTATATATCTTGCTCTTTTATCATAAAGTTTGTGGAAAATTTCAGTCTAAAATCCACGAAGCCCTACAACTCTTGGACAGAACATCCAGATAAGAAAGATGACTGACTATACCGTAAGTATTAATCTAGTTTTTAAGTGAGAATCCTAGAACTTTAATATTAAAATGAGCATTAACCTTTGAAATAGCCACCCTAAAAGGCTATACCTGTATTTCAATGCAGCTGCCAGTTTTCAAAATACTTTTGAAGTCTTATTTTGTGAATTGCCTGTAAAGTCAGGCTAGAGCCACACAAGAAAAACTGTCTTATTATAACAATACTTTTTTAACCTTTTAAAACTCATACGTCTTTTTGAAATGTGAAAAAAATTTTAAAAGACCCTCAGCTATTCTCTATCTTAAACCTTATATCACTGGTCATATCATCCAAGAAAGTTTAAATTTAAAGTTGAATTTATTTTTTTGTTGTCTATTTAATAAAACCAAGACTTTCTTTTGCTATTTTCCTCTGTGGATGCATTTTCAACATATGCCACCAACACATCATGTCCAGAATTTTATTTCTCACTGATTATCACTGCATTATATTTTAATAAAAAGCTTTCTTCTAATTAAAAAAATGAATACTCAAATTGATTATTCCCTTCACTCAACAGCCTACCTCTGAGTGAGGACTTTTTCAAAAATCAAATTCTTTTTAAATAGAGATAGTTTGCCACTGTAAAATAACTTGCTTTTTTATCATAAACTTTGTGGGCAATTTCAGATGAATTCTTAGAGTTTTTATATTGAAATTCAGAAAAGGACAATATTTGTGTGCTGAAAGTTCAATAGATTGATTAAGAAAATTAATCTTAATAGCCGTATCAGTTAGAGTTTTTAAACATAGAGATTGTTCTTATAATACAGATCATTACAGATTAGAAGCCACAATGTAGAGAGCAAAGTCTGATCCCCAGTTTATTAGTCATACAGTATATTAATCTAGGACTTCAAAAGACAGGCAATGAAAGAAGACATTTATATTTACATAACAAATCCGTAAGTAAGAGCTAAATGCTATTATAGAAATAAGTGTGCGTGTCTGTTTTGGGAGGTGTAGGGAGGGTATGAGTTGGGAGAAGCGTATATTCAAACTTACTTCAAAGACATTTTTGAAGGCTGACCACTTCCAAATAAACAATGAGAAGAATTCAACTGATCAAAGAGAGAAGTTTGTAAACTACCTCTGCCATTAATGCAGCTTGGATATTTGTTTTTACTTACTAAAAGTCTGTATTCTATTTAAATGATGCTTGAAATATTTAAAGTTTGAACAGGCATGAGTAATTGTGGGATATGACTTTTTAGAGAAAGGAAAATCATAATATGATATTCACATGAGGAACAGAAAAGTACGTCTGCCTTGTCCTAAGAAAACCTGATGATGACGGTGATGGTGATGATGATGGTAATGATGGTGGTGGCGTTGGTGGCATTGGTGGTATTGGCAGTAGTGATGGCAATGGGGGTGGTGATGGCTAAGCTGCTGTTTCTGCTTGTGGTGACTGTGGTGGTTGAATTTTTGTTAGTGGGAGTGACCTTTCAAATTTTTATTGCACCCTTTTCCCAGTTGGTTCCACAGAAGTAAACAGTGTGATTTCCTGAAGTTTCATATTATCGCAGAAGCAAAAACACAGATAATGAGTCGCTTATGTTTTCAAAGAGTAGAAGAAAGTGAAACAAAGTGAGAGACCATGTAACTTATCAGAATTTATATTTTTAGTCTATAGTGAACCTGGGACTAGAGCCTTAATGTCCAGACATGGTATTCCAGCCATATACACTCACTGTGACTTATGCTTTGTTTTACTCTAGTAAGGATCCCAGAAATGTTCATTTTGAAGTGCTACTGTGGATGTCTCATGAAATACACTTTTTATCAGTACCAGGATTAATAGGAAATTCCCAGAAGTTAAACATATACTAAATCAGTAGACAACATGGCATTATAGAATTAAAATCAGGGGAATCTGTTTCAAATCCCAGCTCTCGCGCTCTCATGCTGTGTGAAGGTAAACAAGTTAACCTTTCTGAACCTCTATAAACCATTTTTACTCATAACACTTGTGACACCAAACACCAAGCAATTCCCTAACTCTCTGGACACTAACTGGGTGACGTGCGATTGAATTCAATTCTGACACTAGCTGCCCGGAGTTAACATCAGACCCCACAGGTTAAGGGCTCAGGTCCACAAAACTGCCCCCTCTGCAGATGTTAATTGCCAGTCCCTGGTCTCCCATACTTCTGATCAACTGGCTATAAATCAGGGGTCCCCTATACCCCTTTCTTGGGTTTGGTAATTGGCTAGAAGGCTTGCAGAACTCAGGAAGGCACTTCACTATCACCAGCTTATTATTATATAAACTATAATATAATATTATATGCAACTCAAGCCAGCCAATAGCCAATTGGAAGAGACACATAGGACAAAGTACACAGGAAGGGGCCTGGAGCATCCATGCCCTCTCCCCCCCTCTCAGCACCTTGATGTCTGCACCAACCAGGAAGCTCTCTGCCCCCCTCACCCCACCCCCTACACCTGTAGTTTAAGGATTTTTTTTAATGGAGATTTGATTATGTCGACATGATTAATTAAATCATTGCCATTGGTGATTACCTCAATCTCCAGCTCCTTCTTTCTCTCCAGAAGTGAGGGGTTGAGGATAAAAGTTCCAACCCTCTAATCAGGCCTTGGTCTTTCTGATGAACATCCCCCATCCCGAAGCTATTTAGGGGAAGCCAGCCACCAGTCATCTCATTAGCATAAAAAATACATGGCTATCATTCCAGAATTCCAAGGGTCTTAGAAACTCTTGTTTCAGGAACCAGGGACTAACACCAAATATTGTAACAACGGATGCTCTTATTACCCCCATTACTCAGGAAATTATGAGGTTTGTTTTTGTTTTTGGTGTTTTTTTTTGGCGCTCTGTTCCAGGACCTGAGGACAAAGATCAAATATATATTTCTTATCCTATCACAGTCTCAGTTTCTTCACCTGTGAAATAAAATTATAATCATGGTAGTTATAACATGGTAGTTAAGAGGATTCGATCTGTCACTTGTTGACAAAACCTGGGACTGAAGGAGTGCTCTTTTGGTGGCGATTACCTTATTTTTTTCCCTGTTCAACAAGTACCTGGTAACTACTCCCTTTGTGCCAATCTCTGAGCTGGACACTCCAAGAGATGCCGAAAAAAGAGCAGACAAGTTGCAGTCTGCCAAACACCTCAGCAGAGCTGTGTGGGCCCCTTAAGGGGCTAGTTCTTCACTGCAATAGAAACTTAGTCTGCAGAACAGCTGGGCATTTATTGTTTAAGTGTGTCAAGTAGCAGAGTGCCTCGCATGTCAATGATTAGCTAACTTCCACCCAGAGTTTAGAGACCCACTTCATGTATTTGTTTAGAGATCAAGGCCTGTGATACCAAAAAGGAAATTAAACATAGTTCTCCCATGTGCTAAATCTAGAAAGCTAGTCAGAACTAATGTCTGCTCAGTCTTTAAAAATGAGCTGTCATATACATCTTTGCTTCAAAATAAAATAAAATAACAAGAAACACAGGTACACTGGCAAGAAAGTGGTATTCAAATGAGATCAAATATTTTTAAAGTGCTTTATGAATGATATGGTACTCTGCAAATGTTTGGCAAGCTTCCACCTACACATTTTATTACCTTTGCTATTTTAGCGTGGGTTATAATCGAAGGTTTTAAGATTGTAAGAACATAAGTCTGCCACCTGCACTGGGGATGTTTGAGAGAGAACAGTGGATGTGTGTGTACATGAACACACATTGGTTAGGGGCTGTGTGAAGAAGAGAAAGGGGCTGTGTGGCTTCTATAGACTGCCGTTAGCTTAAAATGTTTGAAATATTATTCTATTTTTAAATGCCAGTTTTTTCCAAATTAGGTACTGAATTTGTTTTTGATGTGCAGTAGCATACCTTTCATGGCAGAAAATTTATTTGTAAAAAACTGTTAAGAAGCTGAAGAAAACTAAGTGTAACTTCGGCGTCACTGGCATTCCAAACTATGACCTTGAACTGAAATTAAATTACTATCTTTGAAATTAAAGACATTAATGCATGGGCCCCTCCTGGTTCAGTTATTTGAATATGGTCCCCACCAGCTACACACACCCTCATCCTATGCCTCCCAGCTGACCTGAGGTTGCTCCAAGTGCCATAATATACGTTCTCAGGGGCAAGTTTTTGGGTTTGCTTATTTCTTGCTTCTTGGCCTGCAGTCTTTGCTGCTGTTGTTCCTTATAAGGGTGCAGCTCTTTGGGGCCAGACATCTCTGTCATCATAAGCATCCTTTTCTCCAGCCTCCAGGAAGAACATGGTTCTTCTTTACCCTCCACACACATAGTACATCTATCTATACGTAGTACATAGTACATCTGAGATCAGGCTTTTAGTAAGACTTTACAGAATACTTGGTCTCAAGCTATGTGAAATTCACAACTGCTTCTAGAATTGTGTACTCTTAAAATTTCAGGCTCAGACCCAACCTCTACACGTGGTCTAGGTTCCATAGGCCTCCCCACACCTCAGAGTCCAAGCCCAACTTAGTTCCAAGAAAAAAGAACGGTGAACCTTCGCTTCCTGGTCCAAAACCCAACTCTTTTCCCCTCCATGGATAAGTGAACCCTGTTTCTTCCCTTCAGGTGAAATCCCCCTCTTCTGCCAAGCAGGTATAATCTTCCCCACAGAGCTTTGACATGGCAACATAAGAACTCTCCCAATATCTGGCATATTTCACCTTAAATAGCTACTCATATGGGCAATGACAGCAGTACAGGTTGCATGAGCCCAACCTAGATACTCCGTTTCTCATTCTCTCCTCTACCCTGAGGTGAACAGAGTTCAGGTAAGCTTGCCCTGCCTAGCTAAGCAGGTTCTTGCTCCCAAGTTTTCCAAAACACGTGTTTGGATAACAAAGTACACATATCTCCCATGAACAAAAACAATATTCTGCAAAGTTTTTGGGAAAACCATTTTCTATTTCTTCAGACATAAGAGTTCTGTTGTTATATTTAACCAACATTGCTAAGCACCTCACATCTCAGTCTGAAGCATCTGCTCCTGGATCCTTTCTCTGGGTGGAAGTTTCCCTTTGCACAAGGGGCAGTCACTTGCCTTGTAAATTACACACTGGAAGGTCCTACCAAATAGTCCCTCCTACCACAGGGGAGGTTCCACCCAAAAGAATGCTTGCATCCCCCAATGTGGCAGTGTTTTGCCCATCAAAAGATACAGTCCAATGTCCTATTACATAAACGTTAAGATTTTAAGCACACTTTTCTTACTTTTTAATTCAATTGTACAATTCCAGAGCTTTGCTCCTATCAAGTCCTCAACCTGTTATGGCAGCTGTAGAAATAAATAATCCCCATTGGGTCAACCTTACATCACCAAGAGGTAGGTGGTCATGCTGGGAGTTAGACAAGATGAAGCTGTAAAGGTTTATAAAGCATTAATATCCTTAAGGAAGATAATCTATGTGTTAATTTGCTAATGCCAGCAAGTCCATTCCCCCATCCCACTCCCAATGACAGCAGCAGCAACAATGATTGCCTTTCCTTCTTTAATTGGCATACTTTTACACATGAAATTTCATTAGCTGTTTAGATAATATGGTTTGTGCAACAAATAAAACCCATAAGAAATATATAGCACATCACTTGCAAGTGTGTGTGGAGCAACTTAATTGTTGTTTTCAGAAAATGCAGATTGACAAAAGGGATTATAATTTAAGTTGTACTGATGGCATTTGTATTAGACAAAACTAGTATTGACTTTAGTAGTTATTATTCTCTCCTGCCATTTAAATTACTGTTTTTTTACTGACAGCAAAAGAGCAGTAAGAAAAAATTCAAACCTTAAGTAAATGTAGTTCTCCAAATAGATTATTTTTGCAAATGCTGGAGGTGTGGTTACACAAATCTAAGGAATCCTGGGATTTAAAGATGCGGCACAAATATCCCAATCCAGTTTCCCCAGTCAATCCTCCCCAAACTGGGTGGCCTATGCCCTGATTCTGCAGGGCTTTGCCAGGGGAGTTCCAAGGCAACTACTAGATAAAGCCCCACAGGGTGACTCTGTGCCAGGGCCTGACACACAGTAGCTACTTGGGCAATATTTATTGAATTAATAAATCTCCATAGTTTATCAGTTTTGCCGGATGTTAAGTAACTTAAAACATTATTTTAATACTAATTAAAGCAAATCTGTACTAAGCATAAACTTATTTTATGTTTACACAAAACATACAAATTTGTATGTAAACTTTTAAAAAATCATCTAGGAGATTGAGGATCCCAGGGATGGAATGCAGAATGTAATAAAATAATCTAACTGTATTGTAAATATATGAAATAACTTCACTAAAGGGAGGGGGTGCTGAAGGTGCTTAGTAACTTTGGAAGTGAGTAGACTCTGTAAGACCAACAGCAAAAGAAGCTGTGCAGAAGATTGTGCTCTAGTGGATAAAGTTGTTTCTCACAGGGTACAGGTTAACAGTTCAGAGACTGCTATACTAATGTACTATAAATGAACAATTAAGTAAATATACAGCCAATGGTGGGAATTAGATTTTTCACTGTTGGAATGAAAGTTTACAGCTGAGCCAAGGGAGAAGGCTAGAACGAGCCACATATTCATGGATTTACACTGGAACATTGCATGAATTTATGTTTAGCTTAATATAGGAATAGCTGTATCTGTATATACTTTGGCTACACGCAGGAACATTTATAAATATACGTATCTAACAAGTGAGTACACAGACACACACACAATGATGGCAATATGTCAAAGGCACACAGGAGCTAACTGAAAGGGGTCTGAGTGGCCAAAACTGGAACAATTTGAGCAACAAAACCAAGTAGAATTGGATTATAATCTAAAGTAAAAGTAAATATCCATGAGCCTATGCTAACATAAACCAATGATCACATAAGTAAACAAATGGGAGAAGACGTGCTATATCTCCATGCAGAAAGTCATTTCTGGACCCTGCCCTCTAAGAGGTACAGCATAACCGTCCCCTTGTTAAGTGTGGGTTGTGCCTAGTGACGTCCTGCCAAAGAGGACGGTATGGAAAGGGTACAGGAAGAGTAATTTTAAAGAGGAGAAAACTGACAAACACTACCTCAGCCAGGAGGTCGAGGTCCACATCGACACAGTGACAACTATGTTCTCCTGATATGATGAGATGACAAGTGCCCTTTACCAGTGGTCTTCTTCCTAAAGACCTGTAACATCAGTCTGATCATGAGCAAAACATCTGACAAATGCCAACGGAGGGTCAATTCTATAAACGACCCAACCACTAGTCCTCAAACCTGTCAAATCATCCAAGACAAGGAAAGTCTGAGTAACTGTTACAGCCAAGGGGAGCCTAAGAACATTTGACAACTACATGTAAAGGGGTATCTTGGACAGGATGCTGGAACAGGAAAGTAATATTAGAGAAAACTAAGGAAATCTGAGGAAACTAAGGCTTCAGTTAATAACAACATATCAATATTGGTTCATTAATTGTAACGAACGTACCGTACTAATGTAAAATGTTAATAATGGGGGAATTGGGGTACAGGGTGTAGGAGAACTCTCTGTATTATGTTGCAATTTTCCTGTAAATATAAAACTACACTAAAATAAAAAGTTTGGTTTTTAAAAATCTAAGTAGGTCGTGGGCAAAAGGCCAAATATGCTGAATCTTTAAAGAAATGATTTGAAAGCAGGTTGAGTAGAGACTACCCCAGAAGCTTACGGCGTGCTTTGACTCTTCTCTGCCATTAGGCTTACTTTGGTGGCTCGGTTTATGGTGTATGGAACACTATGTTGAACTTTGGACTTGATCTAAGATAACTCCAAGGAAATTTCAAGGATTTACAATCTTCTTGTAGTTTAAGGGGTGGAACAAAGACGAAAACTAGGAGTTCTCTAATGATTAACCAACATACTTATCTTATGCAGGTTAAAAAAAAAAAAGAAAGAAATTCATTTACAAAGAATTAAATCAACCCCTAATCAGTAAGACTTACTAAAACATTTTTTTTTTCATAATTTATAAAGACAATAAGTAAAGCTGCTTTATTTTAGCAATATTTCCTTGTTTACTTTTTACAATCCTTTGGAAGTTTATAGTGACTATAAAGATTTATGAAAATAATTCACTTGACCTCATTTCATCAATTTCCCTCTTTACCTTTTACTCTTTGCAAACCTAATATCCCAGGTTGATTCTTGAGGATGAAAAATCTCATCAGTTTAGCTTACAAAAATTTTTTTTTAAATGCGTTGTGTTTATTTTTAATTATATAAGGCCCATAGTACCTGTTATATTGTAACTTGTGTTTTAATCCTCAGTAAGTCATACTTGGTTATTAATAAAATGACTCCTCAAACTAATTACTTTGTCCAATAGTTTTATAGGCATTATAAGTGAACTTTTGCCTCTCCCTTTCTTTCTTCTTTCTTCCCTTCCTTCCTTCCTTCCTTCCTCCCTTCCTTACTTCTAAAATGCTTATTGAGCATCTACTCTAGCCAGGATTTTAGGAAAACAATATAAATAACATATGATTTGTGTCAGCAGCTCTCAGTCTAGTAGGAAAAGCAAATGAATGGACAAAGCATTAAAGCTCATTATATGAATATTAGGCTAGAGATGTGCAAAGGATGCTTATGATAGGAGCACAGGACAGAAGGCTGTCACTCAGACAGGGAGCGTTCTCTCTGTGCAGACCCCTCCCTCACCCAACGCTTGGCTATCATTTTCAGATTGCTCCCTTGGTCCCCAGGTACATCAGCTGGCAAATGCATCAGATGTAATGGAATCAGCCAACCCCTCTTTCTTATCATGTCCTAACTTCCCTTTGTAATAGCTCCTAGAAGTAAAAAAACAAGGCGTTGGAAGGAACAGTAAATTCTTTCTCTCCTCTGGCCGTCTCCACATGAAATACATAAAAGAGAAGGGGTTTAGAAAAGTGATCAGATTTAACTGCTTCACATATTATTTAGCCAAATATTTGAGTGGAAAGCTAGAGTTCCTTAAGGGTTTAGAAAGTTAGTGAATAACTTTAAAAAATATTTCTTTAAAACTTTCTTATAATGTTTTTAAGTTGTGAGTGATTGGGGATGCCTAGTTTTTACATCAATGCAAAGTGATAAATAGCTATTAAGCCACAATCTGATCGTGCTGGTCTCAATGGCTGTCTTGAGAAACAATGTCCCCATTGTAAGGCTGCAAGGGACAAAATGGAAGCCTGTCAGAAGGGTCTTCGTGTCATACTTTTACTCCAAAATGTGCTGAATATCATGGGCTTATGTCATGTTACTATGTAAAGCAGAGCCTGTGTTGTTACAGAGAACTGTATTATGTAGGCTAGATAAGGGCCACCAGCAAATATTAACAGTGACACATGAGCTCTGAAACTATTAATCAGCAATGTCTTCCAACAATCAAACTTAGCAGTAGACTTTCTAAAGTTTTTATTCAGTGGGTGTTTAATTAAAATTCTTATTTGTTACTTAATTTGGGAAAAGGTATTTCGAAGTTTGTGAACGCTAGGGGGGAAATTATATATATATGTAAATTATACATGCCCCACTATACTTTATCATATGTTTAAATCGGATCCTACCGACATTGCCAACACTGAATCTTAATCAAAGTTGTTTATGAAACCACCAGACTGACATCTGAACTCTCTTTTTTGGAGCCAAGGATTTCTGGAAAGAGGCTGTTACTTACACGATGAGCTGAGTGCATTACCTGGTTTGAATAAACTGTGGGTGTGAGGCTGCATATGCAGTTTGGGTTTGTCAACAATAGTTCGGCTAAATAAGGAAAGTCCCGAAGGCAGTTCTTTGATTAAACGTCACCACTGGCAGATCATGCCTCTAATCTAGTCCAGATAAAGAGGGTTCTGTGGAATAGCTCTGATTTGCGCCACCCAGGGTGAGGCAAACCTGCAAGGCTGTGGAGGAAAAGCTGATGGTATGTTTACTAATGCAAGGCACTAGAAAGAAACAGAGAGAAGTTAGGGCTTCACAGAGCTCAGAGGTCAGAAGGCACTCACTTCCTCAGTTAGTGGGAAGGCTTCATTCATCTCCCCCGGGCACCATCCACAGCGTGGCAGTGGACAGTGGGGTGAGACAGGAATTCAGCCAAGGGGAAGACTATCCAGGGCCAATGACAGGGGCATGCCAGGGACTCCTGAGCACCTCCTGCCCAAACTCTTCCCTCCTTTCCCTGCTGTTCCCCTCCACTTTCTTGGGAATAATTCATGGGAATTATTCATCCTTTACGATTGTAATCAGTCACCACCTTTACCAGGAAATATGCCTATGTCAGGATAGCAAATTGTCCCCATCTCCATCCCCGTGTTCCCATCATATCTTATAGTAGATACCACCCTTGGGCAGATGGGTGCCTCCTGAATCTTTCTGACAGTGTCACTGCTCCAGCAGTGCATGACTATCCCAGTCACTGCTTGAACAGGAAATAAAAGAGAAGTGAGAATGACGATTGTGAAGTATGACAGGAAATTGTTGGGCAGGAGAATGATTTTTATAAGACTGAATGCAAACTACTCTGAAATCAACACTGGATTTCAACATGAGAGGAAAAGGGCCGTGACAAATGTAGTTAAGTTTCAGATTAGAGGCAGAGCTAACTCTGTCCCTTGGAAACAATAGAGGAATTCTAATAAAATAAATTTCAGTATGGAGAAGATTGGTGTGCCGGGGGGTGGGGGGGGGGAGAGAGAGAGAGAGAGAGAGAGAACACATATCAATGCATATAGCATATCTATTGTTTTGGAAACCAGTGTACCAGCCACCCGTAGACATGCTTCCTTTTGCTTTTGAGAGAAATTTTCTTGGCATGCACAACTGGCACTAATTCAAATGAGATAATCCCAGCAGAATCACTTGTCTTGTCGCTCCCAAACCAAGATAATGTTTCATGTTTTAAAGTAATTATTTCTGTCCTTCTCTCAGAGATGGTTAGGCCATATTACTAATTCCCAAAGAAATCAAACATGAGATCCTTAAGAAGTCTGTGACTTATGATATTGGCACTTTTAATAGATTCAGAAGGATACTACTCAAGGACATGTAAGATAACTAATTTCTGCTCAAATGTGATAAACTGGGTCACAGAGACCTAGCAAGATTGTCTGATGTTTCTAAAATCCTTTAAAATCTAGTACAAGGAGACCACTTCAAGACACATCTAGAAGAATGTGGTTCCTGATTAAAAAGAACATTATCCAGTCAAACTATTGGTGAAACATTACTGTCATATTTTTCCATAGCATACTTCAGAGGTCAACAAACTTTTTCTAGAATGGGCCAGATAGTAAATATTTTCAGCTTTGCAGGCCAACACTCTCTCTGTCACAACTACTCAACTCTGCCATTGAAATATAAAGTAGCCATAAAAAATAGGTAAACCAATAAGCATGTTTTCATGCCTGTCATGTGGGGTGTCATGAGGGGTCTCTGGTCCCGCTCCCCACATAGGAATGCAGGACATAGTGAGGTGTGGAGACAGAGCCAGGAGTGCAGTTTCTAGGCTCTCGGCCTCACGTGGAAAGGTGCTGGCTCAGGTAGTAAATGGCCATCAACTGTGATTGCATGGCCATCAGCTGTGGCTAGTTGGCCATCAGCTGTAACCAGTGAGCCATTGGCCACTAATATAACTGCTGTGACTACGCTAGCAAAAAATGGGGGCTAGCAAGAAGATGGTGGCTGGCAAGCACGGATTGCAGTTAGCATGGCAGAGTGCGGGTTGCAGATTGCAGAGAAGTGGACAGCAGGTTGCAGACAGTGTGGCTCCTGCTTCCTGTGTCTCCAACCCAGCTGCCAGCAAGACTACAGTGGTATGACTCCCCTACCTATGGCTCCGTGGGTGTTCCTTTTTGGCCTCACCATGTCCTACATTCTTATGTGGGGAGCGGGAGCTGAGACCCTGCAGGCCGCCTGATGACCCCCTGGCACAACATGAGGCCAAAAAGGAACATCCACAGAGCCAAAGATAGGGGTGTCATACCACTATATTCTTGCTGGCGGCTGGGTTGGAGACACAGGCACCAGAAGCCACATGATCCACAGCCTGCCGTCCACTACTCTGCAATACGCAACCCACACTCTGCCGTGCTAACTACAATCCGCGCTTGCCAGCCCCCATCTGCTTGCTAGCCCCCATTTGCTGCTAGCATAGCCACAGCAGTTATATTAGTGGCCAATGGCTCACTGGTTACAGCTGACAGCCAACTAGCCACAGCTGATGGCCATGCAATCACAGTTGATGGCCATTTACTACCTGAGCCAGCACCTTTCCACGTGAGGCCGAGAGCCTGGAAATTGCACTCCTGGCTCTGTCCCCACAGTGCCTGTGGCTGTGTGTCAATAAAACTTTACAAAAATAGGCGAAGGGTTTGCTGATCCCTATTACAGTTGATAATACAGCAAAAGTATAAGAAACAATTTATAACTCTTTGGGTTTTAAAATGCCTGTTGTGCATTTTTAGGGTGCAGTAATATATGGTGGGCCAAAGGATTTCGTTCTGGATCAGACCTGGATTTGAGTTTTTGCTCTGCCTCTATTTACCTGTGTGACACTAGACACATTATCAACTTTCTAAACTTGATTACCTTATTAGTAAGACAGGTTAACGATGGTCCTTATTTCAGTGGTTGTTGTAAGAATTAAATAAAATAATATGTTTCAAGCACAGAGCATAACCGCTCAATAATGTTACTCATGCATTTACACTGTCCTGGGAAATGCCATAACCAGCACCAAGAAAGCCGTGCTTCTCCTGTCTGTGAACTCTGAGGGAATTTACCCGCGACAGTGTGGTCCCAACTAATATCAAATTCAGCTCCCTAGAATTCCCATCCTTCAACTGCCTCCTTCAGTTCTCACAAGCTTCAAGAGATAGATTCAATGGCACCTTGGTTACCTAATGACTTTTAGGATGAAAATTAAAATAAGTTCCTTTAAGCAAGTCTGCATAGGAAAGGAACCTAAAACCTTTTTACACGTTTTTCAACTAATTTAATACTGTCATTTAATGGAATGTGGTCACATTTTAGTGTTCTCCTGGGAAGAAGGACTTATTTGTCTTTGATTTTCTGAGGATTAGTGTAGTGCCTAGCACACACCGAACATTTAACAAATGGCTTTACAGGAATACTGGTAATTGGATGAAATGAGTTGAGAACCAATATAAGATAAAAATGCCTGCCTCTGAGTCTTGGGGTGTTTCCTTGGGACCACAATTTCTCACCCTTATATGCAGACTGTTCTGGGGATGGGACTAATCTCAAAGCAAAGAGTCTATAGAAGAGAAAGATTTATTCTAAGGAACTGGCTCATGTGATTGTGGAGGCTTGATAAATCCAAATCTGCAAGGCAGGCTGGCTGGCTGGAGACCGAGGGAAGAGTTGCAGTTCGAGTCCAAAGGCAGTCTGCTGGTAGGATTCCCTCTTGTTCCTGGAAGATCAGTCTTCAATCAATTCAGGCCTTCAACAGACTGGACAAAGCCTACACACCTTGGAGGTCATCTGCTTTACTCCAAGTCCACCAATTTCAATGTGAATCTCACCCAAAAACCACTTTCACAGAAACATCCAGAACAATGTTTGACCAAATATCTGGGGACCCCATGGTATAGCCAAGTTGACACAGAAAATTACCCATCACGCTGTGGTTTTCCACAAAAATCCCATTCCAGGTCCTCCCTAGTTTCCCACGTCCTGATAGTCAGGGAATCTCAAGTGAGCTGATTTTGAAAACAACTTTTGAGATTCTAAGATGAAATGTGTTGTATCATTGCCTAGGTTTTCTTTCCTTCTTCTCCACTCCCTAACCCTTCCTATCCCCCTTTTTCCTCCTTCTCACCCACCTCCCTCACCCCCTTTTTTTTTTCTCGGAAAAGGAAGAGGTTGGAAAGACAGAGAGAAGTTTTAACAGTCAAAGTTTTGCAATGTGATGCCACAGCATGTTGCAACACTGTCATGCCTGAAGCAAATGTATTTAAAAGACAAATTCCGTTTTAAATGCACACACTATGTAATAAATCAGCACTTACATACCTTAGAAATTTGACGTCTTTATATGTACCTTTTTCCTCTAGGTTGGAAACCTATTCACATACAATTCTTTGCACTATAACCTTATTGCAAAAGGAACTACTGGATCTCAGGCAACTACAGCCACTACTTTCTGAGTCTCTTCAGCCGGCAGAGGCTTTGCCTGTTCAGGTATGAATAAGAAGCAATGTTCTGCTCTCCATGTGGAAAGTCACAGACCTGGGGTGACAAGTGCAGAAAGAAGCATAAAGTGGCCTCTGTGACAAGTTCCCATGATCAGCCTGCTCTGGTTGTGATCCTATTTCCAAACAAATGCTTCGGCTAACAAGGCAAAAGATAACTCCTTAATAGCAAATCAAAGTAAAAGTACATGAGTAACTTACAGTAAATTGCTAACAGGCGAGGTTGACTTAACTTGCAAAACAATCCTTTCAAAATGAATTTTTATTCAAAATCACCACCACCCAGAAGCAAATCAAATGTTCATCAATTGGTGAATGGGTAAACAAACTGTGGTCTATCCACATAATGGAATACCACTTAGCAATAAAAAAGAACAAATTACTCCTATGTGGAACAACCCAGATAAATTTCAAACTCCTTACGCTAAGTGAAAGAAGCCAGACTCAAAATGCTACCTACTGTATGATTCTACGCATACGATTTTCTAGAAATGACAAAGCTATAGGTACAGAAATCAGACCAGAGATTGCCAGGGGCTAGAGATGGCAGGGAGGGGTTGGCCATAAAAAGGCACGAGGGAACTTTGTGGGGTGATGGAATTGTTCATCTTTTATTCTGGTGGTGGTTCCATGGCTGTACACGTTTGTCAAAATTCACAGAACTTCAACACCTAAAAAGAGTGAGTTCACTGCATATAAATGATGCCTCAATAAATGACTTCTAAAAAAAAAAAAAAGATATATGCTAAGGCAAATGTCTGGAGAAAGAGAAAGACAATGCTTTCTGGAAAATATTTTGAGAGGAAAAACAATGGGAGTTATGAAAGCCTTACTGACCTTTCATGCTCTGCCAGAGCTTAGCTCAGCCATGAAGTAGGAACACTGCTAAGGTTTGGAAGGCAGGAGAAAGGGGAGCAGCAGAGTGCAAACTCTGTTCTCCATCCAATTCTAAGTATTTCAGTGCTTTCGTTTATCACACACATTCCCTGTCTCTTTGAAGATTGAAAACATGCAGTCACTGTAAACCTTCTTGGTGCCTGAAGATGCTGTAGCCTGGTCTCCCTGGAAGTGGAGGCCCGTTCCCACCGCAGGCAGTACATTTTCTCCGTGAGGGCATTAATGGACGCCAACCAATTTAGTTTGGTTCCCCTTTTTCTGTTTCTGGACTGCGCCTCAGAAAGCTATTGTACCAGAGAAACAAAAAGAGACACGTTTTTTATTTGCCTTGAAGATCTTCAAAAAGAAAAAGTGTGTGTGTGTGTGTGTGTGTGTGTGTGTGTGCCGGGATGGAGGGCGTTGCCAGAATAAGTTAACAAAGGAGTTTCAGGGACAGTAATGTGCCACTCAAAGTGCCAGCCAAAGTTCATTTGGATTCAAAGGCAGAAACTGTTAGCAGAGACAGTAGGATTGAATCCCAATTGTCATAAGAAGGTGAGGGGTAGTGAAATAGGAGGCTTCACAGGAGGCTCGCTCGGGGTGGGGAAAGGGAGTTGAAAGAAAGATAAGAGCATCTAGGTCTTTATAGGTGGAAGGGAACACCTCAAATTGCATCAATGGTGATTAGAGTAACTGAACTACTTCCAGAGTATAATTTAAAGATATCATTTCCTAGTGCCAACCATGCTCCTGATTTTTGCATTTTACCTCTGTGTTCTTCTCTGCAAACTAGGATCATTA
Organism: Rhinolophus sinicus; assembly: GCF_036562045.2. Taxonomy (NCBI): domain Eukaryota; kingdom Metazoa; phylum Chordata; class Mammalia; order Chiroptera; family Rhinolophidae; genus Rhinolophus; species Rhinolophus sinicus. The sequence continues at coordinate 68,490,951 of NC_133754.1, forward strand.
ATCCATGCTATACTTTCACCCCACCGGGGAATGTAGGGAAGCCATTTGGGCTGCCCCGACACACTGCTGACGGGCATTGCGATTGCAGTCTGTACCTGGTTTTGAGATCCACAGAATGTATCGTTATTACCAAGGTTGTTTATCACCTCCGTCTGCATTGCGTATAAGCCGCAGATCCTTGCCTTTTCCATGCTGTGTATTCTTTTCTTCTCCTAGCCAGACCATTCACTGCGCTCACCTCTCTCTCACTGTGAATCAGGCAGTGAGCATTTGAGCACTGGGCAAGGTGGGGGAGATGGAATGACTCTCAGAACCATCTACAGAGAATGATCTGTTACAAAGAAATCATTCGGAGCCAATAAGAGTGCTGCTGTTATCAGTAAGTCTAGCTTCCAAGGAACAATCTGCTTGTCATGCTTTTGTCTCCTGTGGTGCTTCCCTATTACTTGGATCTTCACGGATTTCATTTACTACTAAAAACAGTCCTTTGAGAAAGGACTGTTAGAACTCCCATTTGTCAGCCAAGGATACAGGGACCTAGAGAAGTTAATGAATTTGCTGAAGGTCACTCAGCTGTTTAGTGGGCAGAACTGACAATCACACCCATGCCAGTGCACTGCCAAAACCAAAGTTCCTGCCCACTAAGCAAACACTGCTTCATCCTTGTAAAACCACACCATTTCTTTCCTAGGAAATGGGCATCTCTAAACTGTACCTTTTATATTTCAAGAAAGATACGCAGGATATACAATTAGGAGCTGGCCATGAGATTTTGTGAAAAGGGTTGACATCAGATAGGCCCAGATTCAAATACCAGCTCAACAAGTTAATGGTTGTGCAAACTTGAGTAACATGCTTGCTCTCCCCAACTCTATCGACTGTCAAATTGGAATAAGAATGCTTGTCTCATGAAATTATTTTAGAGATTAAATGTGATATGTGTACAAAAGTCACTCAATAAATGGTACTCTTTCTCCAAAGAATAGTTCCCCAAAAGTCTAATTCTTTGCTACTCTTAGCCGTTGTAAATTGACATAAAAAGAAAGCTGGACATGTTTGAAGCAACCAATCATCGTTTTCCAAACTTTTAAAGATTTTAGAGTGCCAGCATCCCAGTGTATGTATTGAATTGTGCAGTGGATGTAAAGGAAGGAACAACATGAGTATTGGTTTCTGAATGACCACTATGTTTCTAAGAAAAACCTACTAGAACCAAGACATCAAAACTGATATTGGGCAAACCGCCCCCTTCTTATATAATACGCCTCTCTCCAAATCCTGCCCTTGGATAAAATCTTGATTCAGCTTTACATCTGAAGCTGGAATCTTATTTGTTTCCAAGTGCTACATCTCAGGAAAGACATAATGAATTGGAAACCATCATAGGTTAGAAGAATCTTAGAGTTAGAGTGATTTGTGTACGTCATTAGAGAACACCTACATTTTAGTTCCATTATCATAGAAGGCAGGAATCTCTTCCATAATATCTTGATCAATTATCTGAACTCAATCCTCACATCTTAACAGAGTTGGGAGCACACTCATCACATTACTCCTTCGGTTTTTAAACTTATTGCGTCTCCCTGTAATTTAACCTGACTAGTCCTAGCATTCATATAAACAAAGTCCCATGTCCGCGTTACCTTCCCAGCATGTGTAGAGATGAAAATATGATCCTGCTGCTCCCTCTCTACATCCAATGGCCTTTTCTGGGTGATCCAGCTTCCAGCCTTTTCCTGTTTCTTATCAACAGTGTCCAAACTGTTGGCTCTGCTTGGCTTTCAGCGTTGCCCATCACCCCATCACCCTACATGACAATGAAGCTAAGATTGTATTGACTTTTTTGGTAGCCCATTACCTTGTTGTTGGCTTAACACTGAGCTTGTAAAGTTAGAAAATGCATAAGAAAAAGTGAGGTTCCTGGCACAGAAAAGTGGTGATGAGAACTGAGTGTGTGTGGTGGTTTTGACCAGGGCAAAGAAGCCAGACCCTGAAGGTCAGTCGTCGTGTTTGTGGTAGGACCAGCCTGTGAGCCTGATACGGTATATAAAATCCAGAAGGCCAGTAAATGGTTTAGAATGAGTAACAGCTTCGGGATCCAAAATGGCTCAGATTCAACACCATTTATGTCTTCCTCTTTCACACAAAGATATCATGAAATTCTTAGTCAAAGGCCTCCGTGGAATCTGTAGATGCTCTATATACTGCATGGCTTCATCTACCAGCATGACAATCCACTGAATCCCCTGCCTGCTTCTGCAAGTTGAAATAACCAGATTTCCTGGTTATCTCGGGTGTCCTTGGGCACACATAGACAGCAAAAACAGTGATCCAGGTGGGGAATAAACTTGGCAAGAGAACAGACTTAGAATAAATATTTTCTTGACAGAGATTGGCAGGGAAAACATCAAAGATTCTAAAATACAGCATATGGCTCCTCTTATATGCAAAGCTCACCCCTACAGGTTAAGAGGGATGCAAAACAAGTGTAAATCAGAATATCTGACTTTTGGACTCTTATTGTCAAGGCAGGAGTGAGACAGGAACCTGTGAAATGGTTAAGAACATATGAAAGGAGGCATGGAAGTAACATCAAAAGACCAATATCAATAGTGTAGGAGTTCAGAGTGGTTGGATTAAGAGGAAAAGGACACGGTGGGGGAGTGTGGGATGACCTAAAAATGAACTTTGAAGGATGAATAGAATTTAGATGTGGGGGGTTGGGGTGAGAAAAGAACTTCATAGGTAGAACTGATTAAAATCAAGAATATGGAAGGAAAAACTCATTGGCAGGGTGAGTGCATTCCATCAATGATGAGAGATTTAAGGAAGGGTGTCTAGGATGAACTTGTGTACTGAGGCTTGGGGAAGACCAAGAGAGATTTAAGAAAACCTGCAAAAGTGGAGATAGAATATGAACTGCTTCTCTGGAGCCCTTAGCGGGAGGTAAGAGTACCCTTTGGAGGTAGAAAATAACAGCATTTGGAGAAAGTAAAATAAAGTATTACTTTGCAAAGTAGTTGGGAACCTAGTAGAACTTAACCTTAAAAGATACAGACTAAACATATATATTCAAAAATGTGAATATAAACACATAGTTTATACACACATCATGGGTTATTAAGAGAAAGTAGGGATATGTCTATATCCTGAACTTGTGTTAGCATCTCAAAGGAAAACAATATCTTTTCTTAAAACACAGTATCTTTTCTAAAGTAAATGAGGTTACTCTCCAATGACAAGACCCAACTTAGCCAGTCTTGAATTACACCGGAGACTGGGGATTCCATGGTACATAGATGACATTTCTCAACAGAAACATTTTCTAATGGCCTTGTCCCAAACTAAGATCCCTTGCTCCTTAACAGTGTCTAGTTTTATTTGAAGTGTGCTAAGCACTGACCTTGTTTTCTCTCTTGAGGCCTTGTAAGTCCACTGCACTTTCTGATCTGTTACACTTCTAGACAGTCCTCTGGCACTTGAAATTTCTTAAATAATGGAATTTAGGGTAAGTGTGGAGAAGATCCTTCTGTTTTTCTGAAACTTTGATTAAAAATATATTAAATACATAAAAAAGTGGGCTGTTAATGTACTGTTTTTATAGATGACTTATTTTTGTAGGTCACATCAGAGCACCCCAGTTTTAGTTACTGGCTTTGTCTTTGTACACCAGAGAGCCCAGGAGCTGTTGCTATGTATCGTCAATAATAAGTTTCACTGTCACTCCTGAGTATTTCACAGAAAAAGCAGATCGTACTTTTTTAAACACTTGCTTTATAAAACGAGGCGGTTTGGGTGAAGAGGGGATATGTGTCTCTTACTAACATTTTATTTTAAAATATTTAAATTCCATTAGAACTGCAAAGCACAATTTTTATCATAATTCATTTCTTCTAATAGAGAAACAGAAATAAACAGCTGGGGACCTGAGATACGTTTAACTGGCAGCACATTTAAATTTTCACAATAAGAAAAATTGTGGGTGTGTGGCAGGGAAGGGCAGTGAAGCAGACATTGGCCTAAAGAACCATATCTTTAGTCGCTGTGGCTTAGGTAATAAGGAAATGCAGACGGACAAGCATATTTGCCTGATACCCGGAGCAGCCAAAGAACGTTTGGTGCAAGTAGTAAAAGGACAACACATTGTCTAGACTCAAAACCCCAATTTCAGCCCGTAATTTAATCTGTTGTCTGCCCTGGTGCAAAGTAAATTGTTTCTTTGCTGTGTGTTATCTCTAATTTCTTAACCTGTAGGCTCCAAACAACAGCCTAGAAGTGGTTAAGGGAATGAAGTTCAGCAGGAACCCCCAGCTTTGCTGCCTTTGGAGCTGTGAGGATATTGGAGCTAATGACTCAGAGCAGTTTTGAACTCTCTGAGGGGTTCCTGTCTCCACGGCTTGCCCTCCATTTGGCACAGATAATCAAACATTGACTGAAGTAACCATTATGATAATATGGTGGCAAAGTTCCACATCTCTCCTAGTGACTGCCCTTATAGTGGGATGGAGACAGAACATTCAATTCGTGATCATTCTGATGCGGATTTTAATGTTCTATAGATGATTCAATTGGGCATATTCCAAAATTGAAAAGTCATAAACAGAATTTAAGATTTTTTCTCTTCTTTTATGTTTCTCCCTTCCTTCCTTTCTCCCTTCCTTTCTCCCTCCCTTTCTCCCTCCCTCTCCCTCTCCCTCTCCCTCTCCCTCTCCCTCTCCCTCTCCCTCTCCCTCTCCCTCTCCCTCTCCCTCTCCTTTTTCCCCTCCCTCTCCCTCGCTCATCTCTTTCAAGAAAGTACCATAAGGATCTTTCATAATATTGAACTTTAGACCCGGAAGAAATCTTACCAGTTATTTTCTCAAATCTTCCATTTATGGTATAGTCAAAGATCTGGAATATAATGGCCTAGATTTTAGTCTAAATTCCACCACCTACTCGGTGTGTGTCTTTTGGAACCCTGGTTTTCTCATCTGTAGATGAGGCCTGCCTGCCAGGGACAGGACCCAGCCCTCCCGACTCCCAGCACTGTGCTCCTTGTCTTTGCCCCAGGATCCAACTGGCGCCTTCCCATTTGCCTCCATAGTCCTCCTCCAGGGGTCTTCCCTCAGGCCCCAACCTCTCCCCTTGGACTGCCTGCGTCCGCCCCCATAGCCATGCCTGTGATGCCTGAGGATAGTAACTCATGCACCAGAAAATGCACTGGAATTTAGGTCTTCCGAGTTCATACCAATAAGTGTCTTGAGCCCCTAAGAGTCTGACATTAAGCCAGCAGCAGAACACATACCTTTTCCCATATCCTGCTCCCATCTCAGTCCCCACCCTCCAAGGGGTCAACCCTTCTCCTTTCAATCTTAGCAACCATGTTGGTTCCTAGGGAAGACCTCTTGGACTCTCTCGATGATGGGGTTCCCCTGCTCTGTGATCTTACAGAATATTATCCCTTCAGAGTACCTGTCACAATTTGCTCTCAGAAATATGTGGTCCTGTTTGGCTCTGTGATTGACACCCCCTACACACACACCATTATACTGTCTAATTCAGGAAGTCGGGACACATATCTGGCTCATCACTGTAGCCTTAGGGCCTTGCTTAGAGTCTGGTACAGGGTATGTCCTCAAAAAATGTGCTGAATAAGTGAATGAATGGATTCAATTTTTTGATGGATGCTCCAACAATGCCTGTCATGTATTGAGAGCATAGTATATGCCAAATGCTATAGATTGATTTTTTGGGTCCCCCCAAAGTCCGTATATTGAAACCTAACCCCCAAAGTGATGGTATTAGGAGATGGGGTCCTTGGGAGGTGGTTAAGTGAAAAAGGCAGAGCCCTCATGAATGGGATTAATGCTCTCAGAAAGATACCCCAAAGAGCTACCTCACCCCCTCCACTGTGCAAGGATACAGCAAAAAGACAGCTTTCTACGAATCAGAAAGCAGGCTCTCACCAGGTACTGAATCTGTTGGTGTCTTGATCTTGGACATCCAAGCCTCCTGAACGGTGAGAAATAAGCGTTTGCTGTTTATAAGCCACTGGTCTACCATGCTTTGTTATATTACTGGCAGCCCAAACGGACTAAGACACCTGGTTCTGAACTAACCATTTTACATAACTTAGTTTACTTACTTTTCAAAACAATTTTCTGAGGAAGGTATCACTAACTGTTTTATAGACAAGGACATTGAAGTCAGTGCAAAGCACCAAGAAGGGACATCCAACTCAGCTTCCGGAGTCAGGAAAGTCTTTCCAAAGGTGACAATGATGGCACCCCACTTCATTTTTTCCAAACCCTGCTAAAACCAAGTTTAAGGGTCTGACCTTATCTGTTAACCTAGCATCTCAACAGAGGGAGAGAGAGAGAGAGAGGAAGAGAGAGAAAGGAGAGAGAGATCGCACATATATGGTCACACAATTGATATTTGTCAAGGCTCTATTAGCTATGAGAGACATCAGTAAATATGACACATAACTCTCTGGACTAGATCTGGGCTAAGCTGCTTGACCATGGAAAGTGTGGGGACGTTTTTCTATTGCTCTCCCCTCCCCTGCCCCCAAGTAGAGCCCCTTGGAACTGTCCCCTTCTGGCTCTTAAGCTACTGATACCAATGTGTCAAGCACAGGTTGAACTGTGTCACCGCCCCACAGACATGGATCTCCTCATTATCTCCTTTCATACAATAGCATTGTGATAACCTGTTCTTTAATTGAATTGCACACAAAGCCACACTATACCATGATATCAAAAGTCACTTTTATTTTCATTCTGGACACTGGCTCTGCGGGATTATGCAAGTGAATGCTGCTGTCATCCCCACTCAGACTTAGTCAGCTGAGTTGGAAGAGATTTTATGTTTGTTTTTTCAAAGAAAAGAGATTAGTGAATACATGTCTGTTTGAAAGCAGATTCCTTTTCGAGCAGAACACCAGCTCTCATCATCCCATGTGCCCTGACCTACCGGTGAGAATATTAGATAATAAAAGGTTTATTTAAAGGAGAATCAGAGATAAAACTCTACAATTCCCTCATCTCACAAATGCACATTTTTCTTTCCCTTTTATGCCTCTTGTGTTACATCTTTTTGGAAGCTGTTTTCTCATTCCAACCACCCCTACTGGGCAAGCGTGTCTGGAAGAGCTGCAGGTGTCCCTTGGCTGCTGCTTACAAAGCCTACTTGTTAATCAGCCCCATCACGTGTCTTTTGACCCCCTTCCTACCCTGCTCTCTCCACATCTCTCCCAGCCAACCACCACTGCTACTTCTAAAAGGGAAAAAACTGAACAGCCAGTCAAAAGAGCTATTATCCTAAAGACTCCTTAACAAGGCCTGAGGCTTTCCAGTAAATTAGTTCAAGCTTTGCTCCCCTCCCCCTTTCTAGACATGGTGCCCCCTTCTCCCATTCATTGGTCACAACAAAGCTTGTTGACTCTGCTACATTCTGTGGCCACTGGACACTCTACAAAGTGACCCTCTGGGAGCCTCTCAGCCACCATCACTCTATGTCAAGACCAGTTAGGAATGTAAATCCATAGCAGATAACCCCTGTTCCAATAAACGAGGCAATGGTAACATTGTGTGCAATGCTATCTGGGAGTTTATACCAGAGATCTGGAACACAAATGAATTGCTTTTTCCCCCTCCAGTCTTCTCTATTTGATTATTGACTGGTCTGACTGTGCAAGTCTGCCTCACCCCATTTTATTGAGGTTCAAAATGAGAATATTAATTCTATGATATTATGACTTGGGGAGAAATCATTTGCTAATTAAGTCAGTGTTTGTAGAAGGCTCTGGTGTTGGCATGGATAAGTTATAGATAATCTATGCCAATTACCTATTGTGGACCTGAAATTGAAAGAAGGCTGCAGTAAGCTGCAGGTCTTACACGGCAAGGTTTGTTTGCTGCTCCCAGGTCACGCTATTCCACCCTATTCAGATGTCTGGCAACATCTGTCACAGGACTAAGTTCAAGCTCTGAAACCTGAAAGGAGGAAGTAGGTTAAAGTCTTTTTGTTGTTGTTTGTTTCACCATGTGGTGTACCTTGGGAAGAATTAGGACATTCCTCAGAGTTACTTGTGCTGTGTCAAAACGGGATTTTACTCCTGCCAAGGGCCAATGCTGGTTATTGGTAAAATACTTTTAAGTGTCCAAAAGATTGTCTTAAGATCCTTTTATGGTACATTTCCTTTGAGAACCTTAAGAAAAAAAGAAGGGAAGAAGGAAAGGCCACCTCACTTCAAAGGTGAATAAGCAAAGGAAACACTTTGTTTTTCAACAGGTTTATAAAACTTTACAACAGATGGCAAATGACAAGTTCTTTTTAGATAAATACAAAGCTTTTATTCCCCCTACCACTGAACAATCCTGGGGGAAACTAAATTTAGAACACTGGCTTACCTTTGTGAGGAAAATCCACTAAGATATGGTCCATGTAATGACATTCACACGGCTGGGTGTTGGCAAATGATAACTAAGTCTCAGAGGTAACATTACACAGAAAGCTTCCAGGAGAAGTCAACAAAAACAACGCAGAGGTCAGGACATTTGAAAGCCTACTGACCTAGTAAAAGAGAAGCCACAGCTGCCTTGGAGAAGACAGGAGGAAGTGATGAGACTATTGGGCCACAACAAAGCATGTGATGTTTTCTCATCCATGATTTATCAGGCAGCAATAGACTTGGGGTCTCTGTGATTTTATAGAATTATGGATCTATTTAGAAATCTATCTATAGAGAAATATAGATCAATTTCCTATAAGAGTTTAAAAACAGATGGCCTTTTGATTGACTAAGGCTCATTGACCTAAAGTTAACATGAGATTTCTCAGACCTATTCCGTCTCTCAGAAAGAGGCACTTCACTTACAGAAACATTGGTGATTTCTCTCTCTCTCTCTCTCTCTCTCTCTCTCTCTCTCTCTCTCTCTCTCAATTGTGATACAATATATATAACATAAAATTTTATCATTTTAACTTATTTTAAGTGTATGGCTCCATGCCATTAAGCATATTCTCATTGTTGTGCAACCACCATCGTCATTCATCTCCAGAAATATTTCTTCCCAAACTGAATTTCTACCCATTAAACAGTAATTCCCCACTCCCTCCTTCCCCAGGCTCTGGCAACCATCATTCTACTTTCTGTGTCTATGAATTTGACTACTTCCGGTACCTTGCATAAGTGGAATCACACAGCAATTGTCTTTTTATGACTGTCTTATTTCACTTGACATAATGTCCCGCAGGTTCCTTCATGTTGTAGCATGTGCCAGCATTTCCTTGCATTTTAAGGCTGAATAATATTCTATTCTTTCTTTACTGAGGTATAATTTGCATACCAAAAGTTCAACTATTTTAAGTGTACAATTCAATAACTTTTAGTAAATTTGTCAAGTTGTTCCGTCATCACAGTCCAGTTTCAGAACAGTTTCATCATCTCAATAAGATTTTTGATGCCCGTTTACAGGCATCCTGGTTCCCGTACCCCTTTCCCACCTCAGGCCCAGGCAACCACTCGTCTACTTTGTATTTCTAATAGAGTTGTCTTTTCTGGATAGTTCACATAAATGGAATCAATACATTAAGTAGTCTTTTATGTCTGGCTTCTTTCATTTAGCATAACATTTTTGAGTTTCGTCCATGTTGCCACGTGTGTCAGTGTATCAGTATTTCATTCTTTTTTGTTACTCATAAAATGTTCTATTATATGAATATATCACAGATTGTTTATTCATTCACCAGTTGATGGACATGTGGGTTGTTGACACTCTTTACCTATTAAGAGTAATGCTCTATGAACATTTGTGTGCAAGTTTTGTGTGGACATATTTTCATTTCTCTTAAATGGATGACTAGGGGTCAAATTGCTGGACCATATAACACTTATGGTAACTATTTAAGAAACTAACACATTGTTTTCCGAAGTGGCTGTATACCATTAGGAGATGTTCTTTAGGGTAACTAAACAGATCTTTCCAGTGGGTGTGTATTTTCTTTGTGATCCATCCTAATGTAAAATATTCTGTTTCTTTCCAACTCTGACCCCAGCTCAGTCACAAAGCCAAGCAGTGGGAGTCGTGAATTAATTCCTCAAATAGTTGTCATTTTCACATTTTTAACTCACAGCTGAGTTCACTTTAAAACCAAACAACCTTGAAAGCTCCAACAGTGTTATGAATGTCTTATGAGACCTTGGGCAAGTCACATTGGTGAGTTAGGGCCTCAGTGTCCCCACTTGTCAGTGAAAGACTAGACCTAGATGATCTTTAATGTTCGTTAATGACATCTCTGGAAATGTATGTGGATGATCCCTGATGGGCTTTGAGATACATCTTAGTTGACCTTGCCTGCGTGTGGAAGCAAAGAGTTTCTCAACTGTGCAAGCGCCAGGACTTTCCACTAACCAACCGTAGACCCTAAAACTGGAGAAAGAGGAAGCTATAGATGAAAGAATGAGCATCCTTTTCCTAGGGCAGGTTGAATAAAGGGGCACTCTGACCTTCCTATTACAGTGAACTCTCTGGCGTTACATCCATAGTGGGCATTTAATTAACATGTCTCCTGGATGTCATGTTCTTGGTGAGTTGAGTTTTGAAAAATTTTTATCATCTGTCTAGAAGCAATGTACCATTTATTGAAACATTTTCGTTTTAGTAACTCTATCAGTTTCCTAGGGCTGCCATAACAAAGTACCGAAAACTAGGTGGCTTAAAACAACAGAAATGTACTGTCTCAGTTCTGGAGGCTAGAAGACCGAAATCAAGGTGTTGGCAAGGGCTAGGCTCTCTCTGACAGTTCTAAGGAAGAATCCTTCCTCGTCTCTTCTTGTTTCTGGTGTATTCTGGCAATTTCGGCACTCCTTGGCTAGTAGATGCATCACTTCAGTCACATGGCCTCTTCTATTGTGTCTTCATTCTGTCTTCCCTTTGTGTATGTGCCTGTCTTTGGGTCAAAAATGTCCCCTTTTTATAAGGACACCAGTCAATTGGGTTAAGGACCACCTTAATGACCTTAATTTTAATTTGGTTACTTCTGTAAAGGCCCTACTTCCAAATAAGGTCACATTCTGTGGTACTGGGGTCTAGATTTTAATATATCTTTTTTGGGAGGTGGGGGGAGCACAATTCAACCCATAACAGTAACATTTTGAAAAAATGAGGTTTGCAATCAGCTATCTGTTACTGAATACACATCTAACTGTAATAATATTATAAAAGGGGAAAAAAGTGTTTTCCTTCTTCAACACCTGATATCTGAGCTCTGTGGCACTTGGGCCCAAAGAAGGATCATAACAATCTTGAACCCTTTGCCCTTAGTCCCACGCAGTTTGAGATTCTAATATCCTGCAGTTGTTGAAATAATAACTTTCAGTTTAGGGGGAAAATCTGTTCAGTGCCTGGAATGTGATACTGTAAATTATTTAGAATGTTTTACCCTGTGGAGAACTGCCTAGGACTAAAGTCAGGGAGAATGGGATGTTAAAAAAGGTTAAAAAAGAAAATTAAAAAAAAAAAAAAAAAAAGGGTGGGACACAAAGATGTGATGCCATAATCATAGGATGAGGATTAACCAATAAGATTGCTTGAATTTCCACACCTCGGAGAATGAAAAGATAACTCTGGGTTGGCAACTGAAAGAGCTAATTATCACTTGGGAGGAAAGAAAGAGGGGAATGGGGCTGTGTATGCTTGCTATACCAAACTTTCATGGCTTGTTGAGAAGAACGTCTTCTAGCAGGACAGAAGGGACCCAGAAGGGCTTCTCAGAGCAAATTTCAGAAGACTTTTTTCCTTCCCTTATTACTCTCCCACCCCCCTCCATGGTGGTTTTGGAACCCCAGATGCCACCACGGCAGGCCCAGCACATACCCATGGCTTCCAAGTGTTCCATTCCTTCTCAGCTGCGGTTACCCCGCCCCTTGTTAATGCTCTTTTTTCCTACTTGCATCCCTATCAAGCCCAACTTTCCCATCCCATTTGTCTTCTCATCTGATTTACTTCTTCCATGGAGTCCTTTGGAACCCCTGCTGTTATAAACAAAGTAACTAAGAGTTTAAGCTTATCTCAAACACCCCCACCTCATGCAATTAACTGAAGCCTGGACTTGCCTTGACAATGCCTCCTCCCTGGCTATCCTCTCCAAGAGACTTCTCTTCACGCTGCTATGGACTTAAAATGCCTAGAAGAGAGTTCCATACTCCTTTCCTCCATGGCTTCCTCTAGATTCCTGTGTCCCCAATCCTTCACCTTTTCATATTATCCTTGCTCCTTCTTTACCATATTCCTCCAACGTCTTTCATTTTTTCTGTGGCTCCAAACACCACATCTGGCAGGATAACTTCATTTACCAGAAGGCTACCACATACTTCAGACTCAGGAGACCACAAACTAAATCCTATTTGTAGTAATAAAATCATCATTAATGTTACCAGTGTCTGATGCTGAAGTTCTGCTGGTCCCCTTTGACCAACGTCCTTTCTCTCCTTCAGTACCGGCACCTACCTCAGAGTTTCTGTGAGGTTTCAATGAAAGAGGGCATGTAAATCACTTAGCTCTGTAATGTAAGCTATTATTAGTGAATATCATATTGCTCATAGTGAATCAGTAAGTAGCCAGTCCCCATATCTCTGTCTTTCAGAATCATCCATTCAACATGTGTATTTTTCCATTCCCCCTGCCGTCTCTCTTATTAAGGCCCGTTGCCTCCCATCTAGACCAGACATAGAAACTCTAAGCCAGACTCCTTGTCTCTGGTCTCTCTTCCCACTTCCTAATCCATCTGAGATGTAAGATCTAGATAGAACTAATGAAAAAACAACTGGTATAACATCCGTCATTCTGCTGCTCAGAAATGTCAGTGTTCTCCTGTTGGCTCGCTTGGAAACCAAGCCTTTTAAATGTCCAGTGTCACACTGAATTCCCAGCCTTGTCTCCAATAACCATCGTCCAGCCAGACTGGATAGCAAATCTCTGAAAAAGTCTCCTGCCTCTCCCACATCCATTCCTTGGTGGATGCCATTCTCTCTGTCAGGAAAGTCCCAATTGTCCACAAATTAAAATCCTTGCATGGCTTCCTAAGCCCCCTTGCTTCATGAAACCATTTTTTTGTGTGTGTTTCTGTCTTCTAACTCCCGCTCATTGAGCTTCTGGGTGGTCTCTTATTCATCTTTCTTTTTTCTCCCTATAGTAACTCATCTAGTGCTACATAAGTAGAAGACACTTAATAAATGCTTGTTGACTAAAATTGAACAACTTTCTTACTTTAAGGTGAGAGACCCCTCTCTATTTTTTGAGATCCATTCTCCATCTGGGGACATATCACGTATGGGCTAACTTTGGTCCAATTTTCATGCTGTCCAACCCCTCAAATACCCCCGCTAGCATTTTCTCAGTACAGGCATGAGCCACGTAACAGTGGAAATACGTTCTGAGAAATGCACTATTAGGCAATTTCATCCTTGTGCAAACACCATAGAGTGCACTTACACAAACCTAAACCTAAATGGCAGAGCCCACTACACACCTAGGCCATATGGTATAGCCTATTGCTCCTGGGCTACAAACCTATACAGCATGTTACTGTACAAAACAACATGAGATTAAATCAAGCCCAAGAGAAAATAATGCAACCAGACACAGTAGGATAAACACAAGATGTATGAGGGATAACACAGCCTAGTGTTTTACAGCAAACTTTTTTTATCAGTAGAAAAAGTGCACTGTGAAATAATGATACAAACTATAATATTATAAATACATAAAGCATTAACAGTTATTTACCATCACTGTCAAGTATCATGTGCATAATTGTATGTACTATACTGTTCTACAACTGGCAACACCATAAGTTTGTTTACACCAGCATCACCACAAACACATGAGTAATGCGTTGCCCTACATTATAACAGCTCCAATATAGGAATTTTTTAGTTCCTTTTTTTTTTTTTTTTTTCAGACGGTGGGGGAATCATACGAGCCTGAGAGTGGCTAATTTATTATAACTTCTCTTTTTCTAGTACATGCACAGAAAGCCTGACAGCTAATTGCTCTCTCTGTCTCTCTCCTTCACACACACACACACACACACACACACACACACAGCTCCATTTCCAATGATGACAGGCTTCGCAGAAGTATATGGGATCACCATCATATAGGCAGTCCATCGTTGGCCGAAATGTGGTTGTTATGTGGCACATGATTGAACAATGTTGTGCACTTCCTTATTCTGCCTTTTTGCCTTTATAATTCTAAACTACTTTACCTTATCCACCTCCAAGCACCACCTGTCCCAGCCTTTGTCCTTATTTCCTGATATGTAACTGCTCTCTTGTACCATATGGTGCTCATGGACTAAAACTGTGAGGGGAATGGTTCCTCTTCAAGATCTGATCTGTATCAGGGAACCCAAGCCCTGCAGTTGAAAGTGTCATGAAAATGGACTGATAAGCAGCTAGAAGCAGAATGCTGTGTGTACACAAATTGCACTGCATTGCAGGGTGCAGTTTGGAAGTTCCAGCAAGAATTGTTTATTAAAATGCATGAGCTTACTGTAGCTTTACTGTGGAGATAACATATTTAACGGTTACTGATGGGGCACTGCATAAGAAAATGGGCATTTTATGTGGATCTAAGTGAGTCTTTTGAAGTATTTTTTGATTCTTTTCATTAGGCAAGATGAAGCCATCCTTAAGGACATGTCTCTGGCATAAAAAGATGCACATTACGTGTCAGCAACTACAGTGTAATAATGCATTTATTTTGTGTGAGCACAGCAAAACACTTCAGAACACAGTTTATTTTGCAGAAAGACTGAATTAACTCTTCAATTGCCACAGAACCACCAATCTTGTCACACTAGCAAGACTTTGCTTCTTATAATTACGTTCTTTGGCCTGTTTGTGTATTAAGGATAAATTAGGTAAAGAGAAGAAAATGAAGTGGGAAAGTGCATGCCTCCTATGTGCCAAATCCTGTGAGGTGGGGATCCTCATAGAGGAAGAAGTGAAATAGCTAACCTAAATCGTAGGAACCAGGAACTTCTCCAAGCACCTAGCTTTGCCCTCTCCCATTGTAACTAAACTGCATGCACCTTCTGATGGCCTTTTCTTTTTTTGTAATTTCTCCAGCACACATGGCTTTCTACTTATCTGCTTCCTGGGTATTGGTTAATGAGTGAGCTGGACTCTTCAACATTATTGGATGAAGAGGGAGCCAAACCAGGGTTTTCCTTCCATGTTTGTTCAAATGGTTCCCTCCTTACTTTGGAAAGAAAGAAAAATAGGGCTGGACACTTACGGTAGTACTTGGAGAGGGCAGTAAGGCACAGTGGAATTGCCCATCAGTGGAGCTAAACAGCTCTGGGTTCCAATCCTGGTTACTACCACTGTTCAGCTGATGGGCCCTGGCAACTTATGTGACCTTCTGCACCTCCGTTTACTTCTTTATAAAATGGGGATGATGTCCCTCTCATGGCGTTGCTTGGCCCAGGGTAGGTATTTAAGGAATGTTGTTAGTTGCAGTTCCATCAGTCTACATCTTCCCCCAAATTCTATTCATACTCAGGAGAAATTGCTGACATTAGAGCATGAGGAAGTATTCTTTCTGTCCCTTCTACTTTTCTCCTTTTCTCACACTGAAGCTAAACCTCACCAGCATGTCTTCTCCTCTCCCCTCCACCTCCCTCCTCAACCCCTCAGTCCTGCTATATCATGCCAGGTCACAAGGAGAGAGCAGAAATCCAGAGGAAACCGACCTTCCTCCTCTCAGCGGGGTGGAAGATGACCGTTCATCCGGAAGGCTGAGAACTCTAATTGGAATTACAATACAGTACCTCCCTGGGGAGGGCAAGGTGGTGAAGGGGGAGGGGAGCGGCAGAGAGGAGGCAGCAGGTGTTTTCCCGGATCTTCCTGTTCCATCCTCACCACACTGCCCCAACCCAGGCAGGCACACGTTGGTGACCCTGGCGCTGGCTCTGAGGACACACCCAGGTCAAGGTGTGAGCCTGTTTTAGGTAGCAAGAGGAAGGGAGGGCACTGACTGGGTCGTACGCAGGCTGCCATATTCTCGGTGAAAAAGATTTTTAGCCCTAGAACTATGTCGAATTCTTTCTACGTAGCTCAGTGAATGTGTCACTTAATGGAAACGGTGTAAACACAGGTGTAATATTGGCCTGGGAAGACCAGCGTCGTGGAAGATCAACTCTCTCCAGTCCAACCCTTGCATTCCACATCCAGAAAACCAAAATTCAAAGAGATTAAGTAATTTGCCCGAGGCCTCGAGTCAGACCAGGGACTGAGCAGGACCTGGAACACGCCGTCGGGATTCCCAGGCGGTCTCCGTCTGGCGCCACCCTCCTCCCAAGGGCAATAGTAATTGACGATCATGGTGCCCACGCAGCTTTTGGATCCTGTCTCGGATCCTGACCTCATCATTCCACTCCCGACCCCTTGCTTTCTGGTTCCTCCACCCCACCACTGGCGCTTTAGCTCCCCGCCCCCCACCCCCACCCCCCAGGGTTTCGCCGAGCTGGCTGGATGAAAGGACACCTATGCATACATCGTAGAAGGCTGCAAACACCGAAACTCGCCCCAGCAGACCCACGCAGAGCCATCGTTAGGGAGGGGTGCAAATAGGGGCTCCGCTCCCGGTGAGACGCTTCAAGTCTCGGGCTGGGGCGGAGCTTCACGGTCGGGAGCCCGAGGGGGGACAGGGAGGAGGTGTGGGGAGTGGAGAGTTTGGAGGAATCCAGGCTGGTGAGCCGGAGACCGCCGGGGAGGGGAGCTGGCGGCGCGCGGGGCTGGGGGCGCGGGGTGGCGGGGACTGCGGTGGTGCGGCGGGTGTCCGGCGCGCGGCGTCACCGGAGGCGGAGGGGGCGGAGCCGCGCTCGCAGCTGCCACCCGGCCGCGGCGCTCCCAGACGACACCCGCCCGCGGCCGGGCAAGCACCGTGCGCACACACTCTCCAAACAATGCTCGGTGGCGCCCAGCGGAACGGCTGGCGGCTCGGCGACCGACGGCGAGGCCGGGGGAGCGCGACCCCGAGGTGAGCCCGAGACTCTTTCTCCAAATTTGGCCTCTTTTTGTCTGGCAAACGTGGCTGCAGAGGGGAGCTTTGGAGGAGCGCTGCGGTCGCCCGGCGGGTGATCTTCCGTCGGCGTCCCCTGGGGTGACAGGCGGCCAGCTTGGGGAGGGTGGAGGTTAGGGACCGCGTGCACCCAGGGTTGTGCCTGAGGGGAGGCGCCGATCCTGGTGGACACGCTAGCCGGAGGGGTGTTTTCGATTCATTCGAGAATCGCGCTCTTGAAAACAGGGAAACTTTCCTTGGAGTTCCGGGAGGGGAAACCGACTCCTCTGCTCATCTTGCTGGTCCCTCTGCGCTGTTTGGGGCAAGAGTGAAGCGCTTTGGGGTTGCTAGCTGGGAGACTTCCTTTCCGCCGCGCAGCATTGTCAAAGGAGCGGAGAGAGAGGCCGCCCGGCTGTCCAGACTAGGACCCTGGGGTCGTAGCTACCTCTTCTGTGGCACCGGGTTAGATGCCAACCTCGAAGTCTCCATAGGGATTGATATGATGCCTTTTCCCTGAACCATGGCCGAGCCCTTTGAAAGGCGTGCCATGAGCATGTCCCTATCTTTGCTTCTGCTGCCCCCTCCCCAGCCGGCGGGACACAGACACGCAGAGAGAGAGAGACAGAGAGACAGAGAGAGAGAGAGAGAGAGAGAGAGAGAGAGAGACAGACAGACAGAGAGACAGAGAGAATAGAACCTCTCCACTTAGGTCGTGTGAATGGGAATGCAGGCAGGGCTGGCTATCTGTGTATTTCTCTCAGGTAAAGCCTAGTAGCAAGCACATGGCTTTGCAGAGCTGATAGCAAAGCCTAAAGGTCTAAGGGCCACGAAGTTTTGCAATGTCCTGTCCAGATGTTAGGTTTGGAAGGCTTTATTGATCACTGGCCTGACGGATCAGTTAACATCCCCTTCCCTTTTTGAGACAGAAATTTGACAGGAAGCCCTGGGGAGTTCTGCAGTTATTTTCTTATCATGGGGTCTTGTGGAACGCAGTAGCCTTTTTATTGGTTAGACTATAGTGGGTCTAACCCAGAAAACCACATTCCTACTGCTGAGATTAGATTACATAGCATTGGAGAAGAGAAAAAAAAATAAAAAGTTGGGTAAATATCATGACTTACCCTCTGTGTGTGTTTTGCAGGTGCGTGTGTGTTGTTAAGGTTGTCACTTTCTCCTCTCTGCCTGAGCAACTCCTGACAATGGATTGTTGAAATCCAGACCCTTTCCATACATACTTTTCTTTCCCGGTGTTGCATTCATTTAGTTGTATATATATAAATTTTGTAGGTGAGTGTTTTCTGGTATTCTGTCACTTCAGGGTAAGACATAGCAACTTTGGATGCAAGTATGAGGGGCAATATTCTGAACCAAAATAAATTTTATGGATCTGGTCAGCATTCTTCGTATTCTTTTAAAAAGGAGGTGGGAGTGTATCTGACAGCTTCAGTTTTGCAAATTGTAGCCACAAATCTGGTGCAGAAGTTTGCAGAGGCAAAAATATTTTATCATGACTTGGATCAGAAAGAATGCTGAGATCTTTTTCTAATCTCACACTGCTGCCTCCCACAGAAATGGGGAAATTTGCATAATTCTGGGGGCCACCTTCCCTCATTGGTAAGGAATGTGGGCTGGGAAGGTGCCATTTGCAGGTTGGTGGTAGGCAAGGCGAGAAGAGGCTCCCAATTTGTGAATGTCACTTGAGTTTCTCACCATCTTTTACTTAAAACAAACGGGGGATTGTCCCAGGCCCAGAACCTCTCTAGACAGATGGGACTGGAAAAGAATCTTTTCTAGCTTGACATGGTGGTAAATTCAGTTTGCTGCCACTAAGAAACCAGTTTTAAGAGGATGCAGTGAGTCAATGATGGTGAGAAGCCCAGCGCTTCATTCTGTTCCTTATTAAAGATTTTCCCTTAAAAACCTTTGTGATTCTGAGCGGTCATGTTGATGAAATGGTGCCCACGGTCAGAGGTTCAGAACCTCGGAGAGGAGGGAAGAGTGCATATAAACTGGTGAGGGGTTCTGAAAGGAGCTGCTTGCATATTAGTGATCCAGGCTACCAAAAGTCCAGCGCTGGAGTGGGTCCTCTGCTACAAAGGAGGGGACCTCTGGCACCAAGCAACCATGGCAGGTATGTGCTGTTAGCCTGTTGAGGAAATGACATGTGATCCCCCAAAACTGCTTCTTTTGTAAATCTGTGGTAGCCTTGAGGAAGCGGTTGGATGCCCACGTCCCCCAATAGCCCAGCCTTGTATGACGAGCTGCAGGAATGTGAGGTGCCCACACAGACCTGGTTTCCAGGCTCTCCTCCTGCAGCCCACCGAGGGGCACCAGAGCCTCTGCCTGCAGTTGGGAGGAGTGGGGACGGGGGCTGTTTTGTTCTGTGACAGAAGGCAGCCTTCACTGGCTCCCTGGGAAAGAACCTACTCTCCACCTCCAGGGAGGGATGTGGAAACTTGCCCTAGTGAACACCAAAATACTTCCTCACTTTTCCCCCTTTCAGAATTTAGCAGTAGAACTTAAGCTCTTTGTGGCCTAAGATTGTAGGAAAAAGAAAAAAGCATTGCTATCCTCCTCTGCTTGTTAAAGCTTAGCAACTTCTTCTGGGGAAGTTGGCAAGGGATGAAACCACTACTTGGGTATATTTAGGAAAAGAACCTAACCTGCAGTCATCTTAAAAAGAGGGATGTATACAGTCCTAACAACAGCTGCTGAAAGGCAAATTTTTTTTTTTAAATGTCAGTGTTCATTTTCCTTAAAGATGCAGTAAGCTTCAGGGTTAACTTTGGAGGGAAAGGAGGCAAATTTAGCTTCAGCACTTGTTGAATAACCACCCCTGTATGTGAGTGTGGGAGATCAGAAAGATAGCACTTCCCACAAAGATTCTGGAATGATCTTTGGAGCACCTGGCTCATTCTACCTGGTTAGTCCTGTTGGATAGTTTAGAGAGTATCAAAGTAAATTCTCACGGGAAGAAAGTGGAGAGCAAACCCTAGGGCAAAACCCTCCCTATTTAATGAGAATATATTCATCTTAGGTTCTTAAGAACCATTTTCTTGTGAACATTCTGCTGATGAGGAAGTCGGTTTATTTAAATGAGGAAAGAAGAGCAAAGAGCAGAAAACAGATAGTGGCAAGGGACTCAGTATAACGAATGGCATGGTGAGGTGAGCAGCTGCCAGCAAAATTGGCTTCTCTTTCCAAATCACCAAACTCTGTATCTATGCACAGGTCTTAGTGTATGTGGTTGCCATTGTTTTCCCATCTATAGAGGGATGAAGCTACCTGACAAGGTATTATTCAGGTTAATTGGTTAATATCTGTAATCCTCTGAGCTCCTCAATGGTGAATCACTAAGTTCTGTGATGAACACTCTGCTTTCAGTTTTACTCTCAGAGGCAACTAACTTTCCGCCAGCTGACGGCCTTACCTCCAGGGTTATCATAGGGAAAAGAACTATGCTCCTCTCTTCTCTCTCGGACCCTGGCCTGCCACCCTTAGACCACAGCATGGTGGTGCTCATACATTTTTCTTTCTGTTTTCCCCTTGGCCTGAAGCTCCAGCTTTCTTGACCTCACTGAGCACTTTCTGGGTTGAATGATGTATATGAAACAGGGGGAGGAGGGAGGCAAATTCCCAGGATGTCAGACCTCCCTACCAGGGTCCGCTGGGGAGCAAGCCAGCACCACATCTCTACCCTTTCTCGCCCCTTCCATCTCTGCCTGGTCACAAGTAGGGATTACAGTGCTGATTTCAAGGCCCAGCCTTGCCTCCCCCCTCACATAGTTCTTGGTTAAAAATTGCGGCTTATCCCCCAGAAGCCACCATTTTTATTCGTTGTGCTACTTCCTAGTTCTTATTTCTCTGGGGCAGAGTCCCAGGCTCTAGACGCCTAGCGTCAGGGAAGGCACGGATATGATACAGTCTCCTTATCTATGTGATTTCTTCCTGTTAACTGTCCCCAAGCCTCCAAGAGCTCAGGATTGTCGGGGACTGGGATGTCTTTTGTGCTCTGTACTCATGGGACAGAGTTGTGTTTAGTTTTTACAGCTTATGATAAGGCCACACACTCCATGAGAGAGTGACTAAGAGGCTTATGTCACAGAAATGGGTGAGGGCCTTGGAATAAATGGAATATTAATCTTCACCTTTTTCCTCCCCTTTTCCTCCTTCCTCCCCAATCAAATGATCAGACTCTGATTGATCACATGCCCGCCCGCCGGCAGGGAGATCTCTGATCAGTCAAGTGTTCTGCCTTTTCAGGAAGCTGCTCTGTGACCCTCATCTGCCTCCCTCAAGACCACACCTAAGAGCTGGGTGCAAGATGAACCAGTGCCCTGTTCGCCCAAGATGCACCAGGCCGTCCGACTGAACCCCGAGAGCCTGAAAATGTCTGCGTGCAGTGACTTTGTGGAACACATCTGGAAGCCCGGGTCCTGTAAGAACTGTTTCTGCCTGAGGAGCGACCACCAGCTGTTGCCCAGAGCAGGCAGCCTGCCCCCTCCTCCTCGCCTACCCCCCAGGCCTGAATACTGCCGCCTGGAAGATGAAGGTGTGAACAGCTCTCCCTACTCCAAGCCCACCATCGCTGTGAAGCCCACCATGCTGAGCTCCGACGCCTCTGATGTGTGGACAGAGGCGAACCTGAGTGCCGACGTCTCGAAGGTGAGCCTGACTCACCCCTGTGGTATTTTTGCCGGGGCTGCTCCTGTGGTAACGCTTGGTGACTGGCTGGCAGCCAGAGAGGGCTGTTAGAGCAGGATGCCCGCAGGACGGCTGCCTGTCAGCTTGCCCGAGGACCGCTCCTTCCTCATCACTGTCCTCCTTTCTATCTGTTCCTTTAGGCGAAGAACGATTAATCCAGTCCCTCGAAGTTTATTTGGAGACTCCATTAATTATTTATTTGGATAAATACAAAGGCACACAAAATGAAGCTTTTCCCAAAACCTTTTTAAAGATTTTTAAAAATAATTTTAAGCGTATGCACAGGTAGCAATAGTGCATGACGAATCCCATGCATCCACCACCCTTCAACGTGTCAACAATCAACTCATGACCAATCTTGTTTCATCTCTCCCCCGACCCTCTCCTCCCCGTGATTTTAAAGCCAACCTTGACATCGTATCATTTCAGTATTACATCTTTAAGACATAAAGTCTTTAAAAACATATAACCACGATACCATTATCACACATAAAATTATTGGAATTCCTTGATATCATCCAATCCCCAGCCAGTGTTCAGATTTCTAATTGTGAAGCTTAGATTTTACCAGTTTTGACCTAGGATCACCAAAATCAGTTACATCCCCAGAGAGTCGACTATTCTGCTCATCCCACAGGTAACGCTTGCAAAGCCATAATTATTAGAAGGCATGGAGAGCCTGCTGCCTCCAGACATGCCTATGAAGTCGTATATCTAAGACATATTCTAAGAACTGTCTGTGACCTGTTTGACCTCTTTTGCCTGTTCTCCCAAACCGTCATAGTGAGTAGATCAGGAAGGGTGTGAGCTTAGGTGACATTAGAGGTCAGTGTTAAGTCAGGGGAGGCTTAATTGAGGAGAGGGGCATCTCCTGTGGGTTGCACTGAGCTCCATATGGCCGCAGGTCTGCTCCATTTTTGGTAAGCTGGTTACATCCATTCACCACGCCATTCTCACTACCTTCAACCCTCACAGACGTAAGTCAGGGACTCTTTTAGTTCACAATCATCTTGGAAAGGAGCCAGGTGCAGGCCCTAATTTGGGGCTGCTTCTAAAAGCGGGGGTAGAGGGAGACTTCGGAGGGGAGGAGGAGAGGACAGTGATCTCAGTGGTGAGAATGAGCAGGTCACATCTCTGTGTCATGGTTCAACTAGTCCAGTCGCTTATGCCGGCTTGGGCTGAGGCCACTGCCTGTAACTGGGAGAAAGAGCAGCTCTTTGGCATGACCCACCTCAGAAACCATCCCTCACCCTCCTGCCCAAGGTGTTATAAAAAGCCTTACGACTTTGGTTTCTTCGGGAATGGACCATGACACGGTTATCAAGAGACTAACAGACACAAAACACAAAATCCTATTTTTAAAGCCCAGATGAGAACTTATCTCATCCTGCAGTTTTGAGGGAGAAGGCAAAATGTTCTTTTTCGAGTTATTTTCCTCCTACTTCACAAATCTAAACCACAAGCATGACAGGTGAGGTGGGAAGGGCAGCTCCGTGTCTGGGGAGACCAGTGGCTCCACGGGGTCCCAGCAAGGATGAGGGCTGTGGAGAGGTCAGAAGGTAGCGGTGCCGCTCAGCTTCTCTGCTGCAGCACAGAAGACAGTTTACAGTGCCATGGCACTTCTCTCTCACATTGTCTCTCTCCCTTTTTTTTTCTCTGACAAGGTTTAACGTAAGTCTTCTCACCTTGGGTCTGTGTAGGTCATGTGGAGACGGCCCCCCAGCAAGCTCCGTCTCCCAACGCAGGAAGACGTGCCAGTCGTTTACCTAGGCAGCTTCCGTGGCGTTCAGAAGCCTGCGGGGCCCTGTGCTTCCACAGAAGGCCACCCTCACTGCCCACCTGCATATGCCATGGTCGGCCTGCACAGCCTGGAGGCCCGGGGGGAACAGAATACCGCCTTCCACCCAGTGAGCTTCCCCGATGAGAAGGCTGGGCGGGAAGATAAGCCCACGTTTCCCTACCAAGAGCTGACCTCTGCTCAAGAGAGCTTCCGCCAAAAACTGGCTGCCTTTGGCGGGATGACATCTGGCTGTCACAAGAGCCCTGGGCCCTACCCTTCCCCACAGCCTCTACGGGAGTCCCTGCCCTCGGAGGATGACAGTGATCAAAGGTGCTCACCCTCAGGAGACAGCGAAGGGGGAGAATATTGCTCCATTCTGGACTGTTGTCCCGGGAGCCCTGCTGCCAAGGACACCTCACAGGCTGAGGGTCCCCCACGCAGACATGGTGGAGGGGACTGCTCTCCAGTGTGCTGGGAGCAGGGAATGTGTGCAGGGCCAACTAAGGAGGAGAAGCGGGTTTTGAATTTCCCAAGAGAGTGCTGTAACCAGGGCCTCACAGAGAACCCGGCCCACCTGGGCCCCAAGAAGCTGTCCCTTACCTCGGAGGCTGCCAGTTCTTCAGATGGCCTCTCCTGTGGGAGTGCCAGCAGCGGCACCAGCAGCCCCTTCACCCCCCATCTCGAGAGTGATTACTGCTCCCTCATGAAGGAACCTGTGCCAGGGAAGCAGCAGGACACTGGCTGCCAAGTGGTGACCCCTGGCAGGTGCCTTGGGCTGACTGGGGAGCCCCAGCCCCCAGACCACCCCAGAGAAGCTGTGCAGCCTGAACCCATCTATGCTGAGAGCACCAAAAGGAAGAAGGCAGTACCAGTGCCTTCCAGGCCGCAGGCCAACGCAGAACAGGCAACAGCTGCTCAGGGCCAGGTACGGACAGCTAACACCTGGGCTCAGAAAACAGCATCTGGCTGGGGCCGGGACAGGGAAGGCCCAGACATGGCCCCCCAGGTGGCTGCCACCATCACAGTCATGGCAGCACACCCAGAAGAAGACCACCGGACAATCTACCTGAGCAGCCCTGACTCTGCAGTGGGGGTGCAGTGGCCACGCCAGCCTGTGTGCCAGGACTCTGAGGCAGGCGACGAGGAGATGTCAGCTGGTCAGGGGGTGAGCTCCAGGGAAGGCCCCCATCACACAGCCAGTGGGAACATGCCCAAGGGGAGGCCTGCCATTCCTCCTAAGCTGTCCAGGAATAGTCCTGGAGGGTCCCCAGTATCACCATCTGCTTCCCCACTGTCTGACCTCAATGAGGGGAGCCCCAGTGGCAGCACTGGGCCCCAGCCTTCATCAAGGATCCCCGCTGACCCCGCTTCTTCCTGCCAGGCCAACGGTGTCACTGACCGCAACTCTGTTAAGTGTCTTCCACCGGCCACCACTAACTCAGCCTTGGACCAGAGACGGCCCCGGTACCAGACGGGGGCCTGGAGTCGTCAGTGCCGGATAGAGGAAGAGGAGGAGGCAGAGCAGGACTTGAGTCAAGGTTGTGGAAGGGAGATGGAAAATGGCACCACAGACCCCTCAAGCTCCTCTACCTGGCACCGTCTCTGCCCCACAGATGGCTCCTCGGGACACCACAGCAAAAGCGGGACCGGGATGAGCAAATCTGCCTCTTTTGCCTTTGAGTTCCCCAAGGACAGAAGTGGGGTCGATGCCTTCTCACCTCCTCCACCGCCTCCGAAGTCGCGGTGAGTACGAGTGTCTGTGTGTGACTCCGGCTGGCCTGAGGACAAAGGGCTCTTCCAGAAGCCCTGGCCTTTGCCACGTGCACAGAGGGCCTTCAGGCCTGGGCTCTGCGTCCTGCCCCAGGACCACTGTCTGGCCAGAGGCCCTTGTCCTTTATGTAAATTCTTTATGGAAGTTGTTGCTCGTGTTTGTGCACAGCAAACAAGCCTACAAGCAGCGTCCTGCTTGGGATTGGCTGTTTGGAACCAATCTTTCCAAAAATCCTCTTTTTCTCCCCACCTCTCTGAAGTATCTTCTGTAGGCTTTTTCAAGGAAACCCTGAAATTCTCCATTTATTTACACATGCAAAAGAAGGAGCCTATGCTCCAGAATTTGGAGAGGCAAAGAGATGGGGAGACAAAGGGGCGATGCCAGAAACTGTTACCACGATGGCAATTAGGCCTTGGGGCCAAAAGCAAAATAGTAGGAAGCTCTGCCCGTAGTTGGTAACTTGGATGTGGATTTTTAAAGAAAAGAAAAAAATTGTAGTTTGTTTTTAGCATACTGAAACTCACAGCTTTCTCCACCGCTTCACTGCTGTTCTGCTAGTTTAAAGTACCTTTCAAAGGCCCAAGAAAAATAAGTGCCTTTTTTAAGGTATTGAGTTGTGCGTGGAATTTAAATTCTGGAAAAAAGAAATTTCCCTTTATTAGAGCAAAACTGATTCCTGTCGGGGAAAGGACAGGGAAACCTGCTGTTTTTCCAAAAATAATTGCCTTTCTGAACAGACTTTCTGTAGTCATGTCATTTCCAGTGTTTCTGTTTCAGCTCATGGGCCTCTGGGCTGATGTCAGAAGCAGGGACCTGACCACAGACAGCAGCCGCTGTGACACTTGACTTTGAACATCAAGGCATCTGAGGCTGTGAGGCGCTTTAACATGGGCTTTTTTCACGGCCACTACGTTGTTCTGGTGTTACATTGGCCACCTGCCATGCAGAGTAGACAGCCTTCAAATCCTCAGGGGATTGCAGACTCTCGTTGGCTATAGTTTTAACTCCCTGAGTGAATGAGGGGTTCAGTAGCTAAGAAGAGCGCCCATGTGTATGGCACTTACTATGGGCCAGGCACAGATCTAAAGGGAGTTACTCGTAGACATATTAACTCATTTGATCCTCAGAACAGCCCTAGGCGGTTGGAATTCCCATCCCCAATTTACAGATGACAAAACAGAGATAGAGAGAGCGGAAGTAACCTGCCGAGGTTATAGAGCCTTACCTGGCAGTCTGGCTCCCAAGTCTGTGTCCCTAAACGCATAGGGTACATGCAGGCATAGGAGTAAAGGGACATGAGCAGGGCGTGAGAGTAAAAGGTGGGCATTGTATCTATCGGCCCCAGGCCTGGCGAGGGTAGTGAGAAGCACAGGCTTTGGCATTTGAAAATCAAGTAGGTGCATGTTGCCTCTCAGCTACAGGCCAAGTCATCTTGAGCAAGTCACTCGCCGTGACTGAGCCTCCAAGTTACTCTTCTCTAAACCAGATGATAACACAACATGTTATGGAAAGGCTCAAATGAAATGAACAGAATTCAACCCAGAGCTTAGTTAGGATGTGCGCAAAAGTTGCTGACTATGACAGGGATACCCCCACCCTATAGGAATGAGCCTGGCCCAATCCCAGGAATACCACCTGAATCTTGGAGAAGGAACGAAAACTTTCTTGTTTAAGAATTACAGGGCTTGAGGAAACCCCAGTCGCCATAGCAATGTTTAAATAACAAAATTTCAACCGAGTAAAGTTAAAGATCTAATTGGCTTTATTGAATGATTCATGAATTGGTCAGCATCCCCTCTAGTAAGTAGAAAGGTGCTCGGAGGAGCTGCACAAAATGCAAGGCTTTTATAGGTAGAAACACGGTGGGACAAGGAAATTAAGAGTGGAGGATTGCATGCAAGGTCACCTTCCCTTAGGGGAAAGCCCCCTAGGGGGTCTTATCAGGCAGATTGCCTCACTAGAGTTGGTCAGGAAATTCCAGGCTGATTGGTTTAAAATTCTATTCCTGGGAGCCTGAAACTACAATTAGATTACGTATTACATCTTGGTGGGGCTTAGCAAAAGTAACTCCATTGTGGGCCTATTGTTTCTTTTTCACAGTTCCCCCATTTTGATCAAACTCTCAGCCTAACTGAAAGATATGATCAAAATTTAAAGCATTTAGCACCACTCTTAGCTACCAGTCTATAGTTTTGAAATTTTTGTTGGTCCTGTTTTTTTTTTGCTGAGTCTCTATGGTATTCACAGTTTCCCAATTTTTTAGTCTGTCATTCTCTTTGTTTCTTTCTTGACATTCCCGTGTTAGGGAGATCATTTGCTTAGTGTTTAGCGCCTGTGAAAACGTATTCAACGTTTTTGAAAGAATACAGTGAACCAGGAAGATTACCATGATAACTATAAGCTGGATTATTCCTAATGTTTAGAGTACACTTTGAAGCCAGCGTTCCCAAGACCTAAAATGATCTAAGAAAGCCTCTGTTGAAGGAGTCACCCTTTTAAGCCAAATGGCTTGCTCTTGTGATCTTTTGTGGCTAAGTTTCAGCTTCCCCAGAAGTGTTAATTCAGGTATAGCAGGCGGTGTTGGCCACAGCACACACACATAGCCTTGCTCAGCTAAAAGATAATCCTGTTATCAAGAACAACTTTGGTCAGAGAGTTTAAGGATTTTTGCTGGGCATCTATAGCTTTACCAGCAGATTCCTGCAATATTTTCAAGAGCTAAGGAGAGATTCCTGATATATCCTCATTTGTACTCATTTCCAACCAGGGAAGTAGAGATCTGTCAAAGGGAGCTAATTGTGAATTAGGAATGCCTCCTGGTAGGTCCTTTCTAGAACAGTAGGGACAGTTAGATAACCTAAGAGGCATTGTCCAGTTATGCTCTAGTCATCTAAGCATTCGTAGGTCCAAGGGGAATGATAACCACCACAGACAAAGGTAAATGCTGTCAGGCACAAACCACTTGCACGAAGGTGGCATTGTTAATGGACTCATTTGCAGGAATTATTGCATCTGCCCATTCAAGTCAGGGGCCAGTGAGGTTTCCTCCTAACCTGAAATAAATTGTTTTCTAAATTTCAAAGGTTACCCCCTTTAGCAATGGCCTGGGAGATACAGGTGATGGCATTATCTTTTACTTTGGCCAGTGCCAGAGTAAAGGAAAGAAAGAAAAGAAGGAAGGGTTTCATGTTGAGCTAAAGTAGGAAGTCTTGATCTGGCATCTTATCAATGGCAGCTACTTCTCTTCCTAGTCCAGCATTTGCATAAAAATTATAGTCATCCTCCTACGTTCATTTAGCCCCATATAATTCGTTCTTGCTCTTTTCGAATCCAGCTTTTTAAAAAAATTAGTTCTGGAAATACCCACCCAGCTCTGCTCCATGATCGCAAAAGTCATCAGGAATCTGCCCTTGTCAAAAGTCCCCTCCATGAATCCTGACGATAAAGCACTTTGCAGGAACACTTCGGTAAAAACATCAGAGTAAACCAGTAACTGTAAATGACAAAAGATCTTAAAATGCCCATTGTTAAAGATCTGAAGAAAGTTTATTCTAATGGAATTGACAAGGAAATTTGGTCATTCCTGTAACATACAACATTTTATAACATTATATCAGGGCATTCCAGACTAGGAACTGCATACAATTTCTAGAACACTTATAACATATACTTACACTAACACAACATAAAGAAAGGTTAGTATTACTTCTTATTTGACAATACTTCCCCATTATTTTAACATATCAGATAAGCCTAAGTTTAACATCTCCCTTTTTATGAGGAGAGAGAACAAATCTTTTGAGATGTTCCAAGACTCCTCTAGAAAACCCCCAAGTTAGTTCGAGGTCAAAAAGACTGCATTTAGAATTTGCTTTGGGGAAATTTGTTAAAAATACCAAGAGGATTTTAAAACATTTAGTCAAATTGGATCATAGGTTACTGTGAAACAATACTAGTTATCCATTCAACCAAAGTGACAATTAAAGATTTCACAGGCAGATATAGAAGGTTACGTAGTTCTAAGCAAAACATAGCTCTTTTAATATCAAGAAGACTAGGTTTATCAAAAACATTCTATTTTCCTTGAATTCAGAGTTGTTGCCCTTATTATTTCCAGTGGCTTTAATTATATGTATTAGAGTTCTTAACCATTAAAAAAACCTTTAACTTCTAGTGAAAACTAAGAAGTAAATAATTATGAACTATCTTTTACATTCACATTCTTTCGATTGGTAGATTTATATACTTTTTATAATTTCTAGAAATGTGCTTTCTCATAAAAAATTTCTTGACATGACATAAAATATGTTTACTAATAGACCCAAGTGTCTAGTTCCTCTGTAAGAGGATGCCAAAAGTGGGAAAACCTATGTTCAGTAATTAATGTTTCAGTTATTTTATCTTATTTGGAAGTGAGCTGGATATTTAGTAAGTTTCCATCGTTTAGCTTAATCTTATTAGCAAAACTTTAAGGTTTCAGGTCACTGACAAGATTTGGAGAAACTATTTAAAAAGTTCACCTAAACATTTTTTATACTACTGACATTTATGTAATTTACTTGCCCTTATCAATTAATTATGTTTATTAGGTTACTTATGAACATTTTCCAAAATGGAAAACTATTGGAAGGTCTTTGAGCAACATACAAGGTTAACTTAGTGTCTTCACATGGACCATCTGTTAAATGGGTCCTATTTCCAAGGATTAGCCTCACCTGCAAACAAAAATAAAGGATCTCGTGATGTGTATTATGTTTGCTCAGAACTCCGGAGAAAGGGGTCGTCTCATGCAGGGCAGTGTTACTTTTCCCTTACATTTAGTTAGAGTCTGTTTTCTAGGGCCATGATGGAAGAACAGAGAATGATTTTCTGGTTTGCCTACGGTCCTGTTTTAGAAAACTGACTCTGTCTTGGAGTAAAAAAATAGATGTTGCGAATGACTGAGCTTTCCTGTGGTCTTGTTTTGAATGTTTGGCAGTCGCTTATCTGTATGTTTGAGATATTGTCCTCTGTAAACTGCCATTAGGGTTCCTGAGAAACCTCCTCTTGCTGTAACGCCATGTAGGACAAAGGCTCCCAGCGCTCATTTAATGTGCTGGCTGAGCTTTCGTGGTGTTTAAGCGTGTGCCCAGCCTCCTCGCTGGCAAGTAAGGCAGAGTCTGGGTCTTTCCTTACCTGATACTGCTGCCAACGCAACCTCCTGCACACTCAAGCTCACACCTCCTTGGACTGACGGACCCCACTGAGTCTCTGGGTCACCCCTGCCTCGGTGTATGGCAGAGTTAGAAGGCAAGGAGCTCCAAGTACTGCTAGTTAGGGAACTAAACACGGCCGGAAAGAAATGTGGACTTCTTAGTTTAAATGTCACGTTCAAGACGTAAGGCCATGTAATGAAAGCAGCAGTGCCGGCGGAAATCATTGAGATGCAAAAGAATAAAATTTATTTTTGCCTTCGCAGATGCAAGCCTGGTTTTAAATGACTTATGGCTTTTGAGTGACAAGGTCAGTTGAGGGAGAGTCATCCGATTAGTACAGACAAACATTTCACAAAGAAACCCCAAATTAGAAGATAAGACTGAACTGGGAGGTGGAATTAAAGCATGACAGGTGAAGGAGAAATAAGACAAGTTTAGATGCTTTTAGTTTCCAAACAGTCTGGCCCCCATGAGACTGATCAGAAAAAGGAAAGTTTCCCCAAGAAAGTGAGAGATGACTTTGTTTTCCAGTTATCACTCATGCTAATTGTAATTTTCACCCACCACTCAACTACATCCTCCCTCTCTGCGGGGATTCTGGGGAGCAGAGACTGAGTTTGGCCTTGGCCTTTTGGTCCTTGTTAATTTTCTTCCCTCCGTCCCTCCCGCCCACGTTGCTTCTCAACAGACATGTGGTGACCATGTCATAGATGCAGCTATTTTCTGTCCACAGAAGTGGCCACTGTGCTAATCAGAGGAATCGAAATGATTTCATTGTGTTGTCTCTCAGTAACATGGTCTCTCAGCATGAGCCCCGAGGATGGGAGCAGCATAGGCAAGATGGGTATTTGCCTCCAGACCCCATATCCAATCCTATTAAAGCTTTATTTTGGAGGCACGTTGTACTGTTCTGGATTACAGGGGGATGATGGCAATTTATTAGGCATTTTGAAAATCATACTTTGTATTAGAAAGCACTTTATGTATTTAGAGAATCTTCTCTGATGATGTTGAGCTTTTTTGGTGAAACTGAAAAAACTCAGAGGAGGTTGAGTCGGTCCAAGGGAAAATGAATACTGGACATACTTCAGGGGGAGAATTCTCCCCCATACACAGAGTTTGGCAAACAGAACAAAGCACATATATCAACAATGAACGTTTATATTCTGCTCCATGCCAGGGGCAAATTAATAGTTGGCCTTTTCCCATGAGCTTGTGGATAGAGCCTGAAAACACTGCACATCCAATGACGACACATTACAGAGAATTAAAATTGATTCTTGTCTTTCTATTCTGGAATTTTTTTTTTAAATTACTGAGTTGAACAACAGTATATATAAAATATTTACGACATTCTCCATTTTTGAGCATGCATCCATGGGTAAGGCTATGGATTAGAGATTCTTTAATTCATCAATATCTACTAATTGCTCACTTTCTGTAACACTCTGTGCAAGGTGTGAAAAATCCAGTGACTGTCCTTAAGGCCCCTGAAGGTTGAGTTATTATGAGTAAATCAGCAGATGTGTAATATGACCAACAAAGGCTCACCTCTGCTTTGATTCCCTTTGATGAGACTGGTTATCGTAGCATCTGGATTCTCACCACATTCTGTGTTCTGTTCAGTAATGCAAAGGTAGCTCAGGAGTCCTTTAACTGTCTTTTGACCCGATCTAAAATCAAGATCAAGTTTAGTAAGGCAAATAGATACCACCATGTTTCCCCCAAAATAAAACCTAGCCAGACCATCAGCTCTAATGCATCTTTTGGAGCAAAAATTAATATAAGACCCGGTCTTATTTTACTATATTATAAGACTGGGTATAATATAATATAATATAATATAATATAATATAATATAATATAATATAATACCAGATCTTACATTAATTTTTGCTCCAAAAGACTTTTGGAGCTGACATTAGAGTTGATGGTCCGACTAGGTCTTATCTTGGGGGAAACACAGCATTTATCAAAGAAAGAAAAAAAGCCAGATGCTCCTTGAAGATAAAGAACATGGCTAGCTATTTGTAATTCTATAATATCCTGTTTGATGCCTGGCACAAAATAGATGCTCAAGAAATATTTGTCAAATAGACACTTTTAGGCGGAGACCACTCCCTGTTTATTTCCGTTTCTCCAAAAGCACCTAACTCTATGCTCTGCACATCAGGAAATGTTGAAGAAAGTAACAGTAGCTTTAAATACTTGTGTCAAAGTTTCTTTCTGAAACCCAAGTCTCCAGATTGCCCCAATGCTCTGTTCACGCCTCTGTTTTGGCGGTTAACACGGGGTGTCTATTGTATTTAACTGGATCCACAGTTGTATCTCCGCAAGAATTTGTAAACTCGTTGGTGAACAGGAACCATGTTTCATACATTTTTCTTTTGACTTTCCCACAGGGTACCTTAGCATACTGCGTGGGATTTAGTAGGTATTCAATAAAGGATTGTTGAATTAGAACCAAAAAAAAGGTCAGCGTGAACTACCGATTTTTCACTGGACACTCCATTACAATTCTGTGGCTAGCCTTGCTGAATAGAACATTGTCACCTTGAGTTAAAGAAGCTGAGGTTGATAATTATTAATGCTTCAGGTGGGCAAACTCTATGTGGGCACAATGCATCCTTTCATGGATTAATTACTCCCCAATGGTTGTACTTTCCCTTTTGCTACTGGGCTCTCTTACTCAGCTCTTTTTTTTTTTTTCTCCCTAACGCTGAGCAGGTGTGTGGAGCCAGCCCTTTCTTGCCACAAAAATGTTCCTTTCAGGTAGTAATCACCTAAGGACTTTTTTCCCCCACCGGTGAGTTGCAAGGAATTCTAGGGTGTGGTTTTGCTTCTCTGAGAATGGATTTTCCATGTTTTCTGAGGCACGTTGGAAAACCCAGGCATGTGATCGAGCCCCTTTGTCAATGAGGTGATCAGAGGGACTTTGTTCCTAGAATGGCCAGCCTGCTCTTTGGGTGTGGAACTCCCGATTGGTGAGAAATTCTATTTGCAGCGCAAGTAATTTGTTGCTGTTTTGGGATTGTTAATGTGCTCATGAAAGGACTTGCATTTCCTTCTATCAGGGTTGAGAGATCAACTACAAAGAATACTGAGCAGCCCTTTCTGCAGCTAGTGACTTCCTGAATTTAAGATCAGAGTCTTCATCCTCTGCGCTGAAATCGCTCATTATTTCTTTACTGACTCGTGAGCAGATCCCTAAAATATCGGGCACTAAGGGTGTTCATGCCATTTCCATACATCTCTGTAAAATTTCCTGCTTCAATTAGTTTTTGTCTAATGCCCTAGACGGCTTATTCTCCATGCTTCACTAACAGGCTGACTTATAGAAACAACTGTTCTTCACTGGGGGAGAAGGGGAACTTTGAGTTCAAAATACTCTAAAAAAAATCCTTCCCTTTTTACTCAGTTATGTTACTCTCCAGCTAATTTTAGTAGCTATCACTATCCAGTGATCTTCCTGACTTCCTGGTAGTTTGGTGTTTAGCCATTTCATGACCACTAATGCATGTGCTATAAAAACTTTAAGAAAGTCTAAAACCTAGGCAGATAATCGATGGTGTTGCCACTGTATGTTCCTGAGTTGTAGAAAGCCCTTGAGAATGTCTTCAGCTCTTCAGGAACTCCACATGACAGCCCAAATGAATGAAAATACGACTACATTGGATAAATACAAAATGGCGAGAAATTGACACTAATAAGTAATAGGAGGACCTTAAAGATCAGGAAGAAATGGAAGAAGAGTCTTTGGAATTTTAAAATCAGTCATAGTAGGGGTGTCACTTAAAGTAATTCTTACTAATATGTGTAGATCAAAAGGAGGACTTTATGACTGCATATTGCTGAACCATGAGGGCAATTCGGTGCCTCCTCCACACTGATTCCCCTCAGTGGAAGTGGCCGCCTGGAGCTCCACATGGAAAACACGGAGTGCGTGTGCCCAAAGCAGGAAAGCTTGCCATGATCCATCAGTACTGTGTGCGGGTCATGTGAGAGGGGAGTGCAGACACCGTGCCAGCTATTTGCCAATCTAGCTTTAGAATCTAA
Organism: Rhinolophus sinicus; assembly: GCF_036562045.2. Lineage (NCBI taxonomy): Eukaryota > Metazoa > Chordata > Mammalia > Chiroptera > Rhinolophidae > Rhinolophus > Rhinolophus sinicus. The sequence continues at coordinate 68,525,514 of NC_133754.1, forward strand.
AACTTGCCACCTATAATGCAAAACCATTGGTGGGGGTTTGTAACTGCTTCCTCTACGAATTTAAGAGTTCCATACCTGGGAGGGGATCTCTGGTCTGTCCAGCTCAGGTGGCCCTGAGCAAAGTGTTTGGCAGAAGTTGGTCATCCTCTTTGATTGCAGCTTCGCATTTCAGGCTGTAATGCCAAAATGTGTTGTTTCCTCTTAATGAGTAATTATGACTATTTCATGCATTTGAATGAGCGATTTTGAATATTTCATGAATTTTTGGAACTCAGTATTTTAGTAAATAACAGTTGCCATTAAGTCTACAGAGGGTGCCAAGAAAATGTGTACACATATTAAGAAAGGCAAAAAAATTTTAAAATTGTAATACTCAATATATACCGACAACAAAAGATGAATACAAGTCACGTTTGACTTCTGCGATTACAAGAGGTGCTCAAAGTGGTTACCATCAGCGTCTAGACCCTTCTGATTATGGTGAACACTGTTTGGTAGACTTCTGTGGCGAGCGTGTAAACTGTTCCAACACAGCAGAAGCAGCAGGACTTGTTGCTGAGCGAGGTCTCCTGGATCTTCCCTTGTGCACATCACACACAGCACCATGGGTCTCAGACTTATCACGAATGCGTGCAATTGTGAGGCGTGTTGGAGGTGCTGTTGCATACTCACGCCTCCATTGTCATTGCACTTCCGCAATGTTCTCGAATTTCAAATACCACTTCAAAATGGTTTTGCGTTCCTCAAATGACAACCGTGCTTCCGCCATTTTCTCTGACAGTCCTGCCTGTCACATGGTGATGCTAGCATTCATTTGATTAACGCCATCTTTTGAGTGAACATCATACTACATATTGCTGCCGTAATTCAATTCAACTTCAGAAAGTAATACATAGATAACATCTCTTAAAATGTGTATATATTTTTGGGGGCACCCCCGGTATTTCCCATTATTTAAAGTCTTATGTCTCTTTACGGATCTTAAATTTCTTTTTTCAGTCCTTAAATCGTGTCCTTAAATGCATGTTTACTTAGTTTTACTCTCATTGGCTTGTAGCACTGCCTGTCTATGCCCCCGCTAGCAGGGTTGGGGGGGATGTTGAGGGGGTAGGGGCAACAGGTATGTCAGAATCGTTTGGAGAAATAGTTTGAAAATAGAAATTAACTATGATAATATAAATTTACATTTGAGAAGTAAAAACAAAACTATTGTGTTCATAATACCGCCTACATATAATTTTTCAGTCTTCTTGGCTAGCGACAAGTTAGGCCATCTGTCTTACAGATATGTTCATCATGGGGACAGAGCGTGTCTCCCCAGGAGAAAGTAGAAGAAACCAGGACAGGAATATTCCTGATCTGTTGTATTTACTTAGTAACATCCCTTCAAATCTCTCAAAATGCCTTCTCTACATCCATGCCCTCTCCAAAACTTGAAACAGGGACGTTGCCTATACATTGAATCCTAAATCCAGCCACTTGATCCTCCGTCTTATTCTACTTTCAATGCTTATTCATGTTTCCTATAAAAGCAGAGAAAGCTAATGAAAGACATTCTTTTTACAGTTCAGAAGCTGAGACTTTCTTGATCTTGACCGTCATTTAATCACTAAATTTGAAGACTTAGAGGAGAGGGAGCTCACATGAATTACCCAGTAAAATTAAGTGTAACACTACATTATGTCCCACAGTCTCTATTCCTGAGTGCATGCCTCAGAGAAACACACCCACACGGGTCCCTTAGGGGACGTGCACAATGCAGGTCATTACAACGTTGTTCACAGCAGCAGGGGCAAACCCAGGCGTTCAACTCTAGGGACACAGAAAAGTGAAATGTCATGAGTATAAAACAAAATGCTTAATAGCAGCCAGAAGCGATGGACTAGATGTATATACAGAAATATGGATAGACCTTGGTATTGAGTGAAATAACTAAGAAACAAGACAAGATCTTTAACACAATGTAATGTATATAAATTTAAAACACACAAAGTAACACTATAGCATCTTAAAAGATAAATCCAAGTTATATATCCAAGGAAGTATAGGGTGAGTACTTGGGAGTGAGAAATGGGGAAAGTTGAGGATTCAAGATGGAGATGAAGGGAAAAACTAAAACAACGTAGATCAGTGTGAAAGTGTATAATTAATTGAGGCATATGATTATCTCACCTCTCTGCACTTTAAATGACTGCACACATGAGGAGAGACTGTGAATCATGGAGAAGTAGAGAGAGGATTCACTTGAGGCAAGAATTAAGAATATCAAGAAAAGGGATGAATGCTTGGAATGGTTGTTTTGGAAAATGCAAGGTCAAGTGTAGGGATTGCCAGGGAGTCCCAAGAGCTACCTGAACGCGGGAAGCATGAATTAACTGTGTTCCCAGTCTGCATTGTTTTGTACTTTCCTAGAGAAGCACTGGGCTGCCTCATGCAAGAGTAAAGATAGAAGATGTTTGGAGTTACCTAGTGTGACATTGTGATTTATAATAAGAAATATATATTTGGTTTTCCCAGTTCTGTCACAGAGCTCCTAAAACCCTTGGCCTTTCCTAAGTGCATAAAGGTGTCTTTTATTATGTTAATGAGGTGACTTTTGGAACCCACCTAAGGATGGAACTGGTTGCCAGGGGGAACCAACCATTGTGATTAGAGGGTTGGAACGTTCAATCCCACCTTTCAACCTTCCAGGAGGGTAGAAGGACTAAAGATTGAATCAGTGGCCAATGACCAATGATTTAATCAATCATGTCAATGTAATGAAGCCTCTGTGAAAACCCAAAAGGACATGGTTCAGAGAGCTTCCAGATTGGTGAACACATGGAGATGTGGGAGAATGTCGCACTCAGAGAAGGGCATGGAAGCTCCGTGCCCTTTCCCAGTACCTCATCCTATGCCTCTCTTCCATCTGACTGTTCCTGAGTTATATCTTTTGAAGTAAAATGTTTCTCTGAATTTGGTGAGCTTCTCTAGCATATTAATCGACCCCAAAGAGGGGGTCTGTGGAACATCCTATCTGTGGCCAGTCAGTCAGAAGCACAGGTGACCACTTGGACTTGAGATTGGCATCTACAACAAAGGGCAATCTTTTGGGACGGAGCCCTTAACCAATGAAATCTAATGCCCTCCCCAGTAGACTGTCAGAACTGAGTTGAAAGATAAGACACCCAGCTGGTGTCTGCGAACTGGTGGTATGGGGAACCCCCAGCCCACATTGGAATTGGGTGACCAGAACCCTAACCTAGGGTGGGAAGGTTTTGGCTAAGGCTGAGGGCTGAAGAACTGACCTGGGAGTGGGGAACATCATCCTTACTGGGCAACAGGCTGGACCAGAGTGGGAGGACAGAAGCAGATCAACCTAGTGGCTTTGTTACAAATAGCCTGAATTTCCCAATCCAGGAACGAAGTCTAATAAATGCACAGAGATTTCTTAAGCCAAATAGTTAGGCTCAAGATCTGGGTCTACAAAGTGGACTTGAAGCATTTGCTGAATCCAGAGAAGGAGAGAGAAATAATTCTGAAATTGGGGTTACCAAAGCCAGTAGTTTAGAAACCAAAAGATTCTGGTCAGGCACAGATCACCTGGGTGGATAGATTCCAAGGAGAATAGGCCAGTACTAGAACAGCAGCAGTTCCCAACTTGGTGAATAACAACTCGCCGCTGCTTTGGTTTAGTCAATCACCAGCGTCCTCTGTGGGTTGGTTGAGAGGATGGAAAGGGGGTATGAAGAGGGAAAGAACCATGGGAGGGTCCTTTTTGTAGAGGGAGGGAGAATAATACAATAAAAGAGGTTCTTTTCCTTTTAATTTGTTTCATGTTGGAACTAAGCAACGTGGTCATCTGAGGAGTATGGCAGTTCCTGAACCTGGGGTTACACTGAAAATTATCAGAATGAGGTCTGGTTGATGGACAAATCAACACTTCCTAGTTATTTAGAATAATGCATGCCATAAAAGCATCACCTTGATTGACTTTCTTCTTTGAGTCTCTTTAAAGTACCGTAATAAAAATGGAGGCATCAAGAGAGAATGAAATCTCTAGCCAATCTGCTGTTTTCTGCTTCTGTCCTGGTAGCAAGAAGAATTACTGGATTTACTGGAGGCTGCTGAAGTGCTCTCTGTCTCTGTCTTTTCTGTGTCTCTGTTTTTCTCCATCCATCCATTCACATTCACCTTCCTATATAGCTAACACTTCCTATGTACCTGGTGCTGTTTTTAGCACTAATTAAATAAGTAACTCATTGAATCTTCCTAACAGGCCCATGAAGGAAGTACTATTATTATCCCCAGTTTATAGGTAGGAAGCTGAAGCACAAAGAGCATTTTCCAAGGCACACAGCCAGTAAGCAGTGGAGCCAGGACCCAAACCCAGACAGCAGAGCCCGTGTTCACTCCGTTAACCTTGCCATCCTGGGTGGCTCTGCAATCCATCTGGGTAGCCATTCAAATGCTTGCATGACTGTTTTTCCCACAGACGCCTCCCACACAGCACTGGCCTATAGGCTGGGCAGCTGGTGGGAGATGCTCCTCTGTGGATTGCAGTTGCTCAAGCTTTACTTCAATGTATGATTCATCTCTCTTTTCATCTTCTCTTCCCATCTGCCCCTTGTGTGAACAGATGTAAAAGCTTCCTCCTTGACTTTCCAGGCCAGGTGTTGGGGACTCGTGGTTCTTAAGGGATTGTATTGGAGATGAAAGTGTCATGGAGCTGGAGATGGGGTCAAGTTGTTGGGTTCTCAGCACTCTCTTACCCGCTCCTCAATAGCTGTCTCTCCCTGTCCTCAGCTTTAGCTGAAACCTCTCCATGCTTCGTCATCTGCCATCCTCACTCCTTCCCTAGGCAGCCCAGAGTGGCTGTTAAAGTATACAACCAGGCAGACTCTGGCCACAAATAAAGGACTCATTTTCTGAGACCTGACAGGTTATTTTTAAAAATATTGGTATCTCTCAATGCCTAAGTATAGATCTGTATACTTAGCCAGCAAATTTCCATTTGACCAATTTAAGCATTTTTATCCTTGACCAAAACCAACTAGTAACCTAAACTGTGTGTGTCTCCTTATTTTAAAAATAAGTATGGCTTTATTCCTGTTTTTAAATGCTTTCCACTGAATGCAAAGTGCATTCATCGTCGGGCTGAACCAGAGGGCTTTTTAGCTTGTAGAGCCCCACAGTCACTAGTGCATGAACTGCAAATGCAAATTAACAGGGCTGCACCATAAAGGTCATTTGACCAAAAATGAAACCGACTTTCTCTCTTTGTACCTGCTAATAGGTCAGCGGGGGAAACATGCTCCCAGAGCAGACTGGACTCATTAGTCCTTTCAGGTGGCACTTAGACACTTACCAAATGATCCCGTGGCATCTTCATCTAAGAGCACCAAAGATAAAAGCAATAAAACCTTTCCAGTTTAGTTATCTGCCTTTCTCCTCTCGTGTCCCAGAAAACAAAAACAACAATGTAAAAACTGGAAGATTTGTGCAAATTCATGATATTTTGCGACCGTTGTATTTTATAGATATGAGAAACTTTCAGCTTTCGAATCCAGCTGTCCTGAGGGTTGTTATTTACTCAGTGTTCCTGTCTTTAGCAAGTTTTGCTCAGCAAGTGTAATTCTTTTTTTAAAGGAAACATTTATCCTCCCAGATGCCACTGAGTTATTGAAACAGAGGCAGATAAGCTTAATCAAGAGCATTTAATAATTACTCTGTGTTCCAGCATGCCGTGATTATGACACAGCCCCTCAAACAGTTTATAATTTGGGGGTAGTAACAAGCCTATTTCACGTGAGAAAATTAGAATAATCTAACCAAGATTATAATCAAATGCTCAGCGATGTAAATCAGACTCAGTTCTGCATGAGTTCCAGAGGGGATAGACAAGTCAGAGAAGACTGAAATGGTTTGGGAGGGATTTGTAGGTAAGTGATACTGAGGCTGGGTCTTGAGGATGGAAAAGGTTTGAAGGGGAGAGAGACTTGTTTCCTCTGAGTCAAGGTTGGTAGGGGCGAGCAACACTGGGTGCTTTAGGGACAATGAGAGATGAGCCCAATTAGAGAGAAGGGTGTATGAGGGGAAGTGATGAAGTAGGATATTAACCAAAATGCTGATAATTTTTTTCCAGACGACAAACCTAAGCATGTGTTCTCATGTATAGACAGTGGGAGAAAATATTTGCAATCGAGATTGGCAAAGGGAATTTGGAAATGTGTGTTTCTGTCACCATGGAGGACCTGAGTGGATCCAACATAGTGGCTGAGGTTGAGAATCCTTGCAGGGGCTCTAGGTAAGACCCTTCAGAGTTAGCCGTCATCATGACAGCAGTATTTTAGAAAGATTTTGAGTCAGGATGAACATTTTTTCTGAAGGTGTATCTCTTTTTCGGAGGAGCTTGACGAGTTAGAAGGGATGGTGGTGGCTCTATCCACTGTTGTGTCCTCAACAGTTAACACAGTGCTCGGCATACAGTAGCTAGTTAATATTTGTTGGTTGAAAAACCTGGGAATGGTATTTTGGACCGACAGGACGGGGGACCTACTGCAAGTAATACTGGCATAAGATAAAGTAAAAATGGGGTGCTCTTAGTCACCAAGCAGAGCTGGTGTTTCAGCTTGAATCATTTAAGGATTTTGACGTTAGGGTCTGGCTAACTAGTACAGAATAAATGGGGTGAAACGTCATGTACGTTAGAGTGTATTTGAATTCCTTCTAATGATGGAGCGCAATAGGACAATTGGAGATTGAAAGCTGCAGGTCACAGAGGCAGATCCGTCCCTACTTTCCTGTGCTTTTGCAGGAAGTGCATTTTATAGAAAAGTCAGAGAGGAACTGCGGGGAAAGGGAGAGCTCTTAGCTGGCGATTCACAGCAGGCTGACAAGGTACTCTCATCGCCCTGACGCTGGCCCTGCAACCTCAGGGCTGCTCCAAAGGACCCGGCACTCACTGGCCCAGCCTGTCCGGCCCTGGGAGGCCATGCTGATGAGGATGGCACTACAGGCTGGAGTCTAGGATGGTAAGAGGTTCTCGTTCTTTGATTTAGGCATGACTTAATTTATTTGCATCTAAAACCATTCTGTTTTCACTTCTTCTTCTTGGTCATTTTTTTAAATGTGTATAAAATGTTCTAACCTGTTTGTGCTTTGAGAGCGACCTCAAAGGTCTTCTGTGCGTCATCCCTAAGCTTAGCAGTGAATCTGGCCAATCCAGAGACTTGGTGGTCTGGGGAGTGAGTCTAAAACTGCATGCTAGCGTGATCTGAATGTTCTTATATTTTGCTCCAGTAGCAAATAAGCACTCAACCAGATGTATGTGAACTACACAAAAGTGAGGGCAGCTGCAAATGAAAATTTGCCTCAGTCACACTTGAAACTGTGCTGTCGTGTGAGGTCTCTAGCAGCCATATGAAGTTTGACATACAGTCTCTGCCACACACTGGGGCCGGCATCCATTAAGGATTTCGGACATTGTGAAATCTCAGAGGTATTTTTAGAAGAGGCTTGTTCCTATGAATGAGGAAGTCTGGCAGATGGCTCTTCCGCCTGGATTATTTTTTCTAGCTTTCTACCGATACAGTATAGAGAAAACGCTGGCAAGGCTTCTTTCTCTAAGGACAATGGGGGGAAAAGCCATTCTCAAAACACTGGGCAGCAGCCACAGGACTGCTAGTCTCTAAGGACGCTGTGCCCCTTGACGTGTATATCACCCAACTCTCCTGTGACTGTGACTAATCCACGGGGGAGGCAGGAACGGAAGTCTGAGCAAGAACGACCCGTTTATCACACTGCGAGAGCAAAGACATCTGCGCAGGTTGAGCTCTCGCTGCAGCTGATAAGAATGTTATTCACCACCCAAAGAGGAAAGACTAGAGTGTGTGGTTTTGGCCCATTGGAGCCACTTCCTTAAATGACGTGACATCAGATTGCAGCTTATAGCTGGTTTGCACTGGTCTTATGAAAGACAAATCACACTATCATCCGTGAAGGAAAAGTGCCTTTAAAAAAAGAAGTATAGTCTTGTTATGCCTTGTTGTGTGCATTCGGATTGTCATTTGGCCTTAGGTCTGACAGAATAATCTATGAGGGCCCAGAAGAGGCACCTTTGGAATAGTAAGCCCTTTCCAGGAATTTTAAAGAAATCTATTGCACACACAAACTGAAGACGCAAAAACAACTTGTCAGTCTCTGCTTTGATGACAAACTTCCCCATTCATTTGTAAATCTGATATGGTTTTGCTCATTCCCTAATTAAAGTTGCGGTTCTCTAGGAGTGCAGATCACACAGGTTTCCAGAGTGGAAGATTTTTGATGCAACTCAGGAAAGAGGCATCACTTCTAAGGTTTTGCTGTTAAGAGAAAGTGTCACCCTGTCCTTCCCCATTTATACCTGAGCATTCCAAATGCCCATTGGGGTTTAGTTACCTGCTGGGAACCTAGGTTTCTTGTGCCTATTTAGTAGAGAAACAGCAATAGTGTCCCTGGAAGCCATGGAAACATGAAATTGGCTTAGATACTAAGATTTACCAGGATCTGCTCCAGGAGGCTCCCCACTTACACACACACACACACACACACACACACACAGTGGAGAATTTATCCTACAATCCCAGGAATACTGATTTTGTTTGCTTTCATTTGGTGAGTTTTCAAAGCTGTGACTTCTCCCTTATAGTGACTAGATGCAGAAGAATTAACCCCCCCAGAGTCTCAGAAGAGTTGTTAGGTCTGAGAAATAAGTTTTTCCATCTATAAGGCTATGCTGTGGTGGAACCAACCCTCACTGAGCTGGCGTGTCTGCTGTGGGCCCTGATGGAAATCTCGCTGGGTCTTCCCCTATATTCGGTGCCTTTCAGAGTCTCAATAATGGGTCAACAGGAGTGGCTATCGCGGGGCTCATTCAGGCCTTAGTGGTTTTCTCTCCTTCTAGAAATGTTCATTTTTAGTTTATCAAATATTTTAAGCATACAATGAATTTTGAAAATAATTTTAACTGACATTCATGTATCTCCCTAAGATTTTTCAACTGTTAACATTTTGCCATTTTTTTAGACTTTTAAAAATAAAATATTACAGGTACAGTGGAAGATCCCACCTTATCTAATTTCCATTTCAATTTCTCACTGCTGCCCATAGTGATCACTGTCTTGAAGTTGATGAGTATTATTTCCATTTTACTGCATATATGTGATATACAAAAATCTATATAGCATTGTTATGTTTTAAAAATGTATATAAATGGTACCTGCACCATTGGACAAGGCTGTTCAAGATCAGGAATTGGTAGTCTACCACCCACAGGCCAGCCATCTGGATTTACAAATAAAGTTTTATTGGAAAACATGCCCTCTCATTTACATATATCTATGGCTGCTTCCTGCTTCAACAGCAGAGTTGAATAGTTGCAGCAGAGATTATATGACCCGTGACCCTAAAATATTTACCATCTGGCCCTTGAAAGAAAACTTTGCTGACCTCTATCAAGAGCAATGATTTTTAACCTTTTTTAAAGTCAGGACCCACAAAAACTATACAGTTAATATCATGATCACACACACTCCTAGAATAAGTTTTACAAAACGAAGTTTCACAAATCCTTACTATATATTTTCTTATCTGTTCTGTTTTGCTAAACTGCTGGTCAGTAAACTACGATGACTCACTAATTGAATTAGCCATTCATTCACTGCTAGTCATTTGAATATCTTTGCTCAAGAATATGTACCTAAAAATAGAATATAAAATGAATAACTTCATTTTAGGGATATGCATATTCAATTTTACAAGATTCATCAATGTGTTATTGTGTGTGTGTGTGTGTGTGTGTGTACACCAATCTTCAGTCCCACAAACAGTGCTAGAAAGTTCCCATTGCCAGACTGATCTGACAGGTGTGAAATGGAATCTTCCTTTATTTATAATCTGATCACTAAAAAGTTTGATCATCTTTTCATGTGTCAATTGACTTTTCGTGTTTTTTCTTTTTGTGACTTGCCTTCACACCCATTGCCCTTTTTTTAATGGGGCCATTTGTCTCTCTGTTGTATTCTTTTTGTATTCTGGATACTAATACTTTATATAGATTACAAATAGGTGGGTTGCCCACCCCCAATGTTTGGTTTTTTTCACTTTTCTTTTTTTTTTTAAGATTTTTATTGGGGAAGGGGAACAGGGCTTTTTATTGGGGAACAGTGTGTACTTCCAGGACTTTTTTCCAAGTCAAGTTGTTGTCCTTTCGATCTTGGTTGTGGAGGGTGCCGTTCATCTTCAAGTTGTTGTCCTTTCAGTCTTAGTTGTGGAGGGCACAGCTCAGCTCCAGGTCCAGTTGCCGTTTTCTAGTTGCAGGGGGCACAGCCCACCATCCCTTGCAGGAGTCGAACCGGCAACCTTGTGGTTGAGAGCCCACTGGCCCATTTGGGAATCGAACTGGCAACCTTCGGAGTTAGGAGCATGGAGCTCCAACTGCCTGAGCCACTGGGCCTGCTGTCACTTTCTTTATAGTGTCTTTTATCATACAGAAATTTTCAGTTTTAAAGCAATCAAATTTATCTATCATTTTTATGGTTTTATTATTATTTTTTTTAAATCTCATTTAAAAGTTACTTCCCTTACCCAAGATCAAGATTTTCTCTGATATTTTCTTCTAACAAATTTTAAACCTTGGGGTATTTTTCCATCAAAAATTCATGTTTGTACATGGTGTGAAACATAGCTCTGCCTTCTTTTTTTCTTTTGTCCTATTATTTGTAGCTGGTGTATGTGTACCATGATGAACTGACTTGTTCATTCTTCCTTGACTGAACCATCACAACGTCTGTCACATAGCAAGTTCCTGTAGACAGAGATCTGTTTCCTGGATCTCTGTCCGCAAAATAATGGCCCCAGATATTATACTACAACCAGGTCTAGATGGTTTTACAGGCAAGTTTTAGCAATTTTTCAAGGAACATATGTTCCCTGTTTTAGACAAACTGCATAAGATCAGTTATAAAGAGAAAAAGTTACCCAATTCATTTTATGCTTCTAATATAACCTTTATACCCAAACTAGACAAGAGCAGTACAAGAAAGAAAAATTATGGGCTAACCTCACATTTGAGTATATATTTTAAAATCCTAAATTAAATATTAGTAAAATTGAATCCAGCCATGTGTAGTAAATTAAGTGTATGCAAAGTGTGCAAGCATAGGTTAATTTTAGAAAAGTTATTAATGTAACTCATCACATCAACAGAGTAAAGTAGGAAAATGATATGATTTTTGTACAGATGTAGAAAAAGCATTTGATAAAGTCCAGTAACTATAAATGATTTAAAAATATAAAACACTTAGAAAACTTGAAATAGAAGCACTTCCTTAACCTGACAAAGAGCATCTACCAAAACCTGTAGCAAACATGGACTTGGTGTTAAAGCATCCCTTGTAGTGCTCTGGCATCGCATTCCCTCTTTGCACCTGGCACCTGAGAGCTTTTCTTTCTTTCAATGCTTTCTGTTACTTTAAATAAGTGTGTGTGTGTGTGTGTGTGTGTGTGTGTGTGTGTGTGTGTACAGGCGCGCGTGCGCACTTTTACATACATTTGTGTATTTTTCAGTTTTATCTATTTATATACATGTCATGGCGTGTTTTCCTAAGTGTGTGGAATGGGGCACAGTGCCAACTCAGCAGCTATGGTGCTGGAATTTCTCCTTTGGCAATTTTCTGGGCTTGCAGACCGAGAGACTGCAGAGACCCCTCTGGAGGGGGCGGAGTAGTTGGATTGCCATAAAGCTGGCTTCTCTCCTAGACTGAGGAGCTGTCGTTATTCACAACTTCAGATCTTGGCTTCATCTGGAGAACATTTACTGATGGATCTGATGAGGATAAAAATCTTCTATGAAACTTTCTGTGATTGTATTTTTTAAGAGGGTAAAACAAAGAAAAGTAATCTACAGCTTATCATAGCACTTCCTAAGGATTTGATAGTTCCAAGATCTTTACAGGGACATTGAAATATAAAGAATACTATTGTAATATTGTCATTGCTGTCACACTACGTGTAACAGCTTTACAGCATTTTTCATGGTGATTCTAAGGGTTGGAGATGGAGAGAGAGAGGTTTCTAGAGAGGACATCTCATGGTAGCAAACAAACTTTCTCTAAACTTCTGTTAGTAAACAAGGGATTCCAGTGACTGAAGGCCAATACAGGGCTTGGCCATGTTGAATACAAAGGACAATCAATCCATTCTTGACTATAAGGTCATATGCATTAAATAGGGCAGTGCCAATGCCAAATCAATACTGTATTGTACATTTCCTACAGCAAATACTGAGATATAGATCTGCTGTCGTGGGAACAGGAATGTTGTCAGGAAATAGCAGTTCTGACAAATCTGGGTTACCACCAACAGGGAAAGAGCTGGATTGATTGTGGTCTCTCTGACTTTGTGCTGAAAATGTCAGGTCAGAGTGAGTGTTCATGGAGTCCTTGGAAAGGGGAAGGAGAAATCAATAAGCTAAACATTCTGCCTAATGAGGGAACTGTTTTCTCCAAGGTGAAGTTCTCTGTTCTTGAACTTGGTATTCCTGTCCCTGATATATTGGCAATGCTGCCTTAGAAGTGTGACAGAAGATTCCATAGAAAGCTTACGGGCAGATTCATCCTATAGTTCTGGAATAAGGGTTATGTGAACATGGTTCTATCTGAGCATTGCACCTGAAGTCTGATTAAAATTTCAATAAAGTTTCCCTTAATTCCAAGGAACAACATAGACTCTTTGAAGTTAGGTCAAGAGAGCACTAGGCAAAAAAGAAATCCCATGTTTTCAGTCCTGATTTGCAATTCACTTGTTCTGTGATCTTGCAAACGCTACCCAATCTTTGTATGTCTCTATATATGGGCTTGTATGATAATAGTCCATTTTTCTTTGCAGAGATGTTACATAGGATATAATAGGTGACATAAATGTTTTGGCAGACGGGGTCAGACTACGAAGGCAGTTTCCCCCAAATCATGATTTTGGCATTTGTCTAAATTTAATAGACTCACTTCTCTTAACCACACCCAAGAGATCGCCTACCATTTAAGTGCACTAGGTTTCAAAAGAGCACCTGTTATCTCTTCCCAGAATATTGTTTTCAAAACTTGCTGGCGTTGGTCAATTTCAAGAGCATGGTAGATTCATGGTCCATTGGCCTGGTTTTTGACTAGGAACCAAATTAATCACTTTTATTGTTTGTTCCTATATTTTCCAGGCACCTTTTAAAAATGAACAAAAGCAGCTCTGATTTGGAAAAAGTGAGCCAGGGCTCCGCGGAGAGCCTCAGCCCATCCTTCAGGGGTGTTCACGTCAGCTTCACCACGGGCTCCACGGACAGCCTGGCCTCGGACTCCAGGACCTGCAGTGATGGAGGTAACAGACTTGATCTTCACAGGGAGGCTGAAATTCTCCCGAGTGTGGAAGGCCCGGCCTGGGGTAACTGCCGGGATTTGGAAGGGCTGAGCTAGACCTACTGTCTTGGGCCTGCTTTCCGCATGAAATAGACTCTACCAAGGAGCAGTTGACGTTAATTCCCCGTTGAATATCTGGCAAGGTGCCTCATCCCATATTGTGCCTCCCAATTATACACAATGCAGCCACATGGCAACAAGGCGGAAGGAGGCAGAAGTTGATAGCATGTCGAAAGACTCCTGATTCCTTGGGTAATGAGCCATCTATGTGGAGGTCTGCCCTCCACTTCTGTCCGCTGGGTTAGTTCTCAGGGGATTGGGTACATGCCAACCACAGGTTTTATCTCTTTTGTCAATCTTCTGTGTTTCTCTCTCCCTCCCTCCTTCCCCCTCCCTCTTTTCCCCTCCCTCCTTCCCCTCCCTCCTTCCCCCTCCCTCTTTTCCCCTCCCTCCTTCCCCACCCCACTCCCCCAACCTCAGGCTCTCTCATGTGCATATGTGCACATACACACGTATATACATGCACACTGTTGGACACAACAGGTGTTTCATAAATGTTTGTTGGGTTAAAATCATGGAGGCTTCAGTAGGCAACCATCCATCCCACTTTCTGGATAAAGTTCTAAGGCATTGTATGTGGGTGTGTCCTGATTGGGCACATTCCTGAAAAGGAACTCTCATTTTTCTGTAGTTGTGATGGATAGTGTTAAAACCTCTCAGCCTTTCATTCTTTGTGTGTGTGTCCTCTCCTGCATTTTTCTTACACTTGCTGTAGCATGTTAGGTTTCAACAGGTGCTAGCATGACTTCCTCTCTCACTCCTATAGAAGTATTTCTTCTCAGTAGGCAATTTTGGAGTAGAGGCTTCCATTGGAAATTTACTGTCGCCAACATGTTTCTAGCTAAAAGATGAGTATCACTAAGACAAAAACATATGTTATAAGTCAGACTGTGGTGGGTTCTGATGGGAAAGTTCTGATAGCTCTAACTTAAAAACAGGAACTATCTTAGCCTTGATTCGGGTGGGATGTGACAAAAGAGGATTTTCATTTTCTGCAGGTTTTCCTGGGCTTCTATCATTTTCCTTTACTCATCCCATTGTGCAAAAATTCCACGAAACAGATTATGCCATAGAGGGCTGGGCCGGGCATGTGAACCATCAGACCCTGTGCTGGTCAGCCCTGACCCACTCTTTTGGGATTGTGCCCAATTCTGAGGGAGCAGTCTGCAGTGGAGCTCTCCATCGGCCACCAGCCAGCTGGTATTGATGAAAACTGGACTTAACTGCATCAGCACATTGTTTCTCAGAACCAACAAATTATGATGATTGCTTTCAGGGCTCTTACAGTCTATCCAGGCAAATAAGATTAAAACACGTGACACATTCCAACCCATGGGTGGATGCAACAAGCTAAGAAATTGAGCTCCCCAGGACATGGGTGCTTATAAAGGCTGATGGAAGAGAAAGAAATCAATGAGAGCTAATGCAGGGTTCAAGGAAGGCTTTTCAAGTAGATGGGACTTCAGCTCATGTCTGAAGTGTGGTTAGAATTGAGGAGGAGAGAGCTTTGCAGGTAAAGGAAACAATAAGAGAGGAGCAAAGGCTCAGGATTAGCAGTGCACATTGGGAAGAGGGTCAGACCAGCCTGACACTTCAGTGGAAGCAGATGAGGGGGAAATGGGTTGGTGGCAAGCAGGAAGCTGGATTGTATACTGCTCTCGAAACCAATTTATGGAGGTAGGAAAAAGAGAGCCACGAGGGCTTGATGAGTACAATGGTGACACCTAACTCAGACATTTTTTAATTAACATGAATACATTTTCATGGTTATTCTTTTATCATGAGCCAGTTATTCAATGAAAATGCATCTCAAAATTTGGATTCCTGGATCCAAGGTTACCAGACGCTGGCTCCTTAGAATGAACCGTTTCTATCTGCTGCTCCTATGTGTGACTTTGTACCCGGAAATTGGCTAAAAACCAAAGACAATCTCTCTCTCTCTCTCTCCCCCCACTCCCCTCTTTTTTTTTTAACATCTCTTAAACATTAATTTGGAGAATATCCAGAACCACTGGTCATGAAATGTAAGACACCCTTCATTGAGCTTTGGATCATTAACAAAGGCCACTTGCTTTAGATCTGTTACTGAACAATTATTTTTCAGCCCCATGAGTCCTGACTTTTACCACACAGCCGAAATAGTCACCTATTACTATTTGGCATCTAGTGCTGAAGCTGAGAGAGTGGATCAGAATTGGAAAGGTAGAATTAGTTCAAGCTAAAGTTGCTTGAAACCAGAATGTAGTGTCTACCTCTCTAATATTATATACTAAGTCATAATATATGTTTAGACTATATATGTATTTTGTCAGTAGGAATTCACTGATGAAAATGATAGCTGTCATTGACTTTTTGCATCCGCAGTGGAGTGAGGTGAGGACAAAGTCATCCCAGTGCATAATAGTAGCTTATGTAAACTTGGAACAGCATCAGGTTTTTATTATTCAGGTTTTGTGGCCAAAAAAAAAAAAAAAAGTTTTAAATTTTATAAGAAAAACAAACAATTGAAATCAACAACTGTGTTGCATCTTTAAAATGAGTTTGTCTAAATTTTATGTTTGTGAAATATCATTTGTGTATCAATGTTAATTTTGTAGCTTTATGCTTGTATCGCATTTCATACTCCTCAAAGCACATCTGTTATCCCATTTGTCCATGTGAGCAGTTCAATTGAACAGTGAGTCAATTCAGTGGAAGGAAAAACCCATCTATGCAGTTGTTTAGTTTATGCTTGGTGTGGGAGGACCCAAGTGCATGTGTCAGGACAGACCTATGAATGCTGGCAAGGGGAGGCTTGTCTGCAGTGAATGGGTGGATGGATGTGAGGGGAAACTGTCGGCTAAATGAAATTGTCATCAGAAGACTCTTGTGCTTTAATTGGTTACTTTTAAATATGCAAACCTCATGTCCCATTAAGATCATTTTCCTTTTTGATTTAGGGTAAAATTCAGTTCAGCCCTTGGACAAACATCTGTGGATGCCAGGCTCCCAGGGTACAGGAGATTAGAGAGTGTTCTGTTGAACTGAAACTGTTGGTACAAACACGAGATAAGAGGTCTAACTGTACAATGAACGTAGGTATAAACCCACGTGAAGTTATGCAGCAGGGCAGTGTCGGTATTATTTTTATAGCCAGCAAACCAGAGATACAGAAAGTTAAGTAAATATCTTGACAGTAGCCGCTTGTTTTTCTCAATAATAATGCCAAGTAGGTTTTTTAAATATATACATGAATTCAGTCGTTGATTTGGTAGATATTTGTTGAATATAAACTATGTACTGGGTATAATTCTAGATGTTGAAGATACAGCAGTCACACACAAAAAAATGCCCCCCCCAAATGCCCCATCCCTTCTTTAATGTGGGGAGAGATGGACAATAAGGAAGATAAAGGAGTAAAGTAGCCACGGGTCAGATGGCAGTAGGTGCTATGGGGAAAATTGAGCCAGGAATGTGGCAGGGAGGGGTGGGGGACCTGTGAAGGGCAGAGACAGTCAGTCACAAAGATCAGACATCAGTCAGAATAAATGACAGCCTGACTTTCATTGAGCATTTGCTCCCCCACTCAGGCTGTCACCTGAGACTGTATAAGAAGAAAGAGTATGTTTTTAAGGGTGGTCTTGAAAAAGGCATCTAACACTCTCTACTTAAAAATAGTGTATTTTCTGACTATTAAATTGACGTGTTAAAGCACTTGATCCTAAATGGATGGGTCTGGTCTAATATATTACACTGGAGTTTGCCCCACCCTCCCACCTACATGGAGACGGACGGAGTCATGGGTTCTGTTCTGGGAGATGCATTACTGAAGGAGGAAGAAGATATCCCAGAGGAAGAGGTACTCGTTTTTAAGGTTGTAAGGCCTGAGCCCTTACAGTATCACTAAAATGAACCTTCATCTTTGTTTCAAATATTTCCCTTCAAACTGAATTTTAAATATATATATACTACTTCAGTAAAGCCAATGCTTGTCTGTGGTAAAAATTCAAACGGTGGAGAAAGGTATGAAATGAAGTCAAAGACTTCAGATAACCTGCATCGTAGCTCAAACTACCACTTTGAGCAGTTTTTTCTGTATCACCTCAGAAATTTTTATCTATATCATAGATCTCATTTCCATGCATTTTTGTACTTATATCTTGAAGTCTTTATCTCAGAATCTCTAGATCTACCTCACTTTTTAAAAAAAATTTTATTGGGGAATTCTGGAGGACAGTGTGTTTCTCCAGGGCCCATCAGCTCCAAGTCATTGTCCTTCAATCTAGTTGTGGAGGGCGCAGCTCAGCTCCAAGTCCAGTCACTGTTTTCAATCTTTAGTTGCGGGGGGCACAGCCCACCATCCTCTGTGGGAATTGAACTGGCAACCCTGTTGTTGGGAGCTCGCGCTCTAACCAACTGAGCCATCTGGCCGCCCTCTACCTCACTTTTTTTAATGCTGCATAATTTTTCATTGAATTGGTGAAACCCTTTTCTTATCAATGCATGTTTAGGTTATTTTCATACATATATTTTCAAGTGTACAGTAAGATCCTGTAACATACACTGAAATAATTTGATGAGCATATCTGAAAGATAAATTCTTAGAAATGGAATTGATGTGTCAAAATATGTGTGTTTTAAATAGACGTTACCAAATTATCCTACCAAAATGTCAATTTCTACTTCCATCAACAGCGTGTGAAAGTGCTTTGAACTAACTTTTACTATTAATTTGGAAGAAAACCTTTAATGATTGTGTTGTAACAGGGGATTGAAAGGTCATGATTCCGGAAGCACCCTTGGGCTGTAGGCATGGAATGCTTTCCATGAGCCTTTTTTCCAAACTTGAGACCAGGCTTCTCCTCTTTTGCATGTAAATCACATTCATGTCTTGAAGATTGTTTCTTGGGATGATTAAGTGGTCTGGAGAGACTCCTCACAAATGCCATATTTTCCATCCAGTTGTAAAACGCTAATAATAATGCTTCCATGTTCAGACCACATTTACCTTTTTTAAAAAGGAGTGATTCCTTTTGAAGGAATGCTTTGTTGCTTTTCTTTTTTTTTTTTTTTTTAAGCACTTAGAGTTGAGCCTATTCTGATTGTGGGACCAAACAAGAGGTTGCACAATTTTCCTTTAGAGGAAAAAGTTACATGTGAGAGTAGAACATTCCCTCCCCCCACCATTCACGTCTTCTGGGGGTGGGGAGAAGAGGTTTGACAGAAATCTGTAAGACTACCACTTCCTGTGTAACACAAGCGAGGTCCCTACACAGATGGCTTTAGTTTTCTTACCTTTAACGTGAGAAGATTGAACGAGCCACAGGGCATGGGCAAGGTTCCCTCCATCTGCTTTGTTCCCTATGCCTTTCATTTAGTAGGTGCTCGAGAAAAACTGACTGAACGAATGGATAAATCTGATGCAGCCATTTCCAGCTATATACTCTACTATCTTCATTTTTAAAAATGCTACTCTTAAGTTTTTTGAACAAAGGAAAATTCCATTTGCTTTACCTTCCTGGAAACTCTAGAATAGTCAGACACCAAAGCTAAAGTTTGGAGCTTGGGGACTCTTAGCTGGGACTCTACCCTTTGCCTCCACACTTGCTCAGGCCCAGCTGCTGCCAGGAGGCAGAGCTGTGCACTGAGGGAGCCAAACGGTGCTCATTCATACAGCTCAAAACTGGACTGACCACTTCCTCCCTCAGCTCAGCTCTCATTTTGGCTGTGGAGAACAATGAAAGTGCCTATTAAAACCCAGCAAGAAGAGAAGACTCTATAATAAGGAAAACCTTATAGCACTACATTTGAACTTTTGGCCTGCATTACTGCATAGGGCTTAAGCTTTTTTTTTCCTGACTAGTGAAAGCCTGATTTCTCTTTCTTTTTAAATATAATGGCACCAAACTGGTATACTTTCCCCTTGGTCCTTTTAAGATCCCACCCTGTACACCATGTGTGATGTGTAGTTTCCCACTAGAAACTCTCTCCCTGAAGCACGTGCACTAAAGGGATGCAGAGGTGTTCTCCGTCGTTGGCTACTGGCTTTATATGCAGAATTAGAAATTGAGAGGAAAACTTAGGCACTGAGAGTTGGAGCTCCATGGCCCAATTAGCATGCAAAATCATTTTACAAACCTACAGTGAGGTAACTAATGATGTAGGCAAACTTCCCAGAAAAGTATTTTCCATTCTCACTCCTTTTATACCCTAATTGTAAGCCAGAATTTGGGAACTGATTTAACGCCAGCATAAAACCAGGACATACAGGCATACCTCGTTTTACTGCACTTTTCTTTATTGTGCTTCAGAGATGTGGCATGTTTTACAAATTGAAGGCAAGACCCTCCACCAGCCCAAACTCGCTTAACTGTGATACTTGCTATATTGGCGGTGGTCTGGAACTGAACCCGCAATCTCTCTGAGGTCTGCCTGTATTTGAATTTGTCTCATGTGCCTTTAGAGCTGAGTCCTGAGGATATGGGCTGTTGGCCAGTTTTTCAGGATGTTTTTAGGCACAATTTTCTGAACCAGTGGTTTGCCTGTGAATTCTGAAACTATTTTAGGTATCAAGGCATATGTGTTCCCTCTTCTTTTTGGCTCTTCTAAATGCAGAGTGTGGCAGCTGCTGCAAATAGTCACAGTCGAGCTGCCCTGTTGCCTATGGCCGTGTTTAGGAGAAAATTCCCCATGGAAGAGTCAAGAAAAGGACAGTCAGAATGGGTCCTTAGGGGTGGCCCCGAGGCTGCAGAAGAAAATAGGTACTGTTTGTCTCATAGGGGAGAAATCAGTTTAAAAAAGGGCCACGTGTTGGCATCTATTTCAAAGTAGCCCTAAGAATATTAACAGCTGAGATGTTGTATGGTCCTGAGGTTGCTGGGAGTTATGGTCTTCTCACCATCTGTGGTTCCACATCTGGAGAACAGCTTCAAGGACCCATAAATTCAGAAAGATGGCTCAGGCCGAAAGGCTATATATATATATACATTTTTTCCCCAAATACAAAAAGCACAATATGCCTATATAATGCCCCTTTATATGGTTTAAGTGCACATTTCAGATGAGCCTCACTTCACCGGGTGAGGTTCCGGTAAGTACAGTTCTCATGTCTTTGGGGAACTGCATGGTTGAGGAGCGTTCTGCAGTGCATCCTCTGATTAGGACGTGCTTTACGCAGGGGCTGGGTGACCAGCACATAGCATCTAAACCAGGGGTGTCCAAACTGCAGCCCACGGGCCAACTGCGGCCCATGATCCATTGTTAATTGGCCCGCAGCAAATTCCAAAAATATCTTTAGTTTACTTAAATAACCCAGGTGAGGCAATACGTACTTCACCTCGAGTGAGTGGCCCGGCTGTTTGTGTATTTTACTGCATATGGCCCTTGGTGAAAAACGTTGAAAAAAGTTTGGACACCTCTGCTCTCAACAATAAAGGAAAATGAACCAGCCCACTCTCTACTCCCTGAAGCCACGCCTCTTCCTAATACCCAGTACTTCTTGCCTAAGTAGTTACAGGATACAGATCTGATGAAAGCCACGGTCAAGCACAGTCCCCACCATCCCCAGGAAAAGCCAGAGAACACAGAGGGTCCGGAGAAAGTTGTTTCCTTCCACTGCCTCAAAACATGACTTATTTTTTGTACTAAAGCAGAACCTCTTAATTCTCTGGTAATCTACAGAATAAGAGTGTACAGATTATTTTTTTTAAAAACCAATTCCTGCTATCCTTACAGATTCAAAAGTGCACCTTTGGAAGCTGTGGGAACTAGAGATAGAGGAAGGGTTGAAGCGAGATTACCATCTGCCTAGAGGTATTTTATTTCAGAGGCAGCTTTGAGACAAAATGCATGTTAGAAGAGGTTGAAAATGGAGAGAGTGGCCGAAATTATAGACTATTAGCGCTGGAAGGGGCCTTCACAGTGATGCCATCCCGGCAGTTTTTAAATGAGGAAAGTCGGGGTGGGGTGGGGTAGGTCAACCGCTAGTTACAGGTTCATCCCACTGTCTGCCCTCAGCTCAGAGCAAAGGCAGAAAGGGATGCATTGGCGGCATCAAGGCGAGCTTTACAAGGAAAGCAAGGGGGACAAACCAGTAAGGATTGGGAAATAAGCACAAGGCTTACAGAGGGGCCTTAGCTAAGTACCTGATTTGTCACGACCTCCCTGGTTGTGGGACTGGGGACCAGGAGTCCTGGTCATAGGCAGGCTGTCCCTGTGGCTGGAGGCTCTGACTAAAGCATTGACCAGGGATTCTCATCACACTCCACTTTCTCCCCTCATCCCCTATCTTCTGTGTATTGATAATACATTGAGAATGCAACAGTTAGATGGGATTGGGCTTTGGCTTTCGAGAACGCAGAAAGGCCAGGAAATGCACGTGGTTCCGCCCAGCCACCCTCTTGCTCATCACCTGGGGGATTGGTGGCTGAGGCTTGGTGTCCTGTGACAGCCCCATACATGAGGGGTCTTGCTATTCCTCCCTTTTGTAGCCTAGGATCTAGTGACTGAATCTCCTCCTCTCAGCCTGTGCTGCTAGAGGAAGGAGGGGAGGAAGTGTCACCACCCTAGCCTTTATCTGTCCCCATGTTGGACCCGCCCTTGGGAGGCATAAAGCTTCTTCCTGGGGAGCATGGAGTGGTGGACCTATGGACTCCGGAATTTCAGAACCTGGTGATGTCACCTGCAGTTAGGATCTCCCCTCTGGCTGGCTGTTTCTTGCGTGCCCCCATTTGGACTGTTGGGAGGAGAATACATGGGCGTGAAGCTGACTGGTCCCAACTGCACCACTGCTGCTTGATTTATAATTAACCCGGGCCTCCTGGAAGGGATATAAATCACTCATTCAGCCTTGCTGGCAGGCACCCTGCCTGTCATTAGCCAGGGGGGTAAGGTGGAAAGGAAAACTTGTTCTGATCTTGATAAACCACTGGAAGGCTTGAGTGACTGCCTACTGCAGACGTGGGAGCATGCAATGCATCCTGCTTCCTCCTGGGTCTGGTGAGAGATGGTGGAGCCTGGAAAGGTGTTGATGTGGGATGGGGTGAGGAGGGCTAACAGCCTCCCTCTGCTGCACAGCGTTTTTGTTTGCATGAACCTATTGGTTCCCAGCTCCTATGTTCAACAATCTGTGTGTACTAGCTTTGTCCTTCTGTGAGCTTTGCGTTCAGGGATGTACTAGGCAGGAGGTGCCGTGCTGCCACACGCTGTCGGGTTGTGTCTGAGTGTCAGTGAGGCCGGGGCATGGATGTCAGTGCTTGCCCTGCCTGGGGCAAGGCGAGCCCTGAGGACACGGTCATTCACCTTGCTGCCGAGAGGGTCCCTCCTCCCTATGGAGCATCCTAAGTGAGGAGACCCACGGTTGATCTAAGGGGCTTGGTGCCAGTGTTTGTCCTTAGCGGCCATTCTGTCCTCACTTTGGTTGCAGAAAACAGAGAGGGACTCAGTGTGGGTATGAAAGGTTATTAACTGGTCAGGAGCAGTCCTAGAAAGGTCAGGTGCATCTGAGTGAGGTGACGCAAAACTAATAATTTGCTTCCTTTGTGGCCTTTCACTACTTGCCTCAGGCCTATGTGTTTGCTGTATCTCTTTCAGTCTAGCCTTTCTGCTAAGGTGGGGAGGGATACAGGCACCACATACCTTACCCTTAAGATGACATGGCACCGTGAGCTAAATGAGGGGTGCACATCATAAGTACCTATTCCCTTGACTCTAAGACCCATTTTTCTGTCACATTTTAACCTTCAGGATTCTAGGGTACATTTTACAACCTACGAATACAGTTAGTGTTTTCTGTTATGCCTTTAAAAGCTGTTTTTAAAATAGTGTGTACATCTTCCAGTCACTTGTTAGAATGAAAGAAATGAGTATTATTTCAATTTGCCCTTTCCTGTTTCCAATGTCCACAACTTTTTCTTACATATTTTTTTTTTTACCTGAACTCTTGTTTCATTGTGAAACCTCAATTGTATACACTGATACAAAGAGTAAAGTGCAGTCCTCACCCTGTCTACATGAGCCCTGCATTTCACCTTCTGAGATGTTTCTGAATTTCCCCATGCTCTGTGGTGACCTGTGCCATGTGGAACCTTGCCATCAGATTCACTGTCCATGGGCACCCCTCTGGGTCTGCAGAGCTCAGGAAAGGCTCTCTTTCCCTTAAGATCCGTTTCTTTAATAAAAATCATGTTCCTCTGCCTTCCAACTTATCTGTGGGCCAGCCCTGCTCCCCGAAGCCATTAGGGTGTTTGTCAAAACTCACAGAACTACACACTAAAAGGAGGGATTTTTACTGTAGGTAAATTGTGCCCTCTGTAAACCTGACTTTTAAAAAAAGATCCAGCCAAACCACACACGTTGAGGTTCGTAGTTGCTCTTGCAGCATTGTTTGCAAAATATTCGAAGCAACCTAAGTGTCTATCAAGAGGGAAGTGGCTAAATAAATTATGATACCTTCATACGATAATATGAGATCGCTATTAAAAAGAACTAGATAGATCTGTAAAAAGAACGAGACACATCTGCTCTGAACTATCTCCAAGATGTAGCATTACTTGAAGAAAAGCAATATTCCAAGAAAGTTTGCTCTCCTTGTATAAATGTGTTGGGTCGTTTGGCGTATCTTCAGAGGAATATGCTGGGGTGGTTTCCTCTAATGAGAGGGCCTGAGTGCTGAAGGCCAGGGTTGGAGGAAAACTTTGTTGGCACTGTCCACCTTTTTTGGCATTTAAAATTTTTTGCATTGTGCATAGGTCGTCACTTCAAGAGATAAATAAAAATAGACTGCTTTGAGATAAATAAATAAACAAAAACAAACAAATCAAGCCACAGGGCCCTGGAACTGAGTGGCATTGGCCTCCAGCCTCATTGTTCTTGTTTCTTGTTTTCAGGCCCATCATCTGAGCCGAATCACTCACCCACCAACAGTGGGAAGAAGCTCTTTGCTCCTGTTCCATTCCCTTCGGGCTCCGCTGAGGATGTGTCCCCCAGTGGCCCCCTGCAGCCTCCGCCTCTCCCCCAGAAGAAGTTAGTGAGCCGGGCGGCCTCTTCACCGGATGGCTTCTTCTGGACGCAGGGCGGCCCCAAGCCGAGAACGGCAAGTCCCAAGCTGAATCTCAGCCACTCGGAAACCAACGTCAGTGCCCATGAGGAATCCCACTTCAGCTTCTCCTCAAGCCCCGGGAACCGCCACCACCATACCTTCTCCTCCTCTGAGCCTCTGGAGAAAACTTTCAAAGGCAGTGGCCACTGGGTCCCAGCCGCAGGGCTGGCAGGCAGCAGAAGCAGCAGTGGCAGCCCCAGCCTCCAGTGCAAAGGGGTCCAGTCGTCCTCCCAGCTGAGCATGGCCAGCCAGGCCTCCAGCAGCAGCACCCAGCTTCAGCTCCACAGCCTCCTGAGCAGCATCAGCAGCAAGGAGGGCACCTATGCCAAGCTGGTGGGGCTCTACGCCCAGTCCCTGGCCCGCCTCGTGGCCAAGTGTGAGGACTTCTTCATGGGCGGGCAGAAAAAGGAGCTGCACTTCAATGAGAATAACTGGTCACTCTTCAAGCTGACCTGCAACAAGCCCTGTTGTGACTCAGGAGATGCCATTTATTACTGTGCCACCTGCTCGGAGGACCCCGGCAGCACCTACGCTGTGAAGGTAGGTGCCACCTTTCCTTCCATTCTGCAGTACAACCAGCTGCTCCTGCCTCGCCAGAATGGCAGCTTGAGCAAATCATTTCACCTCTCCCGGCTACAGGAAAAGGGTTGGGTCCTAAGCGTCCTTTTAACATTTCATGCTCAGTGATTTCACACTCTGCCTGGCCCAGGACATGGGGCAACGAGATTTGTGCTATGAATAGAAGATGCAGTGCTTTCAGGCGTGAATTTATGTGAAATGGAGCTGGAAGGAGAGTTAGGCTTAGGCATCGTATTGAACAATCAATTGATCATTCAATGTACAGCTAGACTTCTGGCTGAGTATGTAAGTATAACTATTTGACCTTGAATCCTCACAGGGTAGGTAGGTTTTACAGATGGGGAATCTGAGGCTTCAAATGATTAAGTAATCTGCCCACAGCTCATTGGGGGCAAAGATGTATCTGAACCCGAGTTTGTCTCCAAAGTCTACATTCCTATCTGTTAGGAAAAATGAAGTTCAGTGGCTGCGTGCGATGTCGGAGGGGTGGTCGGTTGGGGAAGAGGGTTGTCACGTTGTGAGGGGTGTAAATGTCTAGCTATTGCGTTGTTTTGTACACCTGAAACTAAAAAAGAAAGAAAAATGAAGTTCAGAGAAGTGATTAATCCCAGGTAACCCAGCTCTTTAATCTTTGACCCTGGATCAGAGCCATTGCTGCCACACCCCACTGCTCTCTCAGGGTGAAGCTCTGAGCAAGCAGGTGGCGCGTCTGCACCCACCTGGCCACGCTGCGCTCTGCCATTGACTCGAGTCTTTTCATGTGGCCCCCTTTCTTGTCTTCTTTGGTGTCCTTTGAATATCTATGTGTCTGTGGCCCTTCTATAAATGCAGACTTTTGTAGGAGTAAGGAGGGGAACTCGGAGCTGTCTTCTGCCATCACCTGTCCCATGCTATTCTTTTATTTCTAGTTAGAAAAAAAATGTAAACAGTAAACTAACGTGAAATGACCTTGGTGGGGTAGCTTCATGCTTAACAGCGATATTTTTTTAAAAATGTGATGATTATCAGCCAAGGAAAATTGCAATGAATTTTACTTTGAAGCTTTTCTTTTGAGAAATTGGTGATACCACCATAAAATATAGATTCGTCACCCATGATTTCTATGTTTAAGGGTTTGTATATAATTACTTGCTGCCTTCCTATGGGAGAAAAAAAAAAAAAAGAAGTAGGGAAGGGGATAGCTACTAGGAGGCTTCAGTTTACTATACGGAAATCAAGGCCCTGAAGAACTAGGAAGTGTGGCCAAGGTGGAAGAAAACACAAATGTCTGGAATGAGATTCTGTGGATTTCCTGAATTTCATTGCCTCCTTAATCTACACCCAGCAGCTTCTCTCTGGGTACCCTGTCCTTCCCTGCCACTTCCCCAGCCATGATTAGAAGAACAAAAGAAGCAATCACAGCATTTCCCTTCCTATTAGGATGGTGCTGTATCCAGTCAGGAGGGAGGGAGCAGATCCTTCAGTGAGCTGAGCACAGTTAGCCTGTTATCACTGTCAGCCCAGAGCCAGAGGACTGTATGCATCCAACAAAAGGGACGTGGATTTGAAATCCTTGAAAGCCCAGGGGATGGAGGTGCCTGTAGGGCGTTCGTCATTTTTGCTGGCGCACTGAACCTGAGAAGGTGAGCTGTGCATCTCTTCTCTGCGTTCACCTACCTGTGTTCAAGTGCATCGGTCACTCTCACTGGTCTCCTGGGCTGGACCTGGGGGTTCATTCAGTGCCAAGAGACAGCTGACCTCTCCATTGTGAGGGGGAAAGAGCCTGATGGAAGAGGCTTACTCCCTCTTGCCCGTGGGGTGAAAGTGATGTGGCCCTCCTGCAAAGAACGAAAGGGCCACCTGGGGTTTTTATATCCCTAAGTGACTGTGGTGTGCAGCTTGCATTCTAGGACCTCCTAGCATTCGCCACAGTCTCTGAAGAACAATGCAGAGAATTCAGCTTTCCCAGAGGATGGTAAAAAGAAGCCTTGCTCCTCATTTCATTAGAAACGTAAACCATAAAGAAACTGGAAGACAGGCCTCGGCCCTCTAAGGAAGACAGGCCCAGGGGTCTCCTATCTGACTTTGCCAGACACTTGGCAGCTGAAGGACTATCTCTGTACCGTGTGAAAAGGAAATTTGGAGACGAGCTTGAAATACTCAAGAGTCTGGGGAACAACAATATCAATTTGCAAGTGTGCCTGGCCTGGTAATGGGGGGCGGGGGCGGTGTGAGATGGGGAGCATCATTTCGCACGTGCAGCTGTTCCACTTCATTAACTGTGCAGTCTAGACGGAGTACAGTCATCTGGATTCCGCAGCGGGGGAGCCGGTCCCCCTTCCCACTGCCTGTCTGTTGCTGAGCTCATTTCATCTGTGCCTGGTAAGCGGGCACCATGGTTGCAAGTCCCCATTAATAAAAGCATGTTCCCACCTGCTCCCCCTAATGCCGGGTCCTGGTCTGTGGACTCAGCACCCTGCAGCAGCGAAGAGAGGAAGCCGGCTCTGCAGCCCTACACCGTGAATATGTGGCAGTGAAAATCATTAGCTGTGTGCAAGGTTTGGAAGCTGTTTCATTCCTTAGTCAACTAGAATTCCAGTTGGGTAATTAGGGAGCTGTGTGAAGGCGGCTGGGCCTTTTATTTAACAGATGTGACTTAGCCCAGCTTCTCAACCACAAATGAGGCCATAACTGTAAAGTTTAAAAAGACTCGGCTCAACAAAACATTTGACATGTGAGCAGAACCAAAGGTTTACGTGAAGGTCTTGAGCCAAAACCTAAGCACAGACACCCTGAAAATGAAATGGGGAGAGGGGGTGGTGGTGAGGGGAGACAGGGACCGAGAGGAAGCCTCCTGCTCCCTGTCCCTGTCGTCTGTCCCTCCACCCTGCTCTGCATGCAGGTGGTGAGGAAGCTACAGTCCAGCAGAGGACAAGCTCACTGGTGTTGGACCAGCTCACGTACAGTCCAGGTGCCATTTACTCTGCTCCTTCATTTACATCTCTGTGCAAATTGTCAACAGCTCCGCTGGAGCTCTGCTGGGAGTGTGCTGGGCCCAGGCCTTTCATGCCCTTGAGAAAAGGGATCCTTGGAAACACTTCCCAAGCCCCGGGCATCTGTGCAGTAACGGTTGGTACAAGGGTTGGTACAAGAACCTGCAAGCCGGCAGCACCAAGCCTGGCTGCAGCCCAACCTGCCTGAACAGTCACCATAGCAACCTTTCCTGGTGACTGCTCACCTGGGCTAGGCGCTGTGCTGAAAGCCACACCTATGTGGTGTCATCTAAGGCTGACCATGGCCCAGGGAGGAAGGAGCTGTCACTGCCCCTGATACACAGAAGAGAAAACAGACTGAGATAAATATAGTCCGTCCTCATTCATGGGTTCTGTATTTATGAATTTGCTGCTAAAATGTATGTGTAACCTCAAATCAATACTTGTGGCATTTTTGTGGTTATTCCTGGACGTTCACAGAGTGGGGGGAAATCTGAGTCACCATTACATGTAAATTCCGAGCTGAGGTAGAACAAGGTGGCATTCCACCTTCTCGTTTCAGCACTGTCAACCCCGTCCTTTCCGCCATTGATTTAGTGCCTCGTGCTTCACATTTTTGTGCTTTTTGTTGGTGATTTTGCAGCTTACAATGGCCTAGCTGAGTGCTGAAGTCCCGTCTGATGTTCTTAAGTGCGAGAAGGCTGTGATGTGCCTTCAGGAGAGTATTGGATAGGTTTCATTCCGGCATGAGTTAGAGTGCTGTTGGCCATGAGTTCGAGTGTTAATGAATCAACAACATCTATTAAAGAGGTGTCTTTAAACAGAACAGAAACAAACACATATAAGACAAGGTTATATATTGGCCAGTGGATAAAAATATTGTAACCAGAGGCTTGCAAGAACTTCACATTGTATTTCTCCCTAGGACAGTGGTTCAGGATTCACTAATTCAGTGTTTGTGGCTACTTAATAAATAGAACATAACTACCGCAAACAATGGGATTCAGTTGTAACCTGCTAGTATTTGCCGAGTTTATATTGAAGCCAATGCCTTTTGCATTCCAAAGCCCACTTTGACCTCTAGACTACTTTTCAGTTGTATAGTCATGGGCAAATAATTGAACCACGTGAAGCCTCAGTTTCCTCCTCTGTGATAGCATCTACCTCACTGGTTTGTTTGAGATTTAATAAGACACTGCGGGGGAGTATTGACGAGGCACAGTGACTCACATACGAGAGTTCCGTTGGTATCTTGTGATTGAAAAGCTCTCACTGGACGGGGGTGACCCCGACATCAGTAATGCTTTTCCCACATAGCCACAGATGGCAGCGCAGACAAGTCCATACACAGTGGGGGATATTTATACGCAAGACTATTTTTTGAGGACCCCACTCCCAACCCCCACCCCAAATTTCCTTTAGTTAAATAGTATTCCAGAAGCCTACCATATAAAAGCAGAAGGCAGTTGGGTGGACTAGAATAAGAAAGAGCCTACAATAATGCCCTTTCCATATGTATTCCAGGATCGGTGTTTTTTTTTTTGTTAGTGTGATTGGAACCAATGTCTGGGATAAATGCACTTCCCTTTTATTTCTATTCTACTTCTATAATAGAGAGATTACTAGATTAATGTGTTACCTCCCCTGCCCCCCCAATTATCTTGATAAAAGTTTCCTCAGAGGCTGAACTCTTTTATCCCAGGTTTCATGCTGAGAAGGTTTGTATAGCTGCAATATAAATAGACCTCTGTGAAAAGGTGCTGCCGTGGAACTTTTAAAAACAGCCCCTGTGAGCATTGTGGTGCTTCAGGAACACCGCTGTAATCATCTGAGTGGCAATGCAGCAGCCCGAAGGGTTGTTTTGGGATTGTTTGCAGGATGATGTTTTCTAGGTAGATGCGAGAGGCCTTTCTTCTCAGGATTACATGCTGATCCTTACATTTCTATAACGCATGGCTGAGGTTGCACAGTATCCTTCTGAGAGAGGAGACCATCTTCAGTCCCTTCCAGTGTAATTACAGGGAAATGGAGGCCTATTGGTGTGTGGCTGTCCAGCTGCGCGGCAGCTAGATGAGGACTGGTGCTGCTCAAGATGCTTGGGCGGCTGGCACTGTTGTCAGGACAAGGAGATGGTGAAGAGGCGGGAAAGAGACGCTTGTGGGATTCTGGGGATCAGCTGCTTGTTTATTCTGACCTTTGGTTCAGAGCGTGCCTTTGGCCCTCTGGGTTCTCTGTCCCTGGAGAGCTTTCTGTTTTCTTTCAGCTGCTCTGATTCACCCTTGGAGGAGATGTGTGTGGCCTCCACATAGCAGTTCCACCAAAATCAGCCCTGCAGGTCATGCCAGCTAGTAGGCATTGCGTATTTACCTGGATCTAGAAACTAGGGCAGCCTAAGAGAACGTGGCCAAGGCCTAGAGGTTTAAAGCCGGCATCTGCCCCTCCAGTTCCCCAGGAAGGGAGCGCTCCAGCCATCAAGCACGTCTGCTGTCTGCCAGCTGCTGACTCAGGTGTGAGGAGTGCAGAGCAAAGCGGACTGCCTGTGTCAGCTCTGACTTGGCTTCCTGAGAATTTGCCCAGCCCAAACTGGGGGCAGCATGATGTCTTCCCACCAATACCAGAGGGCCACACTACATGTTGTTCTGTAGGGACCCCAGTCTTGCTGGGTTGTGTGATAATTCTATGTTTTAACTTTGTAGGAAATTGCCAGACTGTGTTCCAAACTGCACCATTTTACATTTCACCAGCAATACACGAGTTCCCATCTCTCTGCTCACCCAAAGACGTGTGTTATTGTCTACCATTTTTCCTATAGCCGTTCTAGTGGGTGTCAGCTGGTACCTTATTGGAGTTTCGATTTGCATTTTCCTAATGAGTCATGATGTTGAACATCTTTTCATGTGCTTATGTTCATTTACATATTTCTTGGGTGAAATGCCTATTAATATCTTTAGCCTACTTTTTGATTGGCAAGTTTATCTTATTACTGAGTTGTAAGAGATTTTTGGAAATTCTGAATAGAAATCATTTATCAGATATGTGTTTTGCACATATTTTTTCCCTCAGTCTATTACTTGCCTTTCTGTTTTCTTAAAAGTATCTTTTGAAGCACGAAAGTTTTGAATTTTGATGGTGTCAAGTTTATTGATTCTTTCTTTTATGGACCATGCCTTGGTTGTGAGATCTGAGAAACCTCTGCTCAACCCAAGGTCTCAAAGACTCTCTCCTATGTTTTCTTCTGAAATGTGTATATTTGGGCTCTTGCACCTAAGTCTGTGTGATCCGTTTTGAGTTCATTTGTGTGTAAGGGTTTACGTTCGCCTTTTCGAATGGGGGTTTCCAAATGTCCGAACACCACTTGTTGAACAGAATGATGGACCCCACTCCTGACGTCACTTTTCCTTTCCCCCACAGATCTGCAAAAGCCCTGAGCCCAAAACGGCCTCATACTGCAGCCCGTCTGTGCCTGTGCACTTCAACATCCAGCAGGACTGCGGCCACTTTGTAGCCTCAGTGCCCTCCAGCATGCTCGCCGCTCCGGACATGCCCAAGGACCCTCTGCCTGCCCTGCCCTCTCACCCCCCTGCCCAGGAGCAGGACTGCGTGGTGGTCATCACGCGAGAGGTGCCCCACCAGACTGCCTCTGACTTTGTGCGGGACTCGGCCACCCACCATCGGTGTGAGCCGGAAGTGTACGAGCGGCGCGTGTGCTTCCTGCTTCTGCAGCTCTGCAACGGGCTGGAGCACCTGAAGGAGCACAGGGTCATTCACCGTGACCTGTGCCTGGAGAACCTGCTGCTGGTGCGCTGCACCCCGCAGGCCACTCCCGCCCCCGCCCCTGCCACCCCCACTCCCCCTGTGTCCTCGGCTTCCTCCAGCACCCCTCCCACCGCCACCTCCCATTCCCCTGCTGCTACTGCCTCCCCTTGCCCCTCGGCTGCCCTCCCAGCCAGTGTCACCCCGAGCCCCGCGGCTCCTCCCGCCTGTCAAGGAGTGCCCAGTGAGAAGCACTTGCCCCGGCTCATCATCAGCAATTTCCTGAAGGCCAAGCAGAAGCCAGGCGGCACCACCAACCTGCAGCAGAAGAAGAACCAGGCCCGGCTGGCCCCCGAGATCGTGTCTGCCTCCCAGTACAGCAAGTTTGATGAGTTCCAAACAGGCATCCTCATCTACGAGCTGCTCCACCAGCCCAACCCGTTCGAGGTGCGGGCCCAGCTGCGAGAGCAGGACTACCGGCAGGAAGACCTGCCCCCGCTGCCCACCCTGTCCCTCTACTCGCCCGGCCTGCAGCAGCTCGCCCATCTGCTGCTGGAGGCCGACCCCATCAAGCGCATCCGCATCGGCGAGGCCAAGCGGGTGCTGCAGTGCCTGCTGTGGGGGCCGCGGAGGGAGCTGGTGGAGCAGCGCGGCACCTCGGAGGACGCGCTGTGCAGCACGTTGCACAACTGGATCGACATGAAGCGGGCCCTGATGATGATGAAGTTTGCGGAGAAGGCGGTGGACCGCAGGCGCGGAGTCGAGCTGGAGGACTGGCTGTGCTGCCAGTACCTGGCGTCCGCGGAGCCCAGAGCCCTCTTGCAGTCCCTGAAGCTCCTGCAGCTTCTGTGAACGCTGGCAGCCCCCAGCCCTGCACTTTAGCTGCCCCTCTCCGTGCCTGGCCCCGTCCTGACCCCCATACCCCACCTTGCCTGGGAAACACTTGCGTGTTCCTGGGAGATGGTACAAATGACTTTATACTGGATGTAATATATATACATATATATAATATATAAATAAGAAGGACTGGATGCCATTGCCCGCTCAGGCCTTCTGTCCTCCCTTCCCAGTTTTTTCCCACAATTATGTACATTTCTAGCGCAGTGCAAGGTCCTGAGGATACTTCTGCCACAAAATGAAGCCTGGACTCTGCCTCACTACCCGATTATGTGATCGCTTCACCCTTCTGTCAAATGCCTATTGAAAAAAACAAAAAAAAACACAAATTTTTTTTTAATTTTGATTGAGTCATGAGCAAAACTTTTTATCCCCAAGCGTCCAAGTATGTTAGCATCGTTGGTGGGTAAAATTGAACATAAGCCTCTGAAGCAGTCACCAGGCTACTTGCAGTGTCCTTGATCTTACACTTCTCGTGAGGTAGAGCAGCAGGCCAGTAGGGCCTGGCCTGCTCAGCACCAACTAATCTTCCCTGCTTTTTTCCCCACCTGGCAGTCTCTTAGGAAGAATGCAGACAGAGCTGTGGTGATCCCACAGATTTGGAATTCAACCCTACTGCTCTAAACCATTTCCAGTTTGCTAAACCTGGTTACTATTTGTATCAATCAGAGGCCTGGCTGAAAACAGAATCCTCCTCAGATGGTTCAAATACCAAAACCTTAACATGGGACCATTTAGAAAGATGTGGCAGGGTTAAGAGGAAAAACGAAGCTGAGGCAAAAGCAAGTGCTGGCATGGGAGAGTCACCTACTCACTCTCCCTGTTTTCCACCTGTCATTGCCAGGAAAAGACCGATGGGACACCAGACAGCCAGGGGGGCTTGGGTGATACAGTGGGCAGGATCAGCCTCCCTGGGCAGGGAAAGGGGGAGAATGCATGGGGTGCCAGTTGGCACACAGCCCACTGTTCCTACTGTACTAGATAATGGCAGTACAAGAATAGTACTCGGGTGTTTCCACTCCCAGACCAGTACTTTCTGCTGTTCTAAGCTCTTTCCCATTTCCCTTTCTAAAAACTCATACATTTAACACACTTACTGGCACCTACTACCTACCGTGTTTCCCTGAAAATAAGACCGGGTCTTATATTAAGTGTTGCTCCAAAAGACGCATTAGGGCTTATGTTCAGGGGATGTCCTGAAAAATCATGCTAGGGCTTATTTTCTGGTTAGGTCTTATTTTCAGGGAAACACAGTACTGTAGTCAGTATTTGTCACCATGCCTTTAAAAGTGCACAGAATTAGGAAGCCACAGAGCTTTCTTCATAAGGACACACAAAAATTCAATGATGACTCATGTGAAAAGAAACAGCCCCCAGACCCTTGTAATTTTATCTAAAGGCTAATCTTCCAATTTGTGAACTAATTTCTGAAACCTTGTTAATAATTATGGATGATTTAAAATAAATACAGAGATTTTAATGGATGTCTTAGAAACCTAGGAATGTGGCTAGCAACCAGGATGGGGGAAATCTCCCAGGTCCCCTTCTTCATGTTAATATCAGTCCTTTTGCAAGCTCCACCTTCCTGCCATGGACTACAGGTATAAACACATCCATATTTCCACATATCAGCAGTGAAGATAACACTTGTGGAGCACATTTCTTATTTCAATTGTTGCTTGAGCACTCAGGAAAGAACTGGTTAAAACCAGCTTCCAACTATGTTTGTAGAAGAGAAAGAAAGAATCTTTGAACATGGAAATCATAATTCTCCATAGGACCTGTCACGCTGGTTGTCTTTGTTTCAGAGAGTATTATTTTGACTATTGTTTGTTCCTGGGAATTTTCCAGGCAAACCCTCCACCCTGGATTTTGCTGTCTTTTGCTTTCTTGTCCTTTCTCACTTCATGTAAATAAACAATGGAGAGGGAGGAAACAAATATTCTGCCAGGGGAATGCAGTGCCATTTGGAAGCACATGTCTCAAGAGGCACATTTTAAATCTCTGAATTAATTGTACCTTTTTTATATGCCACCCACTTCAGAAAAAAAAAAAAAAAAAAATTGAGGTTGTAAAAAAAGTTTTTAAGAACCAAAAGGAACCAAAAAGTAAAAGTGGAAAGAGAAGAAACTATGACAATAAATCCTGATTGAGAAGAATGATAGCAATCAAACATAAAACTTAACTTCTGAGCTTTCCGCCAACCTAGAAAAAGTAGAAGACAGCTGGTTGCAGAATTCTTTGTGTAATTTTAGGAAACAGTTCAGTTCATCAGGAGGAAGAAATCTTTTCCCAGTGGTTGGTTCTAAAGGGAATTTGTCAAGGATTTTCTTATTTAAAGACATTGAGTAATGTCCTTGATATTAGTTTTTAAAAAAAGAAAAAGAAAGAAAAAGATTTTTCCAGATAGGGCAATTCCTTTTTTTTTCCTCCCCCTTTCTTCCGCCTCCCCCCCACACTCTGGTTCAAGCTGTTGTTTCTCAGTCTAGTTGTGTAGGACACAGCTCCCTGGCCCATGCTGGTATTATGAGCCTTGCGCTCCCCCTGGCTGAGGCAGGCGGCCGCTCACAGCAGCTCTCGCTGGCTGCGGGCCACTCACACTGGCCACCGGCCACTCATGGCAGCACGTGGTAGCCCACAGCAGCCCACGGCAGTTCACGCTGGCCATCGGCCACTCACGGTAGCCCACAGCAGCTCACGCCAACTTCCAGCTGCTCACAGCAGCCCTGCTGCAGGGAGAGCTGTTGTTCACAATCTTAGCTATAGAGGGCGCAGCTCACTGGCCCACGTGGGAATTGAACCAGCAACCTAGGCGTTAGGAGCATGGTGGTGCTCCAACCACCTGAGCCACCGGGCTGATTCCAGGGCAATTTTTTATATCCACCATTGGTGAAATCCAAGTGGGTAGCATTCAAGCCTAACTCCATCAAGGAGGTTTTATAGGGTAATTGCCACCCATTCATCTCCATGGGTTGGCTTTTTCCATAAATGGTAAGTGTGGCTACAAATACTAGGTTTGGCAAACAGCTTCAGTCACACTAAATTCAGAGGCTTAATATAACTCTTTTTGTGTTACTTCAAAATACACCTGGGATGCATGGCTTTATCTCACAGAAAGCTCAGCACTAAATAGATTAAGTCCAGAAACAACAGCTAATTCCATAGGACTGAGGTTCAGAAATAAGCAGTGACCTTTGTATGATGACAGTCTCATAACATCTGGTTATTTAATACTCCTGGTATCTGTGAGTTCATCTTTTTTTTTGGCTTTAGATCCAACTACTGGTATTTAAATCTCCAGTTTTTTATTTTCTCTCCAGCTCTGAGTCAGGCCCCCATGTCCTCTCCACATTTGTAACTTCTGTTGTTAACGTGCCTTTCCCTTTTTCATGCCAAGATGTGGATTCTTTTTTCTTCTCCTAAATTCTTTCCTGTGGGCGTTATGGAGCTGTACATCTAAATTGTTACATCCTTGCCAGAAGCAAGTAATTCAGGGATTATTTATTTATCATAACACATGGCTCAGATCTAAAAAGACAGGGCTCTAGGGGAGCTGCAGTGACTACTCCCCGTAACACTTCCTGGTTTTCGAGAGCTTAGGACTGGAGAAAGCTCTTTTGTGATATCCACATGTACTCAAAACAATTATGAGGGTTTTGAAGAGGGAAGACACATGTTACTTTAATGACTTCTCTGAAATTTGTTTTTCAAATACATAGCAGTAAGTGAGGCAGCCGTTTCCCACTCTGCTGACTATCTACAAATCCTTGAATATCTAAGGATAAGCTTTATTAAATCTCATTAAAAATAGTCGATTTGTAATGTAAAATCTGCTTGGCATATTTAAAAGAGGGCAATGTGAATGGAATTGATTCATTAGAAACCAAACTCTAACCCAACTGATGTCATTGCTAAAAATAAAAGACAAGAATAAAATGTTTAGGGGAAGTTCCATGGGGTGACTGTCTTGACAAATCACTCTTTCTTTTCTCTTTTCAGATGCTAATTAATGAGGGTAAGGGATAGCCAGGGAGACCTACTCCGGGCAGGAGATATCCTAGGAGGATTCATGCCCTGGGAAGGAGGTTATGAGGCAGCCTGATGAGCCTGAGGAAAGAAGTCTAAATTAACCCAAACATGATATTGATTTAGGGGGAACTGGGCTTGGGTTAGAACTTCCATGATCAATTTGGATCCTTACTGGATCCTGGTACTCAGTCTTCTCGGATCTGCATCTTTCTTCCCAGGACTTGACTATATCCATTCCAAGTTTCTGAAGTGGTGGAAGCAAAGTCACATTTGCTCAGGAGCTTTCTGCATGCCATCACGCCCACTTGGTACTGGACTATCCCAGTGGGGACCTATATTTGTCACATATTCTGAATTCTGGATTCAGATCTTTCTGGATCCTTTCCCAGATGTAATTACAGTTATTTCCTACAAAAACACTGTCCTGAACACTGGATGTGCGTAGACTATGAAAACTTGTATGCATGGTATTAGGACTTCAAGGTTATTTTACATGTTACTGACTTAATGCCCTATTGGGGATAATCAGGCATGAAGACAGTTTGGGGGAACTGAGCGTGGAAGTCTAAGGAGAGAAGAGAAGATAGGAGAAGAGAAAGCAAGATTCAGAGAAAAACCACCTGCCTTACCAGTTGCCTGGATCCAGCCCTGATGACTCCCCATGACCCCCAAAAGATTATTCACTAGTCGTGTTGCGGTAACAAAATACCATAGACTGGGTGTCATGCAGGGTGCTCGCTACAGGCTCTCTGGTCCCGCTCCCCACACAAGAACACAGGATATGGTGAGGCCAAAAAGGAACACCCACAGAGCCATAGATAGGGGAGTCATATCACTATACTCTCCTGGCGTCTGGGTTGGAGACACAGGAAGCCGGAGCCATACTATCCACAACCTGCTGTCCACTTCTCTGCCAACCAACCTCACTTGCTAGCTGCAATCCACTGTGCTAACTGCAATCTGTGCTTGCTAGCTCAGCCACCATCTTCTTGCTAGCCACCATTTGCTGCTAGTGTAGCCACAGCAGTTGTATTAGTGGCCAATGGCTCACTGGTTACAGCTGACAGCCAACTAGCCACATCTGATGGCCATCCAATCATAGTTGATGACCATTTACTACCCAAGTGAGCACCTTTCCAGGTGAGGGCGAGAGCCTGGAAACTGCACTCCTGGCTCTGTCTCCACACTGGGTGACATAAACAACAGAAATTTATTTCTCACCGTTCTGGAAGCTGGGAAGTGCAAGATCAACGTACCAACAGATTCGGTTCTGGTGAGAGCTCACTTCCTGGTTCATCGACAGCCATAGTCGTGCTGTTTCCTCACATGGCAAAAGGGGCAAGGGAGCTCTCAGTGGTCTCTTATGACACTAATCCCATTC
Source organism: Rhinolophus sinicus (assembly GCF_036562045.2). Classification (NCBI taxonomy): domain Eukaryota; kingdom Metazoa; phylum Chordata; class Mammalia; order Chiroptera; family Rhinolophidae; genus Rhinolophus; species Rhinolophus sinicus. The sequence continues at coordinate 68,563,686 of NC_133754.1, forward strand.
ATGAGGGCTTCATCCTCATGACCTAATGACCTCTCAAATGCCCCACTACCTAATACCATCATTTTGGGAATTAGGTTTCAACATAGGAATTTGGGGGGGACACAAACATTCAGTCTGGAGTGTCATGCTTGTCAGCCCTTTACTGGGATCATACAAACACTTGTATGTCTATTTTATTCTCAAAGATTTCCAGGGATGCGGAAGCTATAGAACTCTAGATTGTGTAGATTTCGACTTCAGAGTTTATAGTAGATGCCTTAAAATGTCAGAAAGACTTATATCCTTTATTTACTGACCGTTCTCATCATCACAATGATGGAGACGATGTTCAGTTTTCCTAAAGCAGTAACAGAGATTTCTTCTCCCTTATCCCTCAACCTTACTGTTTATTTATTCTGAGTAAGTAAAACATAACATGACACTAGAAGCCAAAACTATTGAAAACAAAAATACTCAGAGAAGTATCATTCCCCCACACTCTGTCTCCATTCCTCCATCCTTTCCACCGTGCTCCCGCCCCACCCCTGTAGTATCCAAAACTCACTAATTTATTAACTCATTAATAAATTAATTCATCCAACTTTTAATGATCTCTCACTGATACTGTTCCTTGGTTCTTAGGACAACCCATTTTATTTCCATTAGGAGATATGAACTGTTTTTCTTCTCAGATGTAAATCCTGAGGCTTGCCCCAAACCACAGCCAGCGTTGGCAGCAGATCCCTGAATTACACGATGAAATTCATCTTCAGGCCCTTCCTCATCTCTGGAGTGATGCTGCTCGTCCTTGTATTTGGAACCCAACACTTCTTGGACAAACTATACACCAATCCCTCACAGCAAACCCAACCTGGTGACGATGGCCAGGTCGCAAAGGAAAGTACTTCCAGATGATCTTCCAGAAAGAGTGTTTAAGAAAGAAAGAGATTGTGCTACTCTGTGACTTGGCTTTTCTGTGGCTCCAGTGTGGTCGTTTCTTTCCCTGACTTTAGAGAGCTGCCATGTAAGCAACAAGGAGTCCACTCATTGAAATCATTTATGGAACTTACAGTTAACGCTTAAACAAAAGGAGCCTGATGCTGTTGGTCTTGGCTGAGTCCAACATGAGTCATGCACTGTTTCAAGTACCTGATTGAATACGGATAGAATGAAGGGTTTCACTGGATGTTTAGTCCAGTGGAACAGTTCCACACAGAGACAAGGGTTGGGGCAGAGAAGAGGGGGTGGGAGCTATGCATCCAGCACAGAAGACACACAGGGCCACAGAGCAGAGACTGCTCTCTCAGCCAGTGGACGCCTGCAGCTGGGGTTGGCAGCCTCCTCCCAGCTATGAGTCACACATTTGATTGCAGCCCGCATCCTGTAGACAGGCCCGGCCAGTGCCAGCTGCTGGTCCTTCACTTATCACTGGACAGCCCCCTTTGCTTCAACTCTGAAAAGGCAACAGCCCATCACAGAAAGTTTTAGAAAGAAGAAAACCAAAGGCATTGTTACAGGGGGATTGCAGCTATGCTGTCCTTTGGGTAGGCTAACCATTTCTAAATAGTACCCAGCTCGCAAGTGCTCCTACAAAAGGGTTTTCGCTAGGGCGCATGCAGACAGACCTCTGGGAGCTGCTCTCCAAGCGGGGAACTAAAGCCGTGGGATTATCACCTTCCCAGGCCCAGGCCCTGGAAGGTCTGAAATTTCGCCTTTGTGGTACCTCTAAAATTACCATGAAGGGAGAGAAAGGACTTAGGAGAGAGGCGCTTAATATTCCTGGAGCGATGTTGTTAAGAGACTGCCACACGCCTTGGGAATGGCTGCAATTTGGCTGTTTCATGTCTGTGTGTCTGTAAATGGACCACAGTGTTTAGCAAACAGAAACTGGCCATATAACCCAGGTTCCTTGTCTAATTTTTCACTCACGTACCCCGTGTTCTGAGAACCAAAAAAGAAACTCCTTAATATGAGCAACCCTTTCATTCACAGACTCCCTGGGTTGCATAAACAGAAGTTTTTAGTTTGGTGTCTAATGAAAACACTGAAAAACTATGTATGACATAATAATAGTCTCCTTGTTTACCTGACTTCCCTGTTCCAAAAGACTTAAAGTCCTGGTATTTGAAATATCATTTTACCCTCTTACAACATTTCTCTGACATATGTAGGAATCAGGGTAGGTGATCTACATTTTAGGAGAAAATTGAGGACTGCAAAGGTGAATGGATAGATGAAGTATAAACCCAGCACTAGTGTTTGGCTGCAATGCCTTCCATTCTCCAGTAAGCACCCTGGTACCACATGTGCTCAACTGTTTCCTGGGGACCCAGCCCCATCCTGGCTGTCTTAGCCCGCTTGTGAGAACTAGTGTTCCTTTCTCCTCTGCGCTCGCTCAGCCCTGGGTCATCTTTGACCAAGGCCTCTTGACTCATTACTAGGTCACTCTTGGGGAAGCAGGTACTATTGTTTATCTTACTATATAATAAGAGTGGTGATGCAATATAGTCTTTCTCACTAAGTAGCCTGAGCCACTTGAGGGCAGCGACCATGTCTGAAACTACTTTGTTTTTGATTCCCTAGCCCTTTGTATTTTATACAGAATGTGCTTAATAAAAGTGTTGATGCCATTTATGAAGATGCGTGAGTTACAGTTGATGACTGCAACCACTGCTTAGGAAAATGATGCCCCACAAATCAAACAGAGCTTTACAGTTGGCAAAACATTCTCAGATGCCTTATCTCACATCGGTTCTCTAAGGTCATACAACATCCCCAAGTACAGAGCATGACAATGAGCCTCAGAGACTAAGTGACTTGCCAGGTAGTCCTTACGACTGGTGAGAATGACAGGATTCAGACTGGAACCACGTCGTCTGTATTCAAAGCCAGCGTTCTCTCCTCCACAGCACAACCACAACCATTGTTTCTGAAGAACGGTGCTGTTGCTTTCACACAGAGATTCCCAAGGCCTCTGTCTTATACACCAAAGCTATTGTGTAGTTTCCTATACTATTGAGTGGCTTCCACTGGAATAGAGACTGCACGGGGCTCAATTATTAACCTCAGAAGTTAAATTTGAACGAACATTTTACGTTTTCTTGGGCATGTCACACAAACACTATCTGTCTCTCTGAAATGTGTAGCGATGAGGTAGGTAGTAACAGAAGCACACAAATTGTATTGGATCCATTTTCAATTGCATTGCCCTAAATGCATTTCCAGAGTGAGAGTGCACCCTGCGGTACCCCAGAGAAAGAACAGTCTCTCTTGGATCATCTGCTTAACGCAAGCCAGTCATCTGCCAAGCTGCCAGCCCTCACCTCCCTGAGGCCTCAAGGAGCTTATCAGATGGGTATGTGAGGAACAGCCAAGGTGTCTGCCCAGTTAACCCTTGTCAGGCCCTGTACTCTGCTTCTGGCCCTGCAGGAAGCATGCCTGCATTGAAACTGCTGTGACTCCACGGTCACCTTCCAGAGGTAACCCCCTCTCTCAGTCTTGTCAATCTGGTGCTCAGCCCCAAGCAAAACAGCTGCACAGAGAGAGCAGTGCCGTTTCTTTGCCAGACCACGATAAAACACCAAATTCCGTTTTCTGCACCAAACTGAGGCTCCCTGGGCAGAAAGGGAGCAAGAATATTCAGCTTCCCAAGCTGCTTAGTTTTCACTCTGTATTGTGAGATTTTTGTCTCCTTAAGGCTGAGTGTTATTGAGATGCCAGTTTGGTGGGACACCCCAGGTGCATCATGAGAATGTCCCAGTATTCCCAGCAATGGAACCTCTGAAATGGGGCTCAACATGGAGGGGTTCCGTGCTGCCAGGCACCCCAGACACACTGGTAGCTGAGCAGGCCTACAGGCAGCGCATTTACTAAGCACCTCGCAATAGAGACGTGCATGTGACTCCCTATACAGGAGGCACATGTTTTTTCAATGCTTAGGTACAACTTAAGAGGAAATTTGATGAGAATCACCTGAATAAGCGTACGTAAATTTACAAATCATTGGAATGTTTCTCAGTGATTTTAAAGGAATACTCTGGAGGAGTGAAAATTTTCATTGTGTAAGGTTCTGCTCTCTGGGGTTCCCCAAATTTGGATCGGCTTTAAGACACACTTCTATTTCTCGGCAGTGGCCCAAGGGTGCCTTGCTTTTGAGCTCCTTCTCATTGTTATGTTTTTACAGCAGGAATTCAGATTTCCAAAATAATTTCTCAGTTTTCAGAGGGATAAAAGACCCATAAACCTCATGAACCTATCCCAGCGTCCCCGACAGCCACCTCGTTGGGAGTTCAGCCCTCTGCCTGGTTTCTCTCCATGTCCGGTCAGAATGGTCTGTGAAAGTGAGCTAAACCCTCAGCAGATTATTTCATCAGCCCTAATAAAGGCATGTTCAGGGCTCTGCCAGGAAGAATCTGGTTGCAGAAGCAACTTTCCTTTTGAAGGACCAGGGTAATCGCTTCTGCCCAAAGCCACGAGGATTGCATTGCAGGAAGCAAAAATATGATAGCCCAGCCTCTTGGCGGACAAGCTTCTTCCCTCCCTCCCTCAGCCCCCAAACAAATAGCTCCCTGGGGGAGTGATGTCTACATCAAAAGCTGCTTGTCACTCCGTGGGCCTCCCAGATGGGGAAGTGTTTGCTTTGGCTGAGAACGACCACATTCTCCGCATCTGGAGGCAGAGACAGACTGCTGCGGACACTTCCTGGCTGCAGCAGGCGGGTTTGCAGGCACCCTGCCTTTCCCAGCCTCCCATCACCCAGAAAGGTTGGAGGAAGTTTAGACAATAGGAGAACTGAAGATCTCCAGCTGAGGCTGCTAGGTATGCCATAGAGGTTATAAAACTTCTTCATAAGCTTCTGAGTTGGTAACACCCAGCTCTTGGTAAAATCATAAGATACAGAAACGTGTAAGTCTTCTTATTTAACTCTCTTACATCCACAGATCTCAGGAAAGTCGTCTGCATTTAAAAGTCAATGAAACCTGTGACTTGTCAGCATTCTAGATTGCAAAGTCATGTTTCCTCTCTTTCAATCACTGGGCTGTAATGCGATCACTGTTTGATGTCCTGAGGCCTAAACAATTTCCTCAGTCATTGCTGTTTTTGATTAATACAAACTGGTGGCATCGCTCAGCTACTAAGAGCTATGATAATCTCAGAAAGCTTTCCTAAATCACTTTTAAACTCAGGTAAATCTCTTACTCTCAGTTGTCAACCACCTCTCCAGCATCTTTAGTAAGGAACAGGGTAGCCACGTGGGGAAAAAACAACTGGAGAACAAAGGCACGACCACGTCCTGTGACTTTTATACATGTAAGTGACAGAAGCAAAGAAGGGGTTATTGGCTTAAGATCGGGCTAGTCAGGATATGGTGGCCAAAATTAGTTAGTATTGAGGCAGGTCTGGGAAGAAGTTATGGTCATTTTTTTAAAGAGCTCTAAGTGCTGGAACTTGAATAATCCTTACAACGTGCACACACACCTTTCTAAAGCATATCTTTTTTTTAATCAATATTATTTGGTGCCGTGTTTCAACAATTCTTGTGCAATTTCTTCAAGGGAAAAAGACTTTATCTTCTATACACTTTACATCCTTCAAAACATAGTCCACAAGCCAGCAGCATCTACAGCTCTGGAAGCTTCTTAGAAATGCAGAATCTCAGGCCCCACCCAGGACCTACTGAACCAGAGTATGCATTTTAACAAGATCCCAAGTGATTTGTATTTAAATTTTGAGAAGTGCTGTTGCACACCTTTTATAGCTCCAGACCACCAATCCTTATGCATAATACTCAATGATCATATGAAAGCCTTACTTCCTAAACAACTTTATTGAGGTATAATTCATATCCCATACAATCCACCCATGTATAGTGTACAATTCAACGGCTCTGGTATAGTCACAGAGTTTTGTATCCATCACTTCCCAGCCCCCCATTTCCCCCGGACCCCAGCAACATCTAATCTACTTTCTGTCTTTATAGTTTTGCCTACTCTAGACATTTCATATAAATGGAACCATACAACATATGCTCTTTATGATTGTCTTTTTCATCAGCATATTTTCAAAGTTCATGCATGCCGTAACATGTATCAGTACTTCATTTATTTTTAGTGCCAAATAATATTCCATTGTGTGTATATATTACATTTTATCTGTCCACTCATCAATTGATGGTTATTGGGTTGTTTTCATTCTTTCGCTGTTATGAATAAAGCTTCTGGGAGCGTTCATGTGCCAGTGTTTGTGTGGACACATGTGTTTCGTCTTTTTTAGTTATATACCTGGGAGTAGAACTGCTGGGTCATGCTTGATGTTTTAAAAGTATTTTTATGTTGTGATTCAGAGATAGCAAGTCCTGCTGTCCCCTTTTAAAAGATGAGAAAACTGGGGCGTCTGGATGGCTCAGTTGGTTAGAGCGCGAGCTCTGAACAACAGGGTTGCTGGTTCGATTCCCATGTGGGCCAGTGAGCTGCGCCCTCCACAACTAGATTGAAGACAACGAGCTGTAGCGGAGCTGCAGGAGGGGCGGCCGGATGGCTCAGTTGGTTAGAGCACAAGCTCTTAACTACAAGGTTGCTGGTTCAATTCCCACATGGGATGGTGGGCTGTGCCCCCTGCAACTAAAGATTGAAAACAGCGACTGGACTTGGAGCTGAGCTGCACCCTCCATAACTAAATTGAAGGACAACGACTTGGAGCTGATGGGCCCTAGAGAAACACACTGTTCCCCAATATTCCCAAATAAAATTAAAAAAAAAAAAAAAAAGGGGAGAAAACTGAAGTCCAAGAGCTTGACCCCTGTGGAGCGGTGGAGTTATCTAGCTCTGTCTTTAGACTTTTAGCTGATTTGATCGATAAATGGTATAATTGAAGGTGAGCAGGTTAATCTGCTTTTCCAAGAGTACCCAAAAGTGTAATGAAAGAAAATTATGATCTTGGGTTGACAATATTCCTTCTCCAAGTCCTAGATAGTAACTGGAAACCTAAAATAGTTTCTCTAGCTTTTAGACTGGACTCAAATTAAAAAAAAAATAAAAAAATGAAGTGTTAAAAAATAATGAAGGGTTTCATAACTTTTTATTTCTAATCAATGTTTTAATCGTACAAAGCAGTCTGAAGGGGAGACATATTTGAAGATAATTACACAAAAGTCAAGTCCAAGACAAGCTCTCTAGTCCCAATTTTTCCTTTACTACATATTATGCTAATTAAACCACGTGTGTCCCTCTGCTTTTGCCAGGCATTATAGATTTACGTCATGGTGAATTGCTTGCCAACAACAGCTTTACGCATTTCTTTATGATTTATTTATTAAGTTTCTGTAATACCTTTCCACATAAGTGCTCACGGTACAGGTCATGTAATCTTTAGGATGTTATTGTTATATATTCCTAAGTATCTTAATGTTGACTTGACTACAAACAGGAATGGCTCCCAGTGTAGCTAAAGAGAAAAGGCAACAAAGAAATTACTAGAGTGACATAAATGTGAGCTATACACATAAATATGAACTACAGTGGAGATGTGAGCTAACGTACAGGGAGACTACAGAGGAGGAAGAAGCTAATTTTGCCTTATGAAGTGGGGGAGGGGAGAAACCAGGAAAATCACAGAACAAGTGCTATTGGAGGTGAACTTTGAAGGATAATTAGACAGAAGCACAATAGACAAGAGTGAAAGGACATATTTTTAACAGCTATTTTAAGGTATAGTTGATATGTAATAAGCTGCATGCATGTAATTTCAGATTCGGTACATTTTGACATACTCGTATGTCTACACCCGTGAAATCATGCCACAGTCAAGATAATGAACATATTCATCACTCCCCAAATTTTCCTTGTGGCCCATTGTAATCCCTCCCTCCTGCTTCTCCCCACACATCACATGCCTAGCCCATCCCCAAGTAGCCATCAATATGCTTTCTTATTATACATTAATTTGCATTTTTCTAGAATTATATCAAAATGGAATCATCGACCAAGTATCCTTTTCATTCAGCATTAATCATTTTGAGATTAATCTATGTTGTTACACATATCAGTAGTTTATTCCTTTTTATTGTTGAGCAGATTTCCATTGTGTGGATGCATCACCTTTTATGGTATTTTTGAGTTGTTTCTAGTTTTATAAAACTGCTGCTAAGAACACTCATGCATAAGGTTGCATATGGATGTATACTTTCTTTTCTCTTGGGTAAATACCTAGGAGTGGAATGACTGGGTCACAGAGTAGATGTGAGTTTTACTTTTTAGAACCTGCCAAATAGTTTTCCAGAGTCATTGTACCATTATACATACTCACTGCAGTGTATGATTTCCAGTTCCTCTGCATGATGTGGCCTGATCAATCTTTTCCCTTTTAATTTTACATGTTTTATGTGTGGGAGGGTGCATTTCTGATGAGTTCTTTGGGAGAGAATCATTGAGGCAACACGTAGGAGACATTTTCAATCTCTTGGTTCATATTGCAAATGGTTTTTCATAAAATTCATTTACCCTCCTAACAAAGGTTTCATCTTATTGGCCTTCACATCTTAAGATCCTCCTTCATTTGCCTCAGAATTCCTGTATCTCCAGCAGGGCAATGTGTGTGGAGAAGGGTCTTTGGCTTTTGTTGTTGTTGTTTTCATTATCATTGGTGTCTCTGTGGCCCCTGCTCTTCCAGGTATCTCTTCAGGGGTAAGGACTCCTGGGCACAAGGTCGGGGGAGTCGGTGAGGTAGAGAGCCAGGACTCGCAGACTGTGGCAAGAATGGAAGGTATTACGAGTGTCCAGGGCTGATTCCAGACCATGAGCCAGATTTTTGCTCAAGTATAAAGACTTACTTGGAATTCCTTTAGACTTGACTAAAACGACAGCTTTTATTTTTCCTCCTCTCAAGACCACCTCACTATTTGTAATCACTTATAAATATGTTTTTGTTTTTGTTTTGTTTTTAGCATCAGTCCATCTAAAATCTTTAGGGGAAAAATTTAGCTCAGGGGTTACATTAGAGGATAATCTGTAATGTCTTTTCCAGTTTTGTGTTTCTCCGAAGGCTATTTTCCTTTAAAAAAAAAAAAACAACAACAATGACAACAAAAACACTGCTGCTTCTGTCTTTTTAGCAGTGAAGGTTTTTGCCCTTTCGCAGATGTTAGAGAACCTTATTGTAAATGCAACCCCAGCAGCCTACCTTGACATTTCACTTGGCAATTCAGGCATTTATGTTTCCTGTGAAGCCTTAACCCTCTGCAATTCTTCATATAGACAGTCTGGAAGTACGTTGAGGTTTGTCTCCTTAGACAACTGGCTCACTGCAACCTAAATGGGGACTGGACACGACGATTCTTTTAAACAGGGACTCCAGTCAGAGGGAAGCTGATTAGAATTAGAATCTGCCTCTTTGTTTTGACTAGAGCCCTGCATGTGGTTGGTGGTCTTGGGATGGCATCCGAGTGGGCCTTCTGTGCTTTGTAGGTGTTCTCAGGCCCTTGTCTTGGGCACATGGCAAGGGACAAGATAAACTCTTAATGACTGGATACAATCATTCTTTTAACTTATGATTAAAGTTATTTAAAATATGAATGATTAGGATCCTCTACCACCACTGTTAGCAATTAAGGTGACTAAGCAGAGCTTCTATCCTGTGTCTGTCTCATCACCATTCCTTCGGAATATCTAGCATAGTGTTTGTGTTTAGCGGAAGCATTTCTCCAAGGAGTTAAGGCTTTCTCAAGATGGCTGAGTGGCTCAATGTAGGAGACACTTTTTTGAATTTTAACATTAGTTTTCTCCTGACAGCGAGTCCCTCTACCCTAGACATTGGTTCTTTCTTCTTTCTTCTTCTCACTCTATCTTTCTCCCTCAACTTCTTCGGCTCGCTCTTGATTTTCAGCTTCTATTAGTGCTCTGAGCGTTGCCCCATCCATAGGCATTGCCCAGGTCATTCATAGGGGAGGAGCCATTTGCCATGTCTAGCTGGCCAGCCCTCAGCGGACACTGTGCATTTCTTTTCTGACTCTGCCCACCTTTCTAAGCAGAGCTTCAGACCTGAAACCCTAACCCAGTAGCTAAAACCTGGAAAGAAATTTCACCTGGTTTTTCCCTGTCATTTATCAAGTCACTCTAAGTCCTGCTTTGGCATAACTGAACACTAGTGATTTTTGGCTACAATGCCTCCACTGTCTAAGTGCGTATGTTTCTTCTGTGTTTGGGGGAGATGGCAGGAGATAACATTAGCTCCATTTTTAAAAAGAAGGAAACTGGAGGATATCAAAGTCACCACATCAGCTGGTTACACAATGACTCAGAGGCCAAGTGAAGGCCTAAATTTTCAGTTTTCTTTCAAAGTTTCATCAAAATCAGTAGACCTAATTATATCTTTCACCCAATCTAATCTTTTCCATTGCTCTGTTTTCATACCTGTACTGGGATTTTCCACATGGACTCATGAAGATGGAGCTTCTATTAATGCAGAGATATTTCCCCTTGTTAAAATGCTGCCCTGAGAGTTGCCCATCCATAGGTATTGCCCAGCGGGTCCCCTCCAGATCCCTTCAGATCCACCCCTTCCCCACGGCCACGCTTTGCCTTGCTGGTATTCTCCCCAGCCTCGGTGAAGAGGGTCCCTCAGCAGCCTATGTTTACCTTGTGACTGAGAATATTTCCATTGTTCCTCAAATGACCCCAGCTGTGGAACGGAACCCCCAGAACGCTGCTCTGGTGATCTCTTGCTGGTCCACGGACCCCTCTGATAAATGTTTTATCGTGTTGCTCTGTACAAGCCTCCCTCAGCGTGGAAGAACAAAGGTCTCTGAGAAGGTGTTACTTGCCAAGTTCCCAGGAAAGTTGCCTACTTGCAGAAAGAGTGTGTGAGGGAGGCAGGAAGCTGCTGTGGTCATGAACTAGTACCCTAAGTGCCCTGGCAGACTGGGGCGGGGTCAGGGCTGACTGCTGAGGTCAACCCACTGGAATGCTTCTAGGTAACACACCCTCCCTGTCAAGAGCAGTGAGTCACAGGGTGAGAGGAGCCCTACCTAGAGCAAAACTGCACACTGAGGGTGAAAAAGGAAGGAAGGTGGCTTGGCCTTCCACCCCCATCAGAGAATAGGTTAGTCCCTGTCCTCAGCTTTCGGGAGGACAGCTTCCATCCATCGAGTCCCACACATTTGCTTCTTTGAGCAAATCGAAACTTCTGGTTGCCCCTTGGGTTAGGTGGGCTCTACCAAGCTCTCGGGAATGAGTGGGAAGAAGTGGCTTGCCTCCATCAGCCACCTCCATGAGGAAGGACGAGTCCGTTGAGGACAAGGGGAGGTGGTGCCTTGCCCCTGGCACATGGTAGGGAATCAAGAAACATTTACTCACTGAACTGAGAAATGGGAGCTCTGCGCTGGCACCACCTTCCAGAGCTCTCTACCCCAAACTTGCTAAACATTTTCCGAACAGAATGGATTGCAACTCAGATCAAATTACTGACTCAGAAATGACACACTGATCAGCTCAGCACTTCCAAAGATGGGATCTGGCAGCTGGGAGAAGACTATAATGACAGTAAATATGGAACACAGCCTATGACTTTTAAAAAAGTAGTTTCCACAGAGATGCCCTGCCTTACAGACACAGGGTCACCACCACGGACTTGAGGTTCCAGGCCAGGGTGAGGCTCAGGGGCCTGAAACCTGCAGCTGGAGCAGGTAGGCTGCTTGGAACATAGAGCTGAGAGCCCCAAGTTCCAAAGGACTCTAAAAGCCATTGCTGCGAGCAGGGCAGAGAATGAAGGACAGTGTCCGGAGATTAGGAAAAAAGCCCTTGGCAGGTGGGGTGGTCAGCTGGTTTTGCTGGCCTCTGACGCTCACAGTATATGTTTTATATGTTTGGACCCTGCTCTGTTCTCAGCGTGTCTCCCTCTCCTTGAAGACAATGCCAGTTGCATGGTCAGGAAGTGATGAATGGAGAGCCAAGACCTTGATGTCAGCCGATGAGCCAGGGATGTTAGGTGTAGGAGCGCCAGCTGACCCAGCCAGACAGATGGCCGTTCTCAGGGTAAGATCCAGTCAAGTGCCTCATTCACAGGAGGGAGGGTACTGACTTCTTGCTAACAATTTCCTCCCCCCACTGTTCGCGTTCACTGATTACAACATGGAGATATCTTACTTTACTATCCTGGACTTACAGGGAGTTCTACTTCCAACAACCCCCTCATTCTTCACACATGAAAAATTTACTTCTCATCAACTCATCTCATTATCCTCCCTCTTCTGTCATTCAGTCCGTCACATCACCTCCACGAGTGGTTTTACTGTGTGCCAATCCATTTAATAGGCCTGGGGATACAAAGTCTCAGCCCACCAAGGGCTCACTCTCAAATTAGAGAAATAAGCATGTCATCACCAGGACCCCCTGGTAAGTTCTGTGCTGGTGGCAAGAGGAAAGAACAGTGGGAAAAAGAATAGGGCCCTGTTAGGGAGATGGGGGAAGGGGAAGGCTTCTCAGATGATAGTTAGGACCATGCTATGAGCTGGGTCATAAAAGGTCTCCCCAAAAAGAGCAGTGGTGTTCATTCCAGGAAGAAGGAACAAATGCACACAGGCCTGCAGCCTGAGAAGTACGGTCTGAGAAGTATGTTGCATTTGGAGAGCTGGGGGTGCCCTGAGTTTGCTGAAGCCACAGGGGTACAGGGTGAGTAGGGGCAGGACTGTAACTTCCATTTCCTGACTCTCCAACAAGGCTCATACCGTCCCTGAACTTGAAGCAGACTGTGAGGGAGCACCAAATACTTTCCTCTCAGCCCTCTCCTCCTCTCCACCTCTGGGATGATTTATTAATACATCCCTCTCACCTGGATCCTGCCTCCCGTTTCACAAATCCTGCTTGTCCCTGCTTTGACTAGTAAGCACCACATACTCTCCCATTTTGCCTAGGGTGGGAAGGAAAAACTGAATAAGATTAGCAAGTAAATAAATGAGGAGTCAACCATATCAGGTATCCTAGCAAGTGCTAAACAAAAGCAGGAAGAATGTTTCAAAGGAAAAGCCTCAGACAGGAAGTAAGAGGACAAAAATAAAAGAGAAAGGGAAAAACAAACTTAGGTCACCTGTGAAAACCACTAAGTTAGCTAATGAAATACAGGATATGACCAAATGAATTAGCAAAAGCCAGAAAAAAACAGTAATAGCTAATACTAACATAGCAGTCACTATATAAGCCCATTCCTACGAATGAAAGATTTGTTAACTCATTTACGCTTCATGGAAGCCCTGTAAGTTGAATACTGTTACTATCCCTGCTTTATAGATGAGAAGACTGAAGCACAGAGAAGTGAAGAAACTAAGAAGTGAAAAATGGCTATATGCAATGGGTAAGAATTAAGAGTTTACATGTATTATAACAGAAGTTCCCAAAGAGTAAGTTTACATAAGGGGTTGGGGAACATGCTCCCCTCATTCACTTCCTGTTCCCACCAGGGAGGGTTGCCTTATATGGAGCGTCATGTCGGCTGGAGCCTGAAGTACATCCAACTTTGGGACTCAGACATGGCCTGGGCAAGTTGCAGTCTCTTTACATGAAAACCAAAATGACTTCAGGGTAAGAAAAACACACACATATGTAAACGGGTCCTCCGGGAAAGCGGGGCAGGCCGACTTGCTTCTTACAAGACGAAAGAATGAGTGATCCAGGAAAAGGATGGCTGTGCTTATCTGTCAGATCTGTCTCCTGGTCCAGCCCCATGGATACATGCCTGAATCTTATTTTGAGCAGATGATAAGTAGAGTAACAGTGTAAGTAAAGTGACTATAGCTGTTTCATAGAACAGCTCACTGGCCCACGTGGGAATAGAACCTACAACCTCGGTGTTAGGAGCACGGTGCTCCAACCACCTGAGCCACCGGGCTGGCCCACCCTATATTTAATGCAACAAATACTATTCAACTTTAACAAAATAAGAATTTTATGCTGTCTGACTTGTTCTTAATTCTTCCCTAAGGGCCTATTTAGTTTAGCATCAAATATAAGATTAAGAGACTCTAAACTTTAGCTAAACAGCCACTCAAGGGATTTAGAGATGATCTCTTTACACAACAGAGAGTTAGCAGACATCTGACATCCCCTGCACAGAGAACACATGTTTATACGTAGAATAAACCTGCTTTTCCTAATGTTGCTTGTTTGTTTGAAAGCAAAATGAAATATATTATTACTATACCCTCAAAAAATCAACGGCAAGTTGTGTAAAATTTGGGGCAAGATGAGTCTAGCAATTTATACTGAATAAAGCAACAGAAAATAATGAAGTTTATAGTGATTATATGATTACATAGAAATATGAGTGTGTATCTACATGCGTATGTGCATGTATGTGTATATTTGCATATACCTTAAATTGTATAGCACTCATGAAATGGGGAAGTCAAAGCTAGTAATAGCTCAACAGGAATTCAAACTTTGGTTTTCTAAGACCAATTCTGGGGCTCCTTGTGTCACCCTATGCTGTACCCCAAATGGTGATAGAAAGTCTCAGGGCAGAGGAGAAAATAATGCAGGGAGATATTGTTCAGTCCCACCAGCCGGCTGATGATTAAGTATTTTTTCATAAGTAGTGAACTATAATATACATTTTTCTCATGTATTTAGATCTAATAAAATCGTTTTTTAATAGTTTTAAAAAGATAGCAAGGATAGAGAAACAGGGAAAAGGAAAGAAATAGATGGTAATAAAGATAAAGGGAATAAAGAGGAATCTCTCTCTCTCTCTCTCTCTCTCTCTCTCTCTCTCTCTCTCTCTCTCTCTCTCTCTCTCTCTCTCTCAGTTGCTGCTTTTCTCCAAAGAACTATATAAAGAGCAGCAAAACTCCAAAATGTATCACTATGAAGTTACACACTGAAGAAGCAGGCTTAGACATAGGATTGGGAATGGAGGAATGTAACAGGGAAAGTTCAAGAATGCCGAGGAGCAGCAAGCAACAGCACACCCCTTGGCCAGACCCGGCTCAGCTGGAAATGTTTTCATGTCACCGTGCACCAGCAGAGCGGTCACTCTCCTAGTTTATTTACAGATGAGAGAAAATAATTTTTTAAATATTTGTGTAGTGTTCGCAGGGTAAATGCAAATATTGGTATACATAAACACAGTTAAGTGACAGCCACTGATTGTTACATTTTCTAGAATTAATGATTTCCATGTTCCTAATGCTTGCGTGCATAGCAAATTGTTGGGTGGAGAGAGAGCACATGTGTTGTATACAACCCCTTCATTTACTGAGGAGGGAATGGATTTGGATATCACACATGGTTTGCATATGCATAGCTTATGTAAAGCTGTATTTTTAACCATGGGGGTGTCACTAAGCATTCAGAACTATTTAAACTCCCCTGGCTTTCTTTGATTCTCCAAAGTCCTAAGTTTTCTGTAAGTGCAATTAAAGTAGTCACCTTTGTTGCAACTTCATTCCTGCACAAAGGTCAGCTCTTCTGCTAGGCAGACCTCTTGCTCTGATTAAGAAATGCTGATGATATGGCAACAGTAACCAAATAAAAGATGAGGTGCTTCTGGGGGAAGAGTATTACTCATAACTTGGTATACATCCTGTTAATTATCCTGCCTTGATGAATAGTGTGTGGCAGGAAACTAGGAAGTGATAAAAGACCTACCACTCCACCTCCTTGAAGAGGAAGATGGAACACTGAGTGATTACAAACCAGGCACCTTGCCACACACACCACCGAGCAGGGGGTGGGTTCCTTTATCACCCAGACTGCTGTAGACAGCCTCTGTTCTGCTATAAAGTGTAGGTATAAAAGGGTTTGACATTGAGGTCTAAGCAGATAAGCCAATAGTATAGAGTCCAAAATGAATAGCTTGTCCCAAACCAAAACATTAGTTAAGAGTGAGGGAAGAAAAACAATCATGTAAGCAAAAAGGGTAGCTTTGCTTAGAAAATGCATCTTTTGTCCATTCTCTTTTTCCAGTTTATAAATAACATGATCTAATCAAGGGCCATGACTGACAAAAACTTTTCTCACATTTTTCAAGTATGTCGTTGGACAGCACAGTAACTTAATCTTAGACTAGCAGATCTAGAATTACAGGTATCCTGGTGGCCTTGACATCAAAGTTCTCACCCAATGAAGGGACTCCTTCTAATACCCTGGAGAGTGACCCAGCTCCGATTACGCCAGGAATATTGCTAGTACCATGGGCAAATTGTGACTTAAGCAGGCATGTCATTCTACTTTCACTTATAATTATTAGAAAGCCCTATGTAATAGCATGGGGCTGGGTTTCGGATACTTCTAAAAATTCCCATGTCTCTCCCCGAGTATCTGTGTGCATAAAGTGATGTGACTGGGAGCTTTGTTTTGATCAAAAGAAGCAGGTACAGAGGGGAGACAAAGAGAATATAAAGACTACACAGAATTTCCATTCTAGCCCTTTGGCCTGATTGGAGACTCAATAGAAATAACGATTAAGGGTTTAGGAAATGAAAAACTCCAAGCACAAGCATGCTGCCGTGGGGCCCAGGGACCAGCTGTGGTCAGCGGACAGCCTTTCCTGAGTTGTCTCTGGAGCCCAACTCTGCTGTGACCCCTTGAGGACGGGCCGCTTTCGGAGCACTGAGAGAAGGCATCTTTGCACAGCCATTGGGCCTTATTTGTGACTCAGTCACCTGTAGCAAGAATGTGGCTCCTTCAGGTACCTTTGTAGGGAACAGACAGGGCAAAGGGAGACAAATTAAGCAATGAAGAATGAAGCAGATGTGTTGAGGTTACTGGTGTGGACAGGCTGCTTATTTAGAAAGTCCCAGAAATATTTTGGTTGGGAGAAAGAGGGATAGGAGGTCTTGTGCAGGAAACTGTGTGTAAAAGTGTGGGGAGAAGAGGTTTCCTGGGTTACTGAGGTTTCGGTATGTTCAGGATGGTAAGCCCTGGGAACACATGGGCCACATTTATGTAGCGTCACAGTGGCTTCCTTTGCAACAGAAGCTAATTAATTCCTACTCAGTTATGAGACTGTGAGGATCAAATGTGTTACTCTCTGAACAGTTGTTTTTTAAGTCGCAGATTGCTTTTGTCAATAGAAATAATTAATGACTTCTATTTTTTCATAATATAAAACAGCTTAATCTTAAACAATTGTGAGTTGTGAGCAGCACTGCAATAAAGTTGAAAACTGTCTCTTAAAGGAAGAGTGACCATATAATGTATCACCCAAACCTGGGCGCTTTGGAGAGTAGAAGAGGGTATTACTGGTTATACTGGAACAAGAGGCTATACTGGAAGGACTGTGCTGGGTAAATTGGACCGTAAGAGTTACCCTACCTGAGGATTTTGTGATTGGTAAGACATACCTGGGCAGTGGCATCAAGTGGCAGCTATCAAACAGCCTGGAATGCAGCCTGAATATAGCCGGGCCATCTTGAAGCCTGTCTCTGCCTGCTGATGCCAACCTTCTCCACCAACAATAACAAAGAAAGGGGCAGGGTAGCAGACTATTCTAGAAATCTCAAAGAGTAATATAGGTATTTCTTATAGGTTTTCTTGAAAGGAGGGTTCAGTGCTTTAAATGCGTGTATCATGTACACATCCAAATATCCTAAAATATGCTCCCATCAAGCTCACCGAAGCCTCCATTGCAGCAGCCGCCCTATCTCCCTTCACAATGCCCTTCCGCCCTCCACACAATTCTCTCAGAGCTACTGTTCACTTTCTCTTTCCTGTCATTCTCCCCTCAGTTCTGTCCTCTTCCCTTCTGCCCCCCCCCCCCGCTATTTAAAATCTGCAATGGGGGGACGTGGGATTGTGTGAACATGTGTGCGTTAATTTGCTGGGTGTGTTCATCGCACCTTTTAGAGTCTCATCACATTAAGTGTAAAAATTTCTGTTAAGGAACTCGATGACCCCACTGGGAGACTGGAATTCAGATGGAGGGAAGAGAAACACGGGAACTGACTGACCATTATTGAGCAGTCTTGGGATGGGTGCTTTATCCACACAATGCGAAACTGGCGCTTCCTGTCTTGGTTTGTCTGAGGCATGGAGACAATAGATGCCATGTTTCCGGTGACTTATAGGAGACTATCCTATGGATGTTCTAAAGCATGTTAGGTGATTCACCTACACGAAGGTTCAAAAGAAATCACTTTGTTGGGGGTGGAAGGGGATTTGTGGAGATTATTTATTTGGAGATGGCTGCTGGTGTGTTACAAGTCTCCCGCCTCCCATGCCTGCCTCTTACTTCAAGCAGACAAGGGGGCTTTAAAGGACCACTCAGAAAACTTGTATCCTGGCATCTAGATAGATGACGCGGACTTGGATTTGACTCATACCCGAGGAATCTAAGGTCCAGAACTGCCTGGCTAGCTGTCTTCATGGCAGAGTGAAGTAAATTGCTAGGATGGGGCCTGGCTGCTCAGTTTTTTGGGGCAGCAAAAAATTTGTTAATGTTTCCCATAGACCTGATCTGGTGAGTCCATAACAGCAAAAAAGGAAGGAAGACTTTCCTTAGAACCTGTGCAAGTGGCTTCTGGAAAACCATCTGCTTGAGGAGAGGAGAAGCTGGAGGTGCTCTGCTCTTTCCAAAGGCCTGAGAGGGGAGAGGGAGCAACCACAAAATAAATTCCATCTGCCCAGACTATGGGAATGATAAACGGGAGCTGCCCAAGGCTGGAAAGATCAGGAATTGGCAAACTATTTCCAGTAGTCTCGCTGCCTATTTTTGTAAATACAGGTTCATTGGAACACAGCCACACCCATTCTTTGACATATGGTCATTTGGCGTTATCACGACAGATTTGAGTAGTTACAACAGAGATGGCATAGCCTGCAAACTCTAATATATTTACTACCTGGCTTTTACAGACAATATTTGCTGCCCCTTGGGGAAGTTTTTCAGAAAACTCTCAGAAATGCCCCAGTAGGGAAAAGAGTTGGACTTGGAGAGCATGAAACCGTCGTAAGACATTACCATTCAAGTAAAAACTCTCCACTGCCTTTTACTCCTTTTGGCTCTGCCTGCATCAGTCTAATGGGGTCTAAATGATTCTCATCACCAGTTCCAATGGGGAGCAGGAAGAGTGTTCCACACATACAAGCAATGCTTGCACACCAGCTGGGTGTCCTCTGATTCAACTCAATTCGGACACTATCCCCAGAAATAGCATCAGATCTCACAGGTTGAGGGTTCTATCCCACAAATTTGCCCCACTTTCAGATACCAATTGCAAGCCCAGGTTTTTTCCTGTGCTTCTGAGCAACAGGCTATAAATTGGAGATTCACACTTTTGCTGCGAAGCTCGGATATGTTTTCCTGTGGCTTACACTACCCACAACAAAGATGTCATGTATGCCATATTGTGTAACATTCTGCAATAAGTTTTTTATGTCATCAATGCTATTAGATTCTAATTTATCTATGCTTGAATCTAATTGATGCTACTTAGTAGGTTTTGAGTATTTTTTGCTAAAATTCAATATAATGGTAAATTAACTACCATATAAAAAGATTTAAACAATAAAAATAACATCATTTATGTACAAAGCAGCTCAAAATGTTATTATTAAATACATAAAATAGTCAAAATATCAACTTTTTGTTTTTTGTGGATTTTTGACACATTTTGAAGGAAAAAAACTTGAAATCAATTAATGCAGTGAAAGGGTTCAAATACCCTCTCCTTGGGTTTGATTGATTTGCTAAAGTGGCTCACAGAACTCAGAGAAACATTTTACTAACTTATTGTCAAAGGATGTAACTCAGGAACAGTCAGATGGATGCCGTTGCCTAGTGCACCACTCTCCCCAAACCTCCGTGTGGTCATCAGCCCAGAAGCTCTTGGAACCCTATCCTGGACTTTTGGGGTTTTTTAAAGCCTATTTTTTTTTTTTTTAAAGATTTAATTGGGGAAGGGGAACAGGACTTTATTGGGGAACAGTGTGTACTTCCAGGACTTTCTTCCAAGTCAAATTGTTGTCCTTTCAGTCTTAGTTGTGGAGGGCGCAGCTCAGCTCCAGGTCCAGTTGCCGTTGCTAGTTGCAGGGGGCGCAGCCCACCATCCCTTGCGGGACTCAAGAAGTTGAACCAGCAACCTTGTGGTTGAGAGCCCACTGGCCCATGTGGGAATGGAACCGGCAGCCTTCAGTGTTAGGAGCACGGAACTCCAACCAACTGAGCCACCCGGCCGGCCCTGGACTCTTGGGTTTTATAGAGGCCTGATCACGTAGACATGACTGACTAAATCATTGGCCATTGGCAGGTGATCCAACCTCCAGCCCCTCTCCCTTCCCTAGAAGTCAGGGGGTGGGACTGAAAATTCCAAACCTCTAATCATGTTTTTCTTTTTTTTAGGCAACCAGCCCCCATCTGTAGGTGATGTCCAAAAGTCACCTCATTAACATAACAAGAGACACCTTTGTCACTCTCAACACTATTCTAAGGCTTTTAGGAGCTCTGCCAGAACCATATGTATGAAATAAATACATATTTCTAGTTATAAACTACAATAACTGTCACAAGGTCAGAAGTAAGTAAAAGAAAAGCCACTAAGGCTTTTATATTTTTTTGAAGGAAGGTAAAGCTATTGATTAACTTTTCATTTTGTTAAATTAAACGTGTATGTTATATTTTCTGGGTCAATACTGTAAAATGGAAACAGTGTATCACTTAAAAATACCAGAAGGAAAATATTAAGGAATGGAACAAAAACTTAAGCTAAAAGAAGGCAAGAAGAGAGTAAGAGGAAGAGAAACCTGAGGGAGGTGGGGGGAGGACAATTAGAAAGTACCAAATAGTAAGCACATCAGCTATAAATGGACTCATATCTCCAATTCAAAGATAAAGATAGACTAGATGTTTTTAGAAATCCAGTTATATTCCATTTACAAAAAATCAACTTAAAACTTTAGAACTTTGAAAAAAAGAAAAAGAAAAAATATGCCAGGCAAATCCTAAAAAGATGAAAGTAGGATAGCTACTTTAATAATAAGTGAAAGAGACTTTAATGATAATGAAGATTACTATAATTGATACCAATTTCAACTCACCAGGAACATATATCAATTCTCAATTTGTATAGGTTCAATAAAATAGCTTCAATATATATAAAGCGAAATTTGGAAGAATTATAAATTATAAATTCCAATAGACCTCTTTAGCAACTGACAGGTCAAGCACAAGAAAAAGGAAGCTTGATTGAAAGGTAACTATGTCTACAAATTGTATTTTGAGCTCTAAAGGAAGTATAACAAATATATTTTTAAAAATCTGTTTCCTATAGACAGTCTCTGACCATAGCAAAATTAAACTAGACACCAATACTAAAAAATTAATCTCACACTGCACCCCTCAGAAACCACAATTTGGGGAATTAAAAATAAATAATCCGTGGGTTAAAAGAAGTCCTAACTTCTTAGAAAATGCATAGAATTACAAAGCAAAGGAAATACTACATATCAGTACTTCTTGTGTATTGTAGTTAAAGCTGTGCTTAGCAAAAAAAAAAAAAAGTCTTAAATACTTACATTTTTTAAAAGATGAAAGTGTATGCTAAAGATCCAATTTAAGAAGGCAGATAAAGAATGTCTGAATCAACCCAAATAATACAGAAGCAAAGAAACACTAACTATTCCTTCCCTTTTACTTAACATTGTTGATCCTTTTAAATGTTTGTTGATCTGATCAGTTGCTATGCATTTCATTTTCATCTCGTTAATTTAGAAGTTCTGCCATCATATTCCATTTGATTAATGACCTGGCTGTTCCCTGCTCTATAAATCAGACCAAATGACTCTATCGCCCTATTATTTCAAAGCTATTTCTCCCACTGAGATCCACTATTTCCCCTGCTGATCGCCCCCTTCTGATTTCTTCACATTTTGCTCATAACCTAATGGCATGAAATCTCTAGAATTCTTCCATTTTTCCCCTTTCTTCCCTTTATCCAACTGTCCTCCTCTCCCCCTGCCCCCCAATTAAACTCTGGACTGTTTTTACTTCCCCTTTTACTCTTAATTCTGAGGTTTTGCTGAAATAGTTGAACACCGAATTTCACTTGACATTTGGTTGTTTTTTATTTTCAGGGTTCACATGTGGGACTTCCATTACATGTTCTAGCTTTATCCATTAGGATTTAATGACATATTTATAAAATGAATGCATTATCATCTCCAATTGTTCCCTACTTTAACTTTCCCCATCTTGAAATCTCTGTTCTAGTTCATTCTGTCTTTGGAGAGGTCTTTTTCACAACTATTTACCTCAGATGAGGTACTCAATGATTTCGTCTCTGATTAGCACATTTTTTAGTATCTTTCTTTCACCTAAACAGGTAAACAACTGTACATGCTGAGTATAGGATTTGGGGGGCTTCTTTCAATTGCCTGAAGATAAGAATCTACTGTCCTCTAGCTTCCTGTGTGGCAGATAACAAGTCCAATGACAGTCAAGAAAGGAAAAGCCAGGAAATTTGTTTTACCAGGATGTGTGTCTCATCAAAAATTCTGAACTTTTTTTGCTCTGAAAACTCAGGCCTTTCTTTGGTTTAGGAAATTTTTCTCCCAAGTTATTCAAAATTATGTCTTCTACTTCATGTTTTCCTTCTTCTTTCAGATTGTTATCCACATGAGGGGTATCCTGCAACCATTTTCCAAATCTTTCACCTCTTCCCTCATGATTTTCATCTCTTTGCATGTTTTTTGCTCTAAGATTTGTGACACTGATGGTCATCCATCTTCCAGACTATCTTACAGTTCTCATCAATCACCATTCACCCTCTTGATTCACCTACTGATTTGGTCAAGTTTTTTAAAAGCTCTAAGAAGTCTTTTTCTTTTATTTGCTATTTTGTAGTTTTGTCCTTAAGTGCTACTTTTTAATTTTTCACTTAGGAACCGATTTGTCTGCTCCAGCAGGTCTGTTCCATCGGGTGTGTGATCTGATTGTTGTAATTTATTTGTTCTCTCTTTGGCTTCTGGACACCTTTAGATAGATGATTATTTTTCTCTATTGGCCAATTGGAGTTCAGGCTTTTTTCTTTTCTTTCTTTCTTTTTTTTTTTTTTGGTGGTACTACTCTAAAAATCAGGAAACTCTCAGGTCCCCTCCCTCTGAGCCTGGTATAGAGGCTGACAGTCCCCTTCTGAAGCAGCCCTGCTCTCAGATCACTCTGGCTCTCCCAGCACCCATGGCAGGGAAGATTTGTTGAAACCTTTATGTCCCTGAAGGAATCCTGACACATTCAAGTAAGACAGAGTGCCACCCCAGAGTGGCACATCTTGATTCACAATCCCTGCCCTTTTCCAGAGCTCACCCAGCTCAGTACCACTTCTTTTGCAAAGAAGAAGCTGGGGGTGGGGGGGTCCCAAGAGCCCAAGACCTCACTTACACCGCCTGTATGTCCTGGCTCTTGACAGGCAAGCCGCTTGGATTTGGGAGTAGAAGGGAAGGAAATCTCATTTAGATCATCACCCTGTTCTGAAAAATCTCGTTCATGGGGTCTCTTCTGTAAAACGAGAAAATTTAAACTAGTGTTAGGTAATACTTAAGGGCTCTTTCAGCTCCAAAAATCTATAAATCAGATATTAAATAAAAAGGATTCATGACTTTGACTATCTATCTAATTAGAGTGTCATGAAAGCAACACTTTAAGGGCAAGTGTTTTTAAGAAAAGAATAGTTTTTGAGTTATAAGACTTTTATGAAAAAACAACTCATCTGGTGACAGAAGACTAAGCTTGAAACGGGATGGCAAAATCTTCCGAGTTTTCAAGTTTCTTAATTTCTGATCATATATGGAACATAACATATTTATTCCCACAACCTAGAGCAATGCTTCTCAAACTGTATTGTACATACAAATCGTCCTGAGACCTCACAATGCAGGCTCTGACTCAGTAGGGCTGGAAGAGTGCTGAAGGGTCTGTATTTCTTACCAGGGAGGAGGGATGCTCACACTGCTTGTCTGTGGCTCACGGTTCAGTAACAAGGCCTGGAATATTTGCAGTGGTGAGTAGACCTCTGGTGGCCAGAGTAGAAACGTACAACCATTTCATCATACAGCTATAAATTCTTTTTCTGGGAATGTCAAAAAAAAAAAAAAAAAAAAAATCCCCCCCAAACCAGCAAACTGATTTATCTGTAACTTACATGATACAAGCAAAGCCAACATAGTTTATTAATTTGGACTCTATTAATCTGGAATTTGGTGTCATTCCAGACAGATCACACTGTCAGTGATTTTCAAAGAGGGGATATATTTAGTCTATTAAGTGCTAAGGCAAATGCATTTTTCCCCCCAAAAAGAAAGAAAATTGGAAACCAACCTAGTAATAGCCTTTATATGCAAATAATGAATGAGTTATAAATGATTTGCCTTTATTTCATTAATTTTTTTTCCCCTAAGGCTTCTAATTTTGATTCTCCTATCCACGTCAAGGGCTGCCTTAAATTACATTTCTTATAAACCGTTCTCTGATTCAGGCCCTTTTCTGAATCAGACTAGTCTACTCTTTAATTAGGAAAAATGACAGCAGTTTTACGTTTCTCAGTCTTTTGGCTCCTTTCAGTCTGTGCTTCTCAACGGAAAATAAAAAATGCTGTGCCATTTGACTAACTGTTGCCAGTGGTTCAAATTAAACAGAGTCTATAAACGTTTGAAAGGTATTCAATTTTGGAAACGATCTTTTTATTGTTTTTTTCCTAGCTACAAATATGTTTCTTATTTTGAATGTCAATAGACATATTTCCTGGCTTTGCCATAGTAAATAGATAAATGTTCCAGAAACCATCCGCCTTTTTTTTTTTTTTTTTTTTTGAGATAACAAAATTAGTATCACTCTAGGAAGGAAGATAAACATCCTACACCAAGAATGTGCTTATTCTCAAGCTTGAAGCCCATCTAATTGAAACAAACTTGCAAATTGATATTAGTATGAAGTTAATATTGATATAAACCTCTGCCCAATGTACAACTCACTATCACTAGTCCTTAGCAGTTACAGGAAAATGGTTCATTGGCTTATGGAAATTTTCTTGAATTTAGTCGCGTTCCAATGTCCTTGCATTTGGTCACTAAATGGAGCTCCCGAAGCAAGTCTGTTTTCCTTGCTGGCTTCTATAGTATCATCATATCCATTTATTTATAAGAGATATACAGATCCTCCATCCTGTAGGAAGTTGTATAAGTTTATTCAACCCTTTAATTAATCAGCTTTACAAAAACATCTAGAGCGATTACTACTAATGATCTATACCAGGGGTCTCCAAATTTTTTCAACGTTTTTCACCAAGAGCCATATTCGGTAAAATACACAAACAGCCGGGCCACTCACTCAAGGTGAAGTACGTATTGCCTCACTTGGTTTATTTAAGTAAACTAAAGATATTTTTGGAATTTGCTGTGGGCCAATAAAAAATGGATCGTGGGCCACAGTTGGCCCGCGGGCCACAGTTTGGACACCCTTGATCTATACCTATGTCTGTGTAGATCATTTAAAAGGCACCTCTTCTGGGGCTCAGAAGTATGGGATGTTTCTTAGTAAAGGTTTGGTGGGAAGTGCAGGTAAATGGTTAATGACAGATATTTCTATTAGAGTCTCTAAAACTTCACAAAATTCCGTACGCATCTCTGACTCAGGGATTGAAATGTAGTTCATATATATAACCAGACATCACCTGGTAATGGCCCTGATAACCATTAGTTCACTAATTGAAAGAAAAAAACACTATCTTTCTATTCTCTACTCACAACACTTTTGACACCAGTTGTGTGGTTTCCCCCACACACACACATTGACCAATTGTCTGACAGCAGCCAGACGTCCTACAATCCAATTCAGTTCTGACAGTATCTACCTGGAGTTACCAACAGATCCCACAGGTTAAAGACTCAGTCCCACAAGACTGCCCCCACTTCAGATGCCAATTGTAAGTAGTGGGTTACCCAAGGTTACACAAGCTTCTGTCTGACTTGGCTACAAGTTGGGGGTTCCTCTGACTTGGCTACAAATTGGGGGTTCCAATGACTGTTTCCTCAGGTTCAATAATTTGCTATAGGTCTCACAGAACTCAAGGAACACTTACTTACATTTACCAGTTTATTATATACTAAAGATACATATGAACAGCAAGATAAAGAGAGAGATACGTAGGGTGAGCTCTGGAAAGGCTCCAAGCAGAGGAGCTTCCGTATCCACGGAATTAGGGTGTGCCACTCTCCAAGCATGTGGATGCAGTCACCAACTTGAAAGCTTTTGGACACTGTAGTCTAGGGAACTTTAAGGAGATTTCATCACATAAACATGATTGATTATTAACTCAATTTCTGACCCCTCCTCCCTGCCTGGAGGATGGGAAGTGAAGCTGA